>NC_060127.1:112422420-112727732 GCF_021461395.2 Schistocerca americana
GGCAACCCCTGAGGGGGTGTAAGTGTCATAGAAACAATGCTTCAAGCTGTGTTTATCTGTGTACTCATTCTGCACTTGTGGAAGTGTTTAGCTGATGGTTGTTGGGGACCATGTACACAGACTAGGCTGTGTTCACTGATGAATTGTGTACATGTCTTAGGGAGCTGGTGAGAAACATTCTCCTCAGTGTAAGTTGTTGTGCAACTGCTATGTGTGAAAAAAGATGCCAATGTGGACAATTGAAATGTGGTTCTGTCTAGTGGCAATTCTTGCTCCATAACATACTTGTGGTACACACATGCAGTGATTACTGATAAATGTAGGATTTGACAAAACTTCTGTCAGAATTTAGTGGAGGAGACTAGGGCAGTACAGTGAAAGTTGGTGAGTGTGTGGGAGGCAAGTGTTGTACTTAATTCATTTTCACAGCACTGCCAGTGTTATAATTTGTGTTTGTGTCCTGATGATTAGATGCATGTTTGATCCTTTTTGGACGCTGCTGTGTGTACACCTTGATAATTAGAACTTATGACCATGGAACTGCTGTTGATAATATTGGGCAATGAGTCTGTTGACTTGAGATGATTGATGTGTTAGGCTGCACAGTGCCTAGTAAGGGCACTCACATGAGGACAGTGTCCTATCTGGTGTGTGTTACATGAAGCAGGAAGAACTGTAATGTTGTGCAAGGCTTTGCCTCATTTTGAGAATACATACATGTGCTGTAGTGTGCAGAGCAGAGGGATTGAAAGAAAGGTAAGAGCTAGTAGCTATTTGGATGGTAGCTAATGCAGTCCCTGATGTTGAGGTTTTGTTGAACCTTTATGTAGCTTACATGTTTCATCTAAAGGCTGCTGGTGGAAAATCTCCTTCATGCAGTGATAACAGTGATTGTGCAGTAGAATTTGGTGGGCTGCAGCCATGGCATTTCCATTTTGAACAGTGTGATTAATGCATTTCTTGGTGTATTCCTTGAACTGTGGATTTACTGTGCAAATGTGACACATAATACATTGTGATAGTTTAAATGGGATGGTGAGCTTAATGATGGTCCAGTGTGCTATGAGAATGTATTGCATGTGGAATACTGAAGAGAGGGAACCAGTGCTTGTGGGGTAAATTTTGTGACTGTATCTGTGAATATAAATCATAGAATGCAATGTAAAACACAGTGGTAGAGCAAGTGTAGGTGAGAATTGTAGCAGGTGCATATTTTTTTTTTTTTTTTTTTTTTTTGAGAGCAGAAATAGTTGGCTTGTCATGGCTCATTCTTTCTGTCTCTCTTCATTTGAGAATATGACTCTTCCTATATGCAAAGTGAGCAAAATTTGCTGCCTACTATAGCACAAATGGACCCATAGAAAATGTCTTATTGTTTGGATCTGTTATGAATGGTTGGCACTCGAGATACTATTTAGCACACATTCAGATATTTTCATTTTTGTCAGGCAATATATTAGCTGGGGCCAATGAGACAGCAGGCAGGTTTGGATACTGTTAGCTTTCTATGATTCTTCTTGGACAAGAACATAAACAACAGTAGAGGAGTCCAACATATATATTTTTGGGCAGGTTGTTTGGCGCAATGTGGAATAAGCGTGTATCTTGTATATTTAAGACTGCAGCACGTGTTCCCAGCGCTATGAAGCAATTTACTGATTGATTTCTAGTTGTACTTTCCTGCAAGGTAAACTCATTTCAACAACTTAAAACAGCTACATGAGAGGATTTGTAAATCTCATTTCATTGTGTTTCCAGGGTGCCTAATCTGTTACACAAATATTTCACCCATCGACATTAATCAATTTCACGGCATGATTCGAGTAAAACTAGCATTTTACTGCTCAGTACGTCAACAGCTTTTGCTGAGAAGTGTATGGTTTGTTAAGTCAATGTAAATGCAGTTGGCAGTTTTCTTGGTGTCTAGTACTAACCAGCGGTCACAAAATAACAAAATCTAACGAAGAGTCTTAATGGGTGTGCCGGTATTTGCTAAATGAGGTTGTGCTACTTTCGTCTGTGTGGAGCTAGGCGAGTGAGCAGTAGCGCGCCTGACGGTCAAGGGGAGAACTACTGTGCAGTTTTGAGCGTTTAAGATGGCGGTGAGTGGCGTGTAAGCAACTATTAGACACAAGGAGCAAAGAACAGAAAGTCTGCCTCTAATAAATGTATTTTACTGTTTTTTTTTTCTGTATATTTCTGTATTTGTTTCCCCCAATGGAACTTGAGTAGTGTAAGGTAATACTGATAGGTATCAATGACGCAAGTACTTGTAGGTGTTTGGAACAAACGTCAGGTATAAATAGCAGTGCCAGGCGCTAGGTAGTTAATCTTTGCGCAGTGGCAATATCGTAACCAATGAAGTATAACTGAGGTGCGATTATTGCTAGTTGAAAACTTTTACCAATACCCCCGCCAGAGAGACGTGAAATACCGTCTCTGTGGCAATTTTTGGCAACCCCTGAGGGGGTGTAAGTGTCATAGAAACAATGCTTCAAGCTGTGTTTATCTGTGTACTCATTCTGCACTTGTGGAAGTGTTTAGCTGATGGTTGTTGGGGACCATGTACACAGACTAGGCTGTGTTCACTGATGAATTGTGTACATGTCTTAGGGAGCTGGTGAGAAACATTCTCCCTCCTCAGTGTAAGTTGTTGTGCAACTGCTATGTGTGAAAAAAGATGCCAATGTGGACAATTGAAATGTGGTTCTGTCTAGTGGCAATTCTTGCTCCATAACATACTTGTGGTACACACATGCAGTGATTACTGATAAATGTAGGATTTGACAAAACTTCTGTCAGAATTTAGTGGAGGAGACTAGGGCAGTACAGTGAAAGTTGGTGAGTGTGTGGGAGGCAAGTGTTGTACTTAATTCATTTTCACAGCACTGCCAGTGTTATAATTTGTGTTTGTGTCCTGATGATTAGATGCATGTTTGATCCTTTTTGGACGCTGCTGTGTGTACACCTTGATAATTAGAACTTATGACCATGGAACTGCTGTTGATAATATTGGGCAATGAGTCTGTTGACTTGAGATGATTGATGTGTTAGGCTGCACAGTGCCTAGTAAGGGCACTCACATTGAGGACAGTGTCCTATCTGGTGTGTGTTACATGAAGCAGGAAGAACTGTAATGTTGTGCAAGGCTTTGCCTCATTTTGAGAATACATACATGTGCTGTAGTGTGCAGAGCAGAGGGATTGAAAGAAAGGTAAGAGCTAGTAGCTATTTGGATGGTAGCTAATGCAGTCCCTGATGTTGAGGTTTTGTTGAACCTTTATGTAGCTTACATGTTTCATCTAAAGGCTGCTGGTGGAAAATCTCCTTCATGCAGTGATAACAGTGATTGTGCAGTAGAATTTGGTGGGCTGCAGCCATGGCATTTCCATTTTGAACAGTGTGATTAATGCATTTCTTGGTGTATTCCTTGAACTGTGGATTTACTGTGCAAATGTGACACATAATACATTGTGATAGTTTAAATGGGATGGTGAGCTTAATGATGGTCCAGTGTGCTATGAGAATGTATTGCATGTGGAATACTGAAGAGAGGGAACCAGTGCTTGTGGGGTAAATTTTGTGACTGTATCTGTGAATATAAATCATAGAATGCAATGTAAAACACAGTGGTAGAGCAAGTGTAGGTGAGAATTGTAGCAGGTGCATATTTTTTTTTTTTTTTTTTTTTTTTTGAGAGCAGAAATAGTTGGCTTGTCATGGCTCATTCTTTCTGTCTCTCTTCATTTGAGAATATGACTCTTCCTATATGCAAAGTGAGCAAAATTTGCTGCCTACTATAGCACAAATGGACCCATAGAAAATGTCTTATTGTTTGGATCTGTTATGAATGGTTGGCACTCGAGATACTATTTAGCACACATTCAGATATTTTCATTTTTGTCAGGCAATATATTAGCTGGGGCCAATGAGACAGCAGGCAGGTTTGGATACTGTTAGCTTTCTATGATTCTTCTTGGACAAGAACATAAACAACAGTAGAGGAGTCCAACATATATATTTTTGGGCAGGTTGTTTGGCGCAATGTGGAATAAGCGTGTATCTTGTATATTTAAGACTGCAGCACGTGTTCCCAGCGCTATGAAGCAATTTACTGATTGATTTCTAGTTGTACTTTCCTGCAAGGTAAACTCATTTCAACAACTTAAAACAGCTACATGAGAGGATTTGTAAATCTCATTTCATTGTGTTTCCAGGGTGCCTAATCTGTTACACAAATATTTCACCCATCGACATTAATCAATTTCACGGCATGATTCGAGTAAAACTAGCATTTTACTGCTCAGTACGTCAAACAGCTTTTGCTGAGAAGTGTATGGTTTGTTAAGTCAATGTAAATGCAGTTGGCAGTTTTCTTGGTGTCTAGTACTAACCAGCGGTCACAAAATAACAAAATCTAACGAAGAGTCTTAATGGGTGTGCCGGTATTTGCTAAATGAGGTTGTGCTACTTTCGTCTGTGTGGAGCTAGGCGAGTGAGCAGTAGCGCGCCTGACGGTCAAGGGGAGAACTACTGTGCAGTTTTGAGCGTTTAAGATGGCGGTGAGTGGGCGTGTAAGCAACTATTAGACACAAGGAGCAAAGAACAGAAAGTCTGCCTCTAATAAAATGTATTTTACTGTTTTTTTTTTCTGTATATTTCTGTATTTGTTTCCCCCAATGGAACTTGAGTAGTGTAAGGTAATACTGATAGGTATCAATGACGCAAGTACTTGTAGGTGTTTGGAACAAACGTCAGGTATAAATAGCAGTGCCAGGCGCTAGGTAGTTAATCTTTGCGCAGTGGCAATATCGTAACCAATGAAGTATAACTGAGGTGCGATTATTGCTAGTTGAAAACTTTTACCAATACCCCGCCAGAGAGACGTGAAATACCGTCTCTGTGGCAATTTTTGGCAACCCCTGAGGGGGTGTAAGTGTCATAGAAACAATGCTTCAAGCTGTGTTTATCTGTGTACTCATTCTGCACTTGTGGAAGTGTTTAGCTGATGGTTGTTGGGGACCATGTACACAGACTAGGCTGTGTTCACTGATGAATTGTGTACATGTCTTAGGGAGCTGGTGAGAAACATTCTCCTCAGTGTAAGTTGTTGTGCAACTGCTATGTGTGAAAAAAGATGCCAATGTGGACAATTGAAATGTGGTTCTGTCTAGTGGCAATTCTTGCTCCATAACATACTTGTGGTACACACATGCAGTGATTACTGATAAATGTAGGATTTGACAAAACTTCTGTCAGAATTTAGTGGAGGAGACTAGGGCAGTACAGTGAAAGTTGGTGAGTGTGTGGGAGGCAAGTGTTGTACTTAATTCATTTTCACAGCACTGCCAGTGTTATAATTTGTGTTTGTGTCCTGATGATTAGATGCATGTTTGATCCTTTTTGGACGCTGCTGTGTGTACACCTTGATAATTAGAACTTATGACCATGGAACTGCTGTTGATAATATTGGGCAATGAGTCTGTTGACTTGAGATGATTGATGTGTTAGGCTGCACAGTGCCTAGTAAGGGCACTCACATTGAGGACAGTGTCCTATCTGGTGTGTGTTACATGAAGCAGGAAGAACTGTAATGTTGTGCAAGGCTTTGCCTCATTTTGAGAATACATACATGTGCTGTAGTGTGCAGAGCAGAGGGATTGAAAGAAAGGTAAGAGCTAGTAGCTATTTGGATGGTAGCTAATGCAGTCCCTGATGTTGAGGTTTTGTTGAACCTTTATGTAGCTTACATGTTTCATCTAAAGGCTGCTGGTGGAAAATCTCCTTCATGCAGTGATAACAGTGATTGTGCAGTAGAATTTGGTGGGCTGCAGCCATGGCATTTCCATTTTGAACAGTGTGATTAATGCATTTCTTGGTGTATTCCTTGAACTGTGGATTTACTGTGCAAATGTGACACATAATACATTGTGATAGTTTAAATGGGATGGTGAGCTTAATGATGGTCCAGTGTGCTATGAGAATGTATTGCATGTGGAATACTGAAGAGAGGGAACCAGTGCTTGTGGGGTAAATTTTGTGACTGTATCTGTGAATATAAATCATAGAATGCAATGTAAAACACAGTGGTAGAGCAAGTGTAGGTGAGAATTGTAGCAGGTGCATATTTTTTTTTTTTTTTTTTTTTTTTTGAGAGCAGAAATAGTTGGCTTGTCATGGCTCATTCTTTCTGTCTCTCTTCATTTGAGAATATGACTCTTCCTATATGCAAAGTGAGCAAAATTTGCTGCCTACTATAGCACAAATGGACCCATAGAAAATGTCTTATTGTTTGGATCTGTTATGAATGGTTGGCACTCGAGATACTATTTAGCACACATTCAGATATTTTCATTTTTGTCAGGCAATATATTAGCTGGGGCCAATGAGACAGCAGGCAGGTTTGGATACTGTTAGCTTTCTATGATTCTTCTTGGACAAGAACATAAACAACAGTAGAGGAGTCCAACATATATATTTTTGGGCAGGTTGTTTGGCGCAATGTGGAATAAGCGTGTATCTTGTATATTTAAGACTGCAGCACGTGTTCCCAGCGCTATGAAGCAATTTACTGATTGATTTCTAGTTGTACTTTCCTGCAAGGTAAACTCATTTCAACAACTTAAAACAGCTACATGAGAGGATTTGTAAATCTCATTTCATTGTGTTTCCAGGGTGCCTAATCTGTTACACAAATATTTCACCCATCGACATTAATCAATTTCACGGCATGATTCGAGTAAAACTAGCATTTTACTGCTCAGTACGTCAAACAGCTTTTGCTGAGAAGTGTATGGTTTGTTAAGTCAATGTAAATGCAGTTGGCAGTTTTCTTGGTGTCTAGTACTAACCAGCGGTCACAAAATAACAAAATCTAACGAAGAGTCTTAATGGGTGTGCCGGTATTTGCTAAATGAGGTTGTGCTACTTTCGTCTGTGTGGAGCTAGGCGAGTGAGCAGTAGCGCGCCTGACGGTCAAGGGGAGAACTACTGTGCAGTTTTGAGCGTTTAAGATGGCGGTGAGTGGGCGTGTAAGCAACTATTAGACACAAGGAGCAAAGAACAGAAAGTCTGCCTCTAATAAAATGTATTTTACTGTTTTTTTTTTCTGTATATTTCTGTATTTGTTTCCCCCAATGGAACTTGAGTAGTGTAAGGTAATACTGATAGGTATCAATGACGCAAGTACTTGTAGGTGTTTGGAACAAACGTCAGGTATAAATAGCAGTGCCAGGCGCTAGGTAGTTAATCTTTGCGCAGTGGCAATATCGTAACCAATGAAGTATAACTGAGGTGCGATTATTGCTAGTTGAAAACTTTTACCAATACCCCGCCAGAGAGACGTGAAATACCGTCTCTGTGGCAATTTTTGGCAACCCCTGAGGGGGTGTAAGTGTCATAGAAACAATGCTTCAAGCTGTGTTTATCTGTGTACTCATTCTGCACTTGTGGAAGTGTTTAGCTGATGGTTGTTGGGGACCATGTACACAGACTAGGCTGTGTTCACTGATGAATTGTGTACATGTCTTAGGGAGCTGGTGAGAAACATTCTCCTCAGTGTAAGTTGTTGTGCAACTGCTATGTGTGAAAAAAGATGCCAATGTGGACAATTGAAATGTGGTTCTGTCTAGTGGCAATTCTTGCTCCATAACATACTTGTGGTACACACATGCAGTGATTACTGATAAATGTAGGATTTGACAAAACTTCTGTCAGAATTTAGTGGAGGAGACTAGGGCAGTACAGTGAAAGTTGGTGAGTGTGTGGGAGGCAAGTGTTGTACTTAATTCATTTTCACAGCACTGCCAGTGTTATAATTTGTGTTTGTGTCCTGATGATTAGATGCATGTTTGATCCTTTTTGGACGCTGCTGTGTGTACACCTTGATAATTAGAACTTATGACCATGGAACTGCTGTTGATAATATTGGGCAATGAGTCTGTTGACTTGAGATGATTGATGTGTTAGGCTGCACAGTGCCTAGTAAGGGCACTCACATTGAGGACAGTGTCCTATCTGGTGTGTGTTACATGAAGCAGGAAGAACTGTAATGTTGTGCAAGGCTTTGCCTCATTTTGAGAATACATACATGTGCTGTAGTGTGCAGAGCAGAGGGATTGAAAGAAAGGTAAGAGCTAGTAGCTATTTGGATGGTAGCTAATGCAGTCCCTGATGTTGAGGTTTTGTTGAACCTTTATGTAGCTTACATGTTTCATCTAAAGGCTGCTGGTGGAAAATCTCCTTCATGCAGTGATAACAGTGATTGTGCAGTAGAATTTGGTGGGCTGCAGCCATGGCATTTCCATTTTGAACAGTGTGATTAATGCATTTCTTGGTGTATTCCTTGAACTGTGGATTTACTGTGCAAATGTGACACATAATACATTGTGATAGTTTAAATGGGATGGTGAGCTTAATGATGGTCCAGTGTGCTATGAGAATGTATTGCATGTGGAATACTGAAGAGAGGGAACCAGTGCTTGTGGGGTAAATTTTGTGACTGTATCTGTGAATATAAATCATAGAATGCAATGTAAAACACAGTGGTAGAGCAAGTGTAGGTGAGAATTGTAGCAGGTGCATATTTTTTTTTTTTTTTTTTTTTTTTTTGAGAGCAGAAATAGTTGGCTTGTCATGGCTCATTCTTTCTGTCTCTCTTCATTTGAGAATATGACTCTTCCTATATGCAAAGTGAGCAAAATTTGCTGCCTACTATAGCACAAATGGACCCATAGAAAATGTCTTATTGTTTGGATCTGTTATGAATGGTTGGCACTCGAGATACTATTTAGCACACATTCAGATATTTTCATTTTTGTCAGGCAATATATTAGCTGGGGCCAATGAGACAGCAGGCAGGTTTGGATACTGTTAGCTTTCTATGATTCTTCTTGGACAAGAACATAAACAACAGTAGAGGAGTCCAACATATATATTTTTGGGCAGGTTGTTTGGCGCAATGTGGAATAAGCGTGTATCTTGTATATTTAAGACTGCAGCACGTGTTCCCAGCGCTATGAAGCAATTTACTGATTGATTTCTAGTTGTACTTTCCTGCAAGGTAAACTCATTTCAACAACTTAAAACAGCTACATGAGAGGATTTGTAAATCTCATTTCATTGTGTTTCCAGGGTGCCTAATCTGTTACACAAATATTTCACCCATCGACATTAATCAATTTCACGGCATGATTCGAGTAAAACTAGCATTTTACTGCTCAGTACGTCAAACAGCTTTTGCTGAGAAGTGTATGGTTTGTTAAGTCAATGTAAATGCAGTTGGCAGTTTTCTTGGTGTCTAGTACTAACCAGCGGTCACAAAATAACAAAATCTAACGAAGAGTCTTAATGGGTGTGCCGGTATTTGCTAAATGAGGTTGTGCTACTTTCGTCTGTGTGGAGCTAGGCGAGTGAGCAGTAGCGCGCCTGACGGTCAAGGGGAGAACTACTGTGCAGTTTTGAGCGTTTAAGATGGCGGTGAGTGGGCGTGTAAGCAACTATTAGACACAAGGAGCAAAGAACAGAAAGTCTGCCTCTAATAAAATGTATTTTACTGTTTTTTTTTTCTGTATATTTCTGTATTTGTTTCCCCCAATGGAACTTGAGTAGTGTAAGGTAATACTGATAGGTATCAATGACGCAAGTACTTGTAGGTGTTTGGAACAAACGTCAGGTATAAATAGCAGTGCCAGGCGCTAGGTAGTTAATCTTTGCGCAGTGGCAATATCGTAACCAATGAAGTATAACTGAGGTGCGATTATTGCTAGTTGAAAACTTTTACCAATACCCCGCCAGAGAGACGTGAAATACCGTCTCTGTGGCAATTTTTGGCAACCCCTGAGGGGGTGTAAGTGTCATAGAAACAATGCTTCAAGCTGTGTTTATCTGTGTACTCATTCTGCACTTGTGGAAGTGTTTAGCTGATGGTTGTTGGGGACCATGTACACAGACTAGGCTGTGTTCACTGATGAATTGTGTACATGTCTTAGGGAGCTGGTGAGAAACATTCTCCTCAGTGTAAGTTGTTGTGCAACTGCTATGTGTGAAAAAAGATGCCAATGTGGACAATTGAAATGTGGTTCTGTCTAGTGGCAATTCTTGCTCCATAACATACTTGTGGTACACACATGCAGTGATTACTGATAAATGTAGGATTTGACAAAACTTCTGTCAGAATTTAGTGGAGGAGACTAGGGCAGTACAGTGAAAGTTGGTGAGTGTGTGGGAGGCAAGTGTTGTACTTAATTCATTTTCACAGCACTGCCAGTGTTATAATTTGTGTTTGTGTCCTGATGATTAGATGCATGTTTGATCCTTTTTGGACGCTGCTGTGTGTACACCTTGATAATTAGAACTTATGACCATGGAACTGCTGTTGATAATATTGGGCAATGAGTCTGTTGACTTGAGATGATTGATGTGTTAGGCTGCACAGTGCCTAGTAAGGGCACTCACATTGAGGACAGTGTCCTATCTGGTGTGTGTTACATGAAGCAGGAAGAACTGTAATGTTGTGCAAGGCTTTGCCTCATTTTGAGAATACATACATGTGCTGTAGTGTGCAGAGCAGAGGGATTGAAAGAAAGGTAAGAGCTAGTAGCTATTTGGATGGTAGCTAATGCAGTCCCTGATGTTGAGGTTTTGTTGAACCTTTATGTAGCTTACATGTTTCATCTAAAGGCTGCTGGTGGAAAATCTCCTTCATGCAGTGATAACAGTGATTGTGCAGTAGAATTTGGTGGGCTGCAGCCATGGCATTTCCATTTTGAACAGTGTGATTAATGCATTTCTTGGTGTATTCCTTGAACTGTGGATTTACTGTGCAAATGTGACACATAATACATTGTGATAGTTTAAATGGGATGGTGAGCTTAATGATGGTCCAGTGTGCTATGAGAATGTATTGCATGTGGAATACTGAAGAGAGGGAACCAGTGCTTGTGGGGTAAATTTTGTGACTGTATCTGTGAATATAAATCATAGAATGCAATGTAAAACACAGTGGTAGAGCAAGTGTAGGTGAGAATTGTAGCAGGTGCATATTTTTTTTTTTTTTTTTTTTTTTTTGAGAGCAGAAATAGTTGGCTTGTCATGGCTCATTCTTTCTGTCTCTCTTCATTTGAGAATATGACTCTTCCTATATGCAAAGTGAGCAAAATTTGCTGCCTACTATAGCACAAATGGACCCATAGAAAATGTCTTATTGTTTGGATCTGTTATGAATGGTTGGCACTCGAGATACTATTTAGCACACATTCAGATATTTTCATTTTTGTCAGGCAATATATTAGCTGGGGCCAATGAGACAGCAGGCAGGTTTGGATACTGTTAGCTTTCTATGATTCTTCTTGGACAAGAACATAAACAACAGTAGAGGAGTCCAACATATATATTTTTGGGCAGGTTGTTTGGCGCAATGTGGAATAAGCGTGTATCTTGTATATTTAAGACTGCAGCACGTGTTCCCAGCGCTATGAAGCAATTTACTGATTGATTTCTAGTTGTACTTTCCTGCAAGGTAAACTCATTTCAACAACTTAAAACAGCTACATGAGAGGATTTGTAAATCTCATTTCATTGTGTTTCCAGGGTGCCTAATCTGTTACACAAATATTTCACCCATCGACATTAATCAATTTCACGGCATGATTCGAGTAAAACTAGCATTTTACTGCTCAGTACGTCAAACAGCTTTTGCTGAGAAGTGTATGGTTTGTTAAGTCAATGTAAATGCAGTTGGCAGTTTTCTTGGTGTCTAGTACTAACCAGCGGTCACAAAATAACAAAATCTAACGAAGAGTCTTAATGGGTGTGCCGGTATTTGCTAAATGAGGTTGTGCTACTTTCGTCTGTGTGGAGCTAGGCGAGTGAGCAGTAGCGCGCCTGACGGTCAAGGGGAGAACTACTGTGCAGTTTTGAGCGTTTAAGATGGCGGTGAGTGGGCGTGTAAGCAACTATTAGACACAAGGAGCAAAGAACAGAAAGTCTGCCTCTAATAAAATGTATTTTACTGTTTTTTTTTTCTGTATATTTCTGTATTTGTTTCCCCCAATGGAACTTGAGTAGTGTAAGGTAATACTGATAGGTATCAATGACGCAAGTACTTGTAGGTGTTTGGAACAAACGTCAGGTATAAATAGCAGTGCCAGGCGCTAGGTAGTTAATCTTTGCGCAGTGGCAATATCGTAACCAATGAAGTATAACTGAGGTGCGATTATTGCTAGTTGAAAACTTTTACCAATACCCCGCCAGAGAGACGTGAAATACCGTCTCTGTGGCAATTTTTGGCAACCCCTGAGGGGGTGTAAGTGTCATAGAAACAATGCTTCAAGCTGTGTTTATCTGTGTACTCATTCTGCACTTGTGGAAGTGTTTAGCTGATGGTTGTTGGGGACCATGTACACAGACTAGGCTGTGTTCACTGATGAATTGTGTACATGTCTTAGGGAGCTGGTGAGAAACATTCTCCTCAGTGTAAGTTGTTGTGCAACTGCTATGTGTGAAAAAAGATGCCAATGTGGACAATTGAAATGTGGTTCTGTCTAGTGGCAATTCTTGCTCCATAACATACTTGTGGTACACACATGCAGTGATTACTGATAAATGTAGGATTTGACAAAACTTCTGTCAGAATTTAGTGGAGGAGACTAGGGCAGTACAGTGAAAGTTGGTGAGTGTGTGGGAGGCAAGTGTTGTACTTAATTCATTTTCACAGCACTGCCAGTGTTATAATTTGTGTTTGTGTCCTGATGATTAGATGCATGTTTGATCCTTTTTGGACGCTGCTGTGTGTACACCTTGATAATTAGAACTTATGACCATGGAACTGCTGTTGATAATATTGGGCAATGAGTCTGTTGACTTGAGATGATTGATGTGTTAGGCTGCACAGTGCCTAGTAAGGGCACTCACATTGAGGACAGTGTCCTATCTGGTGTGTGTTACATGAAGCAGGAAGAACTGTAATGTTGTGCAAGGCTTTGCCTCATTTTGAGAATACATACATGTGCTGTAGTGTGCAGAGCAGAGGGATTGAAAGAAAGGTAAGAGCTAGTAGCTATTTGGATGGTAGCTAATGCAGTCCCTGATGTTGAGGTTTTGTTGAACCTTTATGTAGCTTACATGTTTCATCTAAAGGCTGCTGGTGGAAAATCTCCTTCATGCAGTGATAACAGTGATTGTGCAGTAGAATTTGGTGGGCTGCAGCCATGGCATTTCCATTTTGAACAGTGTGATTAATGCATTTCTTGGTGTATTCCTTGAACTGTGGATTTACTGTGCAAATGTGACACATAATACATTGTGATAGTTTAAATGGGATGGTGAGCTTAATGATGGTCCAGTGTGCTATGAGAATGTATTGCATGTGGAATACTGAAGAGAGGGAACCAGTGCTTGTGGGGTAAATTTTGTGACTGTATCTGTGAATATAAATCATAGAATGCAATGTAAAACACAGTGGTAGAGCAAGTGTAGGTGAGAATTGTAGCAGGTGCATATTTTTTTTTTTTTTTTTTTTTTTTTGAGAGCAGAAATAGTTGGCTTGTCATGGCTCATTCTTTCTGTCTCTCTTCATTTGAGAATATGACTCTTCCTATATGCAAAGTGAGCAAAATTTGCTGCCTACTATAGCACAAATGGACCCATAGAAAATGTCTTATTGTTTGGATCTGTTATGAATGGTTGGCACTCGAGATACTATTTAGCACACATTCAGATATTTTCATTTTTGTCAGGCAATATATTAGCTGGGGCCAATGAGACAGCAGGCAGGTTTGGATACTGTTAGCTTTCTATGATTCTTCTTGGACAAGAACATAAACAACAGTAGAGGAGTCCAACATATATATTTTTGGGCAGGTTGTTTGGCGCAATGTGGAATAAGCGTGTATCTTGTATATTTAAGACTGCAGCACGTGTTCCCAGCGCTATGAAGCAATTTACTGATTGATTTCTAGTTGTACTTTCCTGCAAGGTAAACTCATTTCAACAACTTAAAACAGCTACATGAGAGGATTTGTAAATCTCATTTCATTGTGTTTCCAGGGTGCCTAATCTGTTACACAAATATTTCACCCATCGACATTAATCAATTTCACGGCATGATTCGAGTAAAACTAGCATTTTACTGCTCAGTACGTCAAACAGCTTTTGCTGAGAAGTGTATGGTTTGTTAAGTCAATGTAAATGCAGTTGGCAGTTTTCTTGGTGTCTAGTACTAACCAGCGGTCACAAAATAACAAAATCTAACGAAGAGTCTTAATGGGTGTGCCGGTATTTGCTAAATGAGGTTGTGCTACTTTCGTCTGTGTGGAGCTAGGCGAGTGAGCAGTAGCGCGCCTGACGGTCAAGGGGAGAACTACTGTGCAGTTTTGAGCGTTTAAGATGGCGGTGAGTGGGCGTGTAAGCAACTATTAGACACAAGGAGCAAAGAACAGAAAGTCTGCCTCTAATAAAATGTATTTTACTGTTTTTTTTTTCTGTATATTTCTGTATTTGTTTCCCCCAATGGAACTTGAGTAGTGTAAGGTAATACTGATAGGTATCAATGACGCAAGTACTTGTAGGTGTTTGGAACAAACGTCAGGTATAAATAGCAGTGCCAGGCGCTAGGTAGTTAATCTTTGCGCAGTGGCAATATCGTAACCAATGAAGTATAACTGAGGTGCGATTATTGCTAGTTGAAAACTTTTACCAATACCCCGCCAGAGAGACGTGAAATACCGTCTCTGTGGCAATTTTTGGCAACCCCTGAGGGGGTGTAAGTGTCATAGAAACAATGCTTCAAGCTGTGTTTATCTGTGTACTCATTCTGCACTTGTGGAAGTGTTTAGCTGATGGTTGTTGGGGACCATGTACACAGACTAGGCTGTGTTCACTGATGAATTGTGTACATGTCTTAGGGAGCTGGTGAGAAACATTCTCCTCAGTGTAAGTTGTTGTGCAACTGCTATGTGTGAAAAAAGATGCCAATGTGGACAATTGAAATGTGGTTCTGTCTAGTGGCAATTCTTGCTCCATAACATACTTGTGGTACACACATGCAGTGATTACTGATAAATGTAGGATTTGACAAAACTTCTGTCAGAATTTAGTGGAGGAGACTAGGGCAGTACAGTGAAAGTTGGTGAGTGTGTGGGAGGCAAGTGTTGTACTTAATTCATTTTCACAGCACTGCCAGTGTTATAATTTGTGTTTGTGTCCTGATGATTAGATGCATGTTTGATCCTTTTTGGACGCTGCTGTGTGTACACCTTGATAATTAGAACTTATGACCATGGAACTGCTGTTGATAATATTGGGCAATGAGTCTGTTGACTTGAGATGATTGATGTGTTAGGCTGCACAGTGCCTAGTAAGGGCACTCACATTGAGGACAGTGTCCTATCTGGTGTGTGTTACATGAAGCAGGAAGAACTGTAATGTTGTGCAAGGCTTTGCCTCATTTTGAGAATACATACATGTGCTGTAGTGTGCAGAGCAGAGGGATTGAAAGAAAGGTAAGAGCTAGTAGCTATTTGGATGGTAGCTAATGCAGTCCCTGATGTTGAGGTTTTGTTGAACCTTTATGTAGCTTACATGTTTCATCTAAAGGCTGCTGGTGGAAAATCTCCTTCATGCAGTGATAACAGTGATTGTGCAGTAGAATTTGGTGGGCTGCAGCCATGGCATTTCCATTTTGAACAGTGTGATTAATGCATTTCTTGGTGTATTCCTTGAACTGTGGATTTACTGTGCAAATGTGACACATAATACATTGTGATAGTTTAAATGGGATGGTGAGCTTAATGATGGTCCAGTGTGCTATGAGAATGTATTGCATGTGGAATACTGAAGAGAGGGAACCAGTGCTTGTGGGGTAAATTTTGTGACTGTATCTGTGAATATAAATCATAGAATGCAATGTAAAACACAGTGGTAGAGCAAGTGTAGGTGAGAATTGTAGCAGGTGCATATTTTTTTTTTTTTTTTTTTTTTTTTGAGAGCAGAAATAGTTGGCTTGTCATGGCTCATTCTTTCTGTCTCTCTTCATTTGAGAATATGACTCTTCCTATATGCAAAGTGAGCAAAATTTGCTGCCTACTATAGCACAAATGGACCCATAGAAAATGTCTTATTGTTTGGATCTGTTATGAATGGTTGGCACTCGAGATACTATTTAGCACACATTCAGATATTTTCATTTTTGTCAGGCAATATATTAGCTGGGGCCAATGAGACAGCAGGCAGGTTTGGATACTGTTAGCTTTCTATGATTCTTCTTGGACAAGAACATAAACAACAGTAGAGGAGTCCAACATATATATTTTTGGGCAGGTTGTTTGGCGCAATGTGGAATAAGCGTGTATCTTGTATATTTAAGACTGCAGCACGTGTTCCCAGCGCTATGAAGCAATTTACTGATTGATTTCTAGTTGTACTTTCCTGCAAGGTAAACTCATTTCAACAACTTAAAACAGCTACATGAGAGGATTTGTAAATCTCATTTCATTGTGTTTCCAGGG
Source organism: Schistocerca americana (assembly GCF_021461395.2). Taxonomy (NCBI): domain Eukaryota; kingdom Metazoa; phylum Arthropoda; class Insecta; order Orthoptera; family Acrididae; genus Schistocerca; species Schistocerca americana. The sequence goes on from NC_060127.1 coordinate 112,438,926, forward strand.
TGCCTAATCTGTTACACAAATATTTCACCCATCGACATTAATCAATTTCACGGCATGATTCGAGTAAAACTAGCATTTTACTGCTCAGTACGTCAAACAGCTTTTGCTGAGAAGTGTATGGTTTGTTAAGTCAATGTAAATGCAGTTGGCAGTTTTCTTGGTGTCTAGTACTAACCAGCGGTCACAAAATAACAAAATCTAACGAAGAGTCTTAATGGGTGTGCCGGTATTTGCTAAATGAGGTTGTGCTACTTTCGTCTGTGTGGAGCTAGGCGAGTGAGCAGTAGCGCGCCTGACGGTCAAGGGGAGAACTACTGTGCAGTTTTGAGCGTTTAAGATGGCGGTGAGTGGGCGTGTAAGCAACTATTAGACACAAGGAGCAAAGAACAGAAAGTCTGCCTCTAATAAAATGTATTTTACTGTTTTTTTTTTCTGTATATTTCTGTATTTGTTTCCCCCAATGGAACTTGAGTAGTGTAAGGTAATACTGATAGGTATCAATGACGCAAGTACTTGTAGGTGTTTGGAACAAACGTCAGGTATAAATAGCAGTGCCAGGCGCTAGGTAGTTAATCTTTGCGCAGTGGCAATATCGTAACCAATGAAGTATAACTGAGGTGCGATTATTGCTAGTTGAAAACTTTTACCAATACCCCGCCAGAGAGACGTGAAATACCGTCTCTGTGGCAATTTTTGGCAACCCCTGAGGGGGTGTAAGTGTCATAGAAACAATGCTTCAAGCTGTGTTTATCTGTGTACTCATTCTGCACTTGTGGAAGTGTTTAGCTGATGGTTGTTGGGGACCATGTACACAGACTAGGCTGTGTTCACTGATGAATTGTGTACATGTCTTAGGGAGCTGGTGAGAAACATTCTCCTCAGTGTAAGTTGTTGTGCAACTGCTATGTGTGAAAAAAGATGCCAATGTGGACAATTGAAATGTGGTTCTGTCTAGTGGCAATTCTTGCTCCATAACATACTTGTGGTACACACATGCAGTGATTACTGATAAATGTAGGATTTGACAAAACTTCTGTCAGAATTTAGTGGAGGAGACTAGGGCAGTACAGTGAAAGTTGGTGAGTGTGTGGGAGGCAAGTGTTGTACTTAATTCATTTTCACAGCACTGCCAGTGTTATAATTTGTGTTTGTGTCCTGATGATTAGATGCATGTTTGATCCTTTTTGGACGCTGCTGTGTGTACACCTTGATAATTAGAACTTATGACCATGGAACTGCTGTTGATAATATTGGGCAATGAGTCTGTTGACTTGAGATGATTGATGTGTTAGGCTGCACAGTGCCTAGTAAGGGCACTCACATTGAGGACAGTGTCCTATCTGGTGTGTGTTACATGAAGCAGGAAGAACTGTAATGTTGTGCAAGGCTTTGCCTCATTTTGAGAATACATACATGTGCTGTAGTGTGCAGAGCAGAGGGATTGAAAGAAAGGTAAGGGCTAGTAGCTTGGAAGCACAATGTGCTGTTGCCTAGTATTCATCGTTAACGTTTTCGTATACAGTTCACCACGTCCTTTCACATCCCCTCAAGCTCCCGAAGTGCCGCAAGTCTGCAAGTCACGAGACGCTACGCTAGACGCTTGCTTCCGGCCCCTCATATACTTGGCAACGGGCGACAAAGCGTTCGGCTGGGTGACGCCACGTGTACGCCGGCTCGCGCCACTGCGGTAGCCGTGCGTGCAGGGAATGCCGCGCCGTCCAATTGTGTTTCTTGCTTATTCTGCTGATGGTCATAGAAAGCCAAAACTTGCCTCTCGACCATTAATAGGGATGTCGTATCAGAGTTAGATCGCTTGTGCCATCTCGCGGCTGCCGCTGCAACTACTGGCCTGCGTCCCTCGCGCTTATCGAACAGACAGTGTGCTGGCTCTGGGTTTGACGCCAGGTCGACGCACTCGTGTAGTACGCACCTGGCGCGAGTGCTGCTGCGTTTGTCAATCTCTTGCGGAGCACGCTGCAGGCCGAGTTCTGAGACGCACTAGTTGCCAACTGCTATCACCAAATACTCCGTTTAGAATTGAAATAAGCACCGGTACAGCGCGAACACAGTTCCAGATACCAAAAATAATGCGCCCGAGTTGCATTTGGAGTAATTGTGGGGGTCAGCTCGACCGAAGTGCAATGGAAGAGCCTCACGCCCGAGGAACCATCCTTTTTTTTCTTCAAAGTAAAGTGCCCTCTGGACATTTCTGTTTAATTGTAAAAGCTGTAACATAAAATGGTGCTTACACTCGATGGCGATAATATAAAAAGAAAACAATGTAATTAATATATATAATTAACTGAATACCAATAAAGTTGTGTCAGAAAGAACACTAAAACATAATACACTCACCATCATTTCTCAATACAACGATGGTATGGGATCAAAAAAATGGTTCAAAAGGCTCTGAGCACTATGAGACTTAACATCAGTGGTCATCAGTCCCATAGAACTTAGAACTACTTAAACCTAACTAACCTAAGGACATCACACACATCCATGCGCGAGGCAGTATTCGAACCTGCGACCGTAGCGGTCAAGCTGTTCCAGACTGAAGCGCGTAGAACCGCACGGCCACACCGGCAGGTGGTAGGGGATCAGTTAAGAAACTAATATAAAAGGGGAAACAAAAATGATAAAAAGAAACAAAAGGGGTACTTCCAGCGAAATTATTCACTGTAAGTGAAGTGTTCTCTGATATCTGTACAATAACGCAACAGATCAAGTGTTGGCAAAATGTTCGCTGTACTTCGTTGAACAATGCAATCGTTGATGACATTCCCACAGGTATGCCATGTACCGCACGGCGTCACTGAGTTGTAACTCAAAAACGGCGTAGGCAGTGTGTCCCAGTAGCCAGGCCATGAAGTTGCGCTTTATTTTTGAGTGCAGTTTAAAGTCAGGTAGGATAATCCACATTGGTGTCACGCTGGAAGGTGTAGTCTGGTTGATAAGCCCCACCATCAATCGGCACAACTCTCACACGTAGCGGCACTCTATAGGGTGGTAGGTCTCTGGTGTAGGCAGCTCCACACTGGCTGCACTCATTTTCTTGGCTGAAGTGGATGTCTGCTTGACGCTGCTTAGTCGGAAAAATGCCATTGACGACACGGTACCACAACGAACTGATGTCTGGCGGCAGGAATGGGTTGTTAATATTAGCGTATACCTGCTTCCAGACGACCGTTGGCATCCGTATTTCCGGTTTGTGCGCTGGTGGACAGCCTAGAACAGCTTCATAGATCCGTCGATCTGACGTATTCAGATCTGTAGCCGCCTCCTAGACATAACTGCGTGCTAGATAAAATTCGCTGACGTAGGACATCTTGAAGGGGGTGCTCGCTACCTAAACTGGAGCTCATTGTGGCTGTGGCCGGTATCGATCTAATATGGCTGCCGTCGACCCTTTCGGATGGTCGGTATGCAGCGTCGCTGTTCAGTGGATGAGGAGTGCCGTGCACTTCCGCTGGAAGTCGATCAGGCCCAGTCTCCCCCAAGTGGACGCAGGCGGTGGCTCGCACTTTGAAGATGGAGTGTCGCCACAGCAGCCAGCAAACTGCTTGCATAATCGATTTTCCCAGAAGTTTCGGGGCTGTCAGCCACTGGGCGACGTACCACACCTTGGCGAAGATCGTCATGTTAATGACAGACGCTGCCTGGTGAAGGTTCAGACGTGGGTTGGCGTGGAAACTGCACAGTCCCCTGATGGTGTTGAGTAGTGGTCTCCACGTGAGGGCCTGCATTATCTGAGGGCAGGCACACACCTGCAGTCCCAGCTATCTGTGCTCCTGGATGATCTTGTCCCACCTGCATTTGTCATCAGGAAGGTGCAGTCCGAGTGGGAGCAGGACAGTTTTGCGACGGTTAATTGCAGCTCCAGATGCACCGTCATAGATGTTCAACACTTGGCGTGTGGATTCTATGTGTCTCGTGTCTGCCAGAAAGACGCCGACGTCGTCTGCGTAGGAGACGCAGCATAGAGTGATGTTGTTAAGAGGCACTCCACTGATTGCATTTCCTAAGGCCCTCAGTAGTGGGTCAATAGCCAGCACAAAGAAGAACACACCCCCCCAGGGGGTCCACAACTCTTTTGTGGATACGTGCGTAGCGAGCACGGGACCCCGAGCTAATGCGGCCCTCCTTCCTTTCCGGGATGCATACCCTCCCTTTCCGCATCCGTCCCTGTCCCCCATCTTCGCCCCCCCCCCCCTCACCCCTGGCTCTTTCCTTCCCTTTCTCCCCCTCTGGGAGTATGTAACAGTTTCGAGCGTCCGTCTCTGGATGTTGGTACAAACCAAATTCCTTGCTTTCTATACTTGCAAGTCTTCGTCCTTCCTCTGTCTTTCTCTTTTCCTTCCCTCTTCTCTTTGCCCTTTTCTCCGCTGCGGCGTTTGAGACCCCTCTTCTTTCCTTTCCCTTTCTCTTTTTTCCTCCCTGTGCGTGTCTGAAGGCCGACCCACGCACTTCCATGCGTAGCCGGTGACGGGGTAACGCGTAATTCCCCGCCCCGAGTAAACAGGTAGGACACGTACGTACCCCCTGGTAACGGCCAGGCCCAGGGAGGGGTGATTACCCGAGCTGATACCTTCCGAAAGTGCCGATTGGTCCCTCCGTCCGTTTGTCGGGAGGTGTGGCCTGAGGTGTGAACAATCACCTAAGGCGGGAGTGCCCTCAGAGAGGGCCCCCACAAGGGAGGAGCGCGCCATTGGAGACGCTGGTAATCATGGGGAATTCATCCGCAATGGTTTCCTCACCTTCCACTATGTCTGCTCACAAGCGTAAGTTTACTGAGTCTCAGCCACAGACAGTTCTTCCATCGTTGCCACAGTTCCTTGTTGTTTCTCGGTCTGACGAAGGTCACGATTTCTCCACGGTCAACCCTTTCATTATTCAGAAAGGTATCGACGCAACTGCAGGTCCTGTAAAGTCTTGTTCCAGATTACGGAATGGCACCCTGTTGTTAGAAACAGTCAGTGCCCTCCAGGCACAAAAATTACTGCGTACCTCACTACTACACACCTTCCCTGTCCAGGTGGAACTGCACCGTACTTTAAATTCCTCGCGTGGAGTGGTTTATACACGCTCCCTCGATGGATTGTCTGACGAAGAAATTCAGCACTACCTGTCTGACCAGGGCGTAACGGCTGTTCATAGGGTTCTGAAAAGGGTTGACACGAACATCATTCCAACCCGCACTGTCTTCTTGATATTTGACAAAGTTCAACTCCCATCGAAAATCAAAGCAGGCTATGAGATAATTTCCGTTCGCACTTACGTCCCAAACCCTACGCGTTGCTATCGGTGTCAGCGGTTCAATCACGCCAGCCAGTCCTGTTCCAATTCGGCCAAATGTGTTAAGTGTGGCAAGGATGCCCATGAGGGTGCTTGTCCACCTCCATCCCCTCGCTGCATCATCTGTATGGGTGACCACGCTGCTTCCTCTCGAGATTGTTCCGTTTTTAAGGACGAAAAGCTCATCCAGGAAATTAGAGTAAAGGAAAAGGTGTCGATCTTTGCTGCTCGAAAATTATTCGCCAGTCGACAGCCCACCGTGCCTCAGACAGGAACATACAGCACTGGCCTTGCTTCTCCTCGGCCAACAAAGGAGGCGCCCACGCAGACTTGCGACCTCACCTTTAGTGCCACGGTCGTCAGATTGGCCAGCGCAAAGATCGCCCGTTCCACCTCACCACTTCCGCCTGCCCACTCTCTGGCTCACCCTTCGTCGAGTTCTGCTAAATCTCGAGCCCAAAAGTCAGACACCAGGACTCGAAAAAAGAGCATACTCTTGAAGAGTTTTTACGTACCGCAACTTCCCAGCCATCGGTTCCTCCTTCCTCTAAACATCATACTTCCAAGAAGGCTACAGAAAAACCCAGTTCCTCTCCTTCCCCACCAAGGCGTGTCCCATCTACAGCACCACCTGGCGGAAATCGCCCTCGGCCGTCTTCTGTGTCGCCGAGGCGCACTGCAGGCGGCCGATCAACTGGCCGATCGCTGGTGGCAGGAGCTGCTCCTGACCAACCTATGGATCAGGATCTTCTGCCTTTGGCTGAATGCCATTCCATGCTGTCGGTCGCAAGCTCTGAGCAGTCGTTGAGTTGACAGCGACCTTGGTCACATTCCTCCATTTTCTGTTCACCCTATGTCGATTATCCACTGGAATATCCGCGGTAGAGTATTCGAGCCAATCGGGATGAATTGTCGATCCTCTTACGATCCTACTCGCCGGTCATCTTCTGTCTTCAGGAAACAAAGCTGCGTCCCCATGACCGCTTTGTTCTCCCTCAATTTCAGTCCGTCCGATATGATCTCCCCTCTGTTGAAGGCACTCCTGCACATGGAGGACTCATGATTCTTCTCCATGAAACTCTCCATTATAACCCAATCCATTTAAACACTTCCTTCCAAGCTGTCGCCGTCCGTCTTTCCCTTTCCGGATACACGTTCTCTCTTTGTACTGTATACATTCCATCGTCCACACCAATGGCACGAGCTGATCTCCTTCATCTTCTTGGTCAGCTTCCACCCCCATATATGCTGGTTGGGGACTTCAATGCCCACCACCCGCTTTGGGGATCTCCACATCCTTGTCCACGTGGCTCACTATTGCTAGACGTCTTCCACCAAGCAGATCTAGTTTGCCTCACCACTGGGCTCGCTACATTTTTGTCTGCCTCCACGACAAATTTATCTCATTTGGACCTTGCGGTCGGTACTGTTCCGCTAGTTCGGCGCTTCGAATGGTTTGCCCTTGATGATACACACTCGAGTGACCACTTTCCATGTGTCCTTAGACTGCAGCCTCAACTGCCCTACATGCGCCCGCGACGCTGGAAGTTTGCCCAAGCCGATTGGACACTTTTTTCGTCTCTAGCGACATTCGATGACCGTCACTTTCCCAGCGTCGAAGATGAGGTCACACATATTACCGACGTTATTCTTACAGCTGCGGAACATTCAATACCACGCATCTCCGAATTGCCCCGGCGCCCCCCAGTTCCTTGGTGGAACGAGGCATGCCGTGATGCAATACGTGAGCGGCGACGTGCTCTCCGCGTTTTCCGCCACCATCCTTCTTTGGCCAACTGAATCTGCTATAAGCAGTTCCGAGCGCGATGCCGTCGTGTCATCCGCGATAGCAAGAAGGCAAGCTGGAAATTCTTTATTACCTCATTTAACACCTTCACTCCCTCCTCGGAAGTTTGGAGTCGGCTTCGACGGTTCTCAGGCGCGCCTAGTTTCTCCCCGGTCTCTGGGCTCACTGTCGCGAAAGCTACAATACTGTTTTCTCCATGCGGGAACTCCAACATGCACTCTCTTCTTCTCGCTCCTCCGCCCCAGGACCGGATGGCATCCCCGTCCAAATGTTACTGCATTTATCAACCCATAGTCTGCGTTACCTCCTTCACCTTTATAATCGAATTTGGACCGACAGTACTTTTCCCACAAGATGGCGGGAAGCTATCGTCGTTCCTGTTCCGAAACCTGGAAAGGACAAACATCTCCCTCTAGCTATCGCCCCATTTCTCTCACGAGTAGTGTCTGTAAGGTTTTGGAGCGTATGGTGAATTACCGCTTAGCGTGGTGGCTGGAATTCCGCAGTCTTTTAACACCTGCCCAATGCGGATTCCGGAAGCATCGTTCTGCAGTTGACCATCTTGTTGCTCTCTCCACTTATATCATGAACAATTTTCTCCGGAAACGCCAAACAGTAGCAATATTTTTTGATCTGGAGAGAGCATACGATACCTGTTGGAGGACAGGCATCCTCCGCACACTGTTCTCTTGGGGCTTTCGAGGTCGGCTGCCCCTTTTTCTTCGCGAATTTATGGCAGAGCGCACATTTAGGGTGCCGGGTGAACACTACTCTCTCCCGTACTTTCTCCCAAGAAAACGGGGTACCCCAGGGCTCCATGCTGAGTGTTGTACTGTTTGCCATTGTCATAAATCCAATTATGGATTGTCTCCTTCCTGATGTCTCGGCCTCCCTCTTTGTGGACGATTTTGCGATCTACTACAGCTCTCAACGGACCAGCCTTCTTGAACGACGTCTTCAAGGATGTGTCGATCGCCTGCACTCTTGGAGCATCGAAACCGGCTTCCGTTTTTCTCCCAGTAAGACCGTTTGTATTAATTTTTGGCGACGTAAGGAGTTTCTTCCGCCCTCCTTACATCTAGGTCCTGTCAACCTTCCGTTTTCCAACGTCGCTAAATTCTTGGGTCTTATGTTTGACAGAAAACTGTGCTGGTCCTCCCACGTTTCCTATCTTTCGGCTCGCTGTCTGCGATCCCTTTACACCCTCCGTGTCCTGAATGGTACCTCCTGGGGAGCGGACCGAGTGGTCCCTCTCCGCCTCTATCGCGCCTTAGTGCGCTCGAAATTGGACTATGGAAGCATAGTCTACTCCTCTGCTCGGCTGTCTATTCTTCGGCGTCTCGACTCTATCCACAACCGTGGATTATGGTTAGTGTCTGGAGCTTTTTACAGCAGCCCTGTGGAAAGCCTTTATGCTGAGACTGCTGAACCTCCGCTGTCCAATCGGCGAGCAGTCCTTCTGAGTTGTTATGCTAGCCATCTGTCTTCCATGCCTGCTAATCCAGCCCATGACATTTTTTTCGACGCCTCCTTTGATGTAGGATATGCAGGCCGCCCCTCCTCCCTACTACCACCGGGAGTCCACTTCCGTCAACTGCTCCATTCTCTTTTCTTCCGCTTCCCTAAAACCTTCTTGACAACTTGGGGTACAGCACCGCCTTGGCTCCGTCCCCGGATCTGCCTGCCCCGTGACCTTTGTCGATTTCCCAAGGATGGTACCCCTTCACTTGTTTATCGTCGGGAATTTGCTGCTCTATGTGCACAAATGACGGACCCGACAGTTATTTACACCGACGGCTCGAAAACATCGTTAGGTGTAGGGAGTGCCTATATTGTTGGCGACACCCCAAATCCCTTACGGCTTCCCGACCAGTGTTCGGTTTATATTGCGGAGCTTTACGCTGTTCTCCAGGCTGTCCACTACTTCCGCCGCCATCAGTGGATACAGTACGTTATCTGCTCAGATTCTCTCAGCTCTCTCCTCAGTCTCCAAGCTCTTTATCCTGTGCACCCTCTGCCCTCTGGTCCACCGGATTCAGGACTGTCTGCGCTTGCTCCACATGGGGGGCGTCTCCGTGGCATTCCTCTGGCTCCCGGGACACGCTGGTATCTGCGGAAATGAGGCGGCCGATATTGCAGCCTAGGCTGCAGTCTCTCTTCCTCGGCCAGCTATTCAATCGATTCCCTTCGCCGATCTACGGAGCGTTTTATGTCGACGTGTTGTTCATTTATGGCACACGCATTGGTCGACATTTCCCCATAATAAATTGCGGGACGTGAAAGCTCTTCCTTGTGCTTGTACCTCTTCCTCCCCAACGCGTCGTCGGGAGGAGGTAATTTTAACTAGACTCCGGATAGGACACTGTCTTTTTAACCATCGACATCTTTTAAGCGGCGATCCTCCCCCACTCTGTCCCCACTGCTCTCAGCTGTGGACGGTAAGACACCTTTTAATTGAGTGCCCCTATTTTAATCCGTTACGCTCCCGTCTACAGCTATCGCCTGATATGTTGTCGATTTTAGCAGATGACACGCGCTCAGCCGACCGCGTTCTCAAGTTTATTAGTGCCAGTGAAATGACGTCAGTCATTTGAAGCCTTTTTTGGGGACAACCAACCCCTTTCTGTAGTGGATTTTTAAGCCTTCCTTCTGCTGTTAGTTTCTCCAATTTTATGACTTTCGTTCCCATTGCTGCTGGTTTTCAATTTCAGTTTTTTACTGTTTCCTAAGTCACGGATCGGGCGCTAATGACCATAGCAGTTTTGCGCCCTAAAACCAAAAAAAAAAGGAGAACATCGATAACGGGCGTCCCTGACTTTCAGAGCGACGTATCGGGACAGAAGTGGTACAGTATCCATTTATTGCCACCACAGAATTTGCCCTGCGAATATATTCCCGACGACATTGATAAAATGTAGTCCAAATCTCATTCTTTCCATGACGCGGAACAGGTACAAGCGACTGCTGCTTTCGAAGGCATTAGCGAAGTCGACCGATAGTATGCCAATCTGAAGTCTGTGCACTGCCGAGTAGGAAATGATCTCTCTATACGCCGATGCTGCAGTGAAAATTGTCCTTCGAGCAACTCCGCACGACTGGTATGGGTTGACCACTTTGTTGATGATTGCTCTTAGTTTGGAGGCCACACACCGCGCCACGAGCTTGTAGTCTGCGTTTAGCAAAGTTATTGGTCGCAGGTCTTGCCTTGCACCTTCGGAATTAAAACTACTCGACCTTTTAAAAATGAACTGGGTACATCACATCGGCTGAGTACTTTATTGGCCAGTTAAGTAAAATGTTATCTAAAAATGCCCCAAAACGCCATATAAAATTCAACTGGGAGTCCGTCGGGTCCTGGTGACTTTCCTTTGGGACACGGTTTTAAAACAGAGATGATGTCGTCCCTAGAGAGTTCTTCTACCAATTGCTGACGATCCGAGTCATCGAGGCTACTGTGGAGATTGTGCAACAGGTCTCGCGTGGCCGCTGGGTCATTATCGAGGACACTGAAGATCGAGGTAAAGTAGTCGGTAGTGTACGCGACAATATCAGCTCTTTCAGTGAGTTCGACGCCCGCATCTGTCACTAGACGCTCCACGCGGTTTCGTTTCGCCATCCTCTTTTTCCCTAGCGAGGTGATATACCGTGGCAACTTCATCACTTAACAGACTAGTGGGGCGACTACGTACCAACAGTCTTTTCGCAGGAGACGCAGGACGTGGCTTTTGATTTTGTTAAGCCTCAGACAGAGGGGAGCGTAGTCTTGACATGCGCTACAAAAGCATCCGCGAGGCACTGTTCATAAAATTCCAGTGTCTTTCTCTTCCAATAGGCAGCCTGCTTACAATACCTTTTCGCAGCAGTTCATAGCTCTGGCATTTCTACCGCGACCCACCATGCGAGAGTCGAAGGGTAGTTATTTAACTTCTGAAGACACTGCCGCTACACAAAAAGGATGTCCGTACTCAGATTCGCCGCGCCAAGGTGGGCGATGTTTAGTTTCCAATAACGCGTAGGAGCCGCCCTATTATAACCCTGTAGACGTATGGTACACAGATAAGCACAATGATTGCAGAAGGCGACAGGAAGAACTTGAACGCCGAGCAAGTTGTTGTTCAGCTGACGAGAAACATAAATTCTATCAATTCGGCTAGCGCCGGTGCTACGCATCTGCGTGTACTGCGTCGTATGAAGGTTAAAATGACGCCACGTGTCTATCAAGTCCGTCTTACTAATAAGATGCTCAAGCTCGGGACATCGGGATGGTGTCGGTATTTGGTACACATCTGATGTCACATAGTTAGTTTCCACCAATAATAGTGGGACGGTTTGTTGCTAAAAGGGGGGGTGACGTCCTAGGTGAAAAACAGTTTTCTGGCGCGTCGGTTGTTTCCGCTAGAGGGTGCGTACACGTTGACAAATTGTACTCCTCTGATTATACACGCAATAGCTCGCTCGTTAGGTAGGAGTTGGACGTGTCTTGCTTCCAAATCGTATTTGTGCACGATAGCAGTGCGACACTTGGTATAATGATCCATATTGTATAGCACCTCATAACCAGGAATATTGTTAAGGACTGGCATCGTTACTTCTTGAATGAAAATGTCATAAGCGCCACTACATATAAAAGTTGTTAAAGACAAGGCCTTGTGAAATTTTGGAATGGTATTTATATTGACTGGTAAGACTGAAAATGCACCAGTCTGTCTATACTTAGCTGACATTTAAATTTGGTTAAAGGGGCTTAAAAACGACGCAGACAACTTTTATTGCATATACTTTCAAGAAGTAAGGTAAAATGATTTGAAGAGCGCAGGCTATTAATAGGAGTTAAATACGCACAGCGCACTGCAGCGCACTTCCGTAGGAAGCACCCCCTTGTCGCGCACCTCACCCTCTACTGCATCAGCTCCTCGTAGCCGCACCACCGGCCAACTCTTTCGGCGTGGCGCGTCGCGCTGCCCGAGTCCTGCGGCGCTGCCGCTCACGTCAGCGAGTGTTTACGCTTCCGCTGGGGAAGAGGGTGCCGGTCAGGGTGGCCGAGCGGTTCTAGGCGCTACAGTCTGGAACCACGCGACCGCTACAGTCGCAGGTTCGAATCCTGCCTCGGGCATGGATGTGTGTGATGTCCTAAAGTTAGTTAGGTTTACGTAGTTCTAAGTTGTAGGGGACTGATGACCTTAGAAGTTAAGTCCCATACTGCTCAGACCAATTTGAGCCATTTTTGGGACAGAGGAGTGCCGCCCCGGTCTTTCTACCGCTTCGCTGGTACCGTGCCCCGCTCCCTCGCCGAGTTTAGCAGCTCCTCCAGATTCCTCGTCTGCTCTCGAATTTTATTGTACCTGTCCAAGGATCTCGACCGCACAGTGCCAGAGAACTGTGATTCTACGTCACTGCCACTCTCTGCCAATGGCGAACTCGATAATTCCTCCACATCCTCTTCCTGATTTCCGCGTCTCCTGCTTCTTTGTCTGTTCGATCGCCTGATCTTCTGAGACGTGCGGTGGCGAGACACTGACATTCATCTGCTCAACCGTTTCGGTATGTAATCTCCGCCATATGAGCAGGTTCAATTAAGGGAGCTACCTGTTCCTCAACCTGTGTGGACGTTGTGGGGCGCCACAGCAACCGCTTCCTGCTCAATGTTCTCATTGGTGTGTCTTCTATGGGAATTGCACGGGTCGCCTATGTGGGCAATTCAGTCTCACATGTTCCACTGACTGACAAATCGAACACGTTGGAGGCTGTCTGACATACGATATTTGCTCATGCTCGCCTGCAGTGTTTAGTAGTGCACATGCTTTGATTCATGCATATCTAAGCATCAGGTTGACTCCTTCATCCTTAATGAAACCTTCCTCCAACCTCATCACATTGTCCGCACCTCTCCCTTTCTGCTTCACCACACCGACAATCCCCTTCAGCTCGCCCGAGGTGGAGTTGCTATTGGCCACTTCAAGCATCTCGGTCTGGCCACAACCCCTCCTGAATGACCCAACTGAACACCTTCTCTTCAGCATCTTTTTCCCTCCCTCACCATTACCTGTAGCACTATCTGTATCCTTCCTGCAGCTCCTCTCCCCTACGACTTCATTTCCCATGTTGACCATACCTTCTCCACCTATATGATTGCTGACCTCAATATCCACAGCAATGACCCTATTCACCCATCGGCGGTGACATCAGTTCATTACCACCGTCCATTGTGACATTGTCTCTCTCCCACAATACACCTGTCCTGAAAGTAACTCTATCCCCGATGTTATCCTCGCTTCCCCCAACCTCCTTGGTCGCATCACCGTGAACATCCTCAATCCTGTTGGTAGTGACCACCTCCCTGTCCTTCCCACCATCTCCTCTGTCCATGGTACCCAGCGGTTTCTCCAAGGTATGTCCATGACTACTATCGTGCTGACTGGGATCCATACCTGGAATCCAGCGCTCCACTGGTCGAAAGCCACCCCGTCACCTTTCACTGACTGCTGACATCACCCATGTCTCTTCCTTCTTTCAGAAGACCATCACTGACACGGAGGCCCATGTCTCGACCAAACTCATCCGCCTTCACTGTTTCACACTTCCTCCACAGGCCATCCTCCTACACGAATCCCGCAGGCTCTACCACTCTTTCTTCCACACCTGTGACTGGGATACACACATCCACCACTGGCAATTACAGTGACATATCTGGAACATCCTTACAGTCACGAAATGTTGGGACTGGCGCCAGACATGCAAATGCCTCAACTCCACCCCCCTGTTAACTTCTCAAAGTACTGGTCAGCCTTCCACCACCTTACTGATAGCCTTCGTACCCTACATTACCTTATCCTCCACGACGATCGCCCCCATTCTCAGTAAGGCTAACCATTTTTCTTCCCATTTCTCTGAGGTCTTCTCCATTCCTGACAATCCCCATTTTGATTACTCCCTCTTCCCCACTGTCCTTGACTGCACTGATACCTCTGTCCCACTGCTCGGTTCTAGCTTCCAGTACTTGGATCAGTTAGTCCCCTCAGACATAAACACTTCTGTCACTGCACACATCACACTCGTCCTCTGCTCCAACCGCAACATCGTCCCTGGTCATGATGGCGTCACCTACCGCCACCTCAAGGAATCCTCCCATCCTTCCTGGCTGCCGTTGCTACCCTGTACAATGTAATGAGAAGTAGTAGAAATGAGAACAGCGAGAAACTTAACATCAGGATTGATGGTCACGAAGTCAATGAAGTTAAGGAATTCTGCTACCTAGGCAGTAAAATAACCAATGGCGGACGGAGCAAGGAGGACATCAAAAGCAGACTCGTTATGGCAAAAAAGGCATTTCTGCCCAAGAGAAGTCTACTAATATCCAATACCAGCCTTAATTTGAGGAAGAAATTTCTGAGGATGTGCGTCTGGAGTACAGCACTGTATGGTAGTGAAACATGGATTGTGGGAAAACCCGAACAGAAGAGAATCGAAGCATTTGAGATGTGGTGCTATAGACGAATGTTGAAAATTAGGTGGACTGATAAGGTAAGGAATGAGGAGGTTCTACGCAGAATCAGAGAGGAAAGGAATATGTGGAAAACACTGATAAGGAGAAGGGACAGTATGATAGGACATCTGCTAAGACATGAGGGAATGACTTCCATGGTACTAAAGGGAGCTGTAGAGGGCAAAAACTGTAGTGGAAGACAGAGATTGGAATGCGTCAAGCAAATAATTGAGGACGTAGATTGCAAGTGCTTCTCTGAGATGAAGAGGTTAGCGCAGGATTGGAATTTGTGGTGGGCCGCATCAAACCAGTCAGTAGACTGATGACCAAAAAAAAAAAAAAAGTCCTCCTCTCCAATGGCTTTTACCCTGACTTGTGGAAGACTTCCTGTGCCCTGCTGTTCCCTAAACCCAACAAACCCCCATCTGATAACCCTTCCTATTGTCCCACCTGCTTCACCTCTGTGTTCAAATGGCTATAAGCACTATGGGACTTAAACATATGAGGTCATCAGTTCCATAGACTTAGAACTACTTAAACCTAACTATACTAAGGACTTCACACACATCCATGCTCGAGGCAGGATTCGAGCCTGCGACCATAGCAGGAGCGTCGTTCTGGACTGAAGCACCTAGAACCGCTCAGCCACAATGGCTGGCCCTCCATGTTCAGTAATGTCTTCGAGACCATCCACTCCTGCTGTATTCACCACCTCCTTAACCAGCACCACCTCCTTCCCCTAATGCAGTGTGGCTTCTGGTCTTCCTTCTCAGCCAATGACCAGCTACTTGACCAATCATCTTTCTCTTGAACTCCTGTCACTCTGCTATCTTTGTTTCCTTTGAACTCCTGAAGACCTATGACTGTGTCTGGCATCCCGGGCTCCTCTTCAAACTCCAGACCAATGCTCTCCTATCAATTTCACCCATCTCATTGCTTCCTTCCTTCCTTCCCTGTCGACCCTCCTATGTCACCATCCACAATTTCAAATCCTTCACCCCCACCCCCCAGGGGTCCACAACTCTTTTGTGGATACATGCATAGCGAGCACGGGACCCCAAGCTAGTGTGACCCTCTTTCCGTTCTGGGCTGCATACCTTCCATTTCCACATTCTTCCCCACCCTCCATCTCCCCCCCCCCCTCACCTCCACCTCTTCCCTTCCCTTTCTTTAGCGCCTTCTTCTGGAGATGGACGCTTGAAACTGTAAAACAGTCTCTCTTCTTCGCTTTCTCTGGTAAGTCTCTGTACTTCCTTTGTCCTTCTCTTTTCCTTACATCTTCTCTTTACCCTCTTCTCTGCTGCGGCATTTGAGACCTCTCTTCTTTCATTTCCTTTTCTCTGTTCCTCCCTTTCTCTTTCTTCCTCCCTGTGCATGTTTGAAGGCCGACCCACGCATTCCCACGCGTAGCTGGTGATGCGGTAATGCATAATTCCCCACCCTGGGCAGACAGGTAGGACACATACATACCCCTGGTAACGGCCAAGCCCTGGAAGGGGTGATTACCTGAGGTAGTACCTTCTGAAAGTGCCGATTGGTCTCTATATCCGTTTCTCAGGACGTGTGACCTGAGGTGTGAACAATCACCTAAGGCGGGAGTGCACTCCCCTCATGCGGGAGCGGGGGTAAGAATAGGCCCGCGGTACTCCTGCCTGTCGTAAGAGGCGACTACAAGGAGTGATGGTCCCCTGCCAGGTTTGACCTCCATATCTCAAAATTTTTCTGAAGAGCGAGCTGATTGGTGAAGGGTGGCTTATTTGGTGCATTGTGTCCATAATGCATTGAGACCTTTCGCCAGCTTATTCGTCATTGCATTGTAGTCCTGCCCACTCTCCATCTCTTGGGCATAGATATGTTCCTGCATTCATTTTCCGTCATGCCATGTGCAGGGGCCACTTTCTACACTGACAACGAACATGGACTACTTGTCACCTAATATCCAGCATGATAGCCAGTCCGTTGTCGTGGGGCCACCATGTACCCATTGGTTGTAGCCCCCTGACACAACGGGGATTGTTCTGCTGATGCCTTCGCTGTTAGCATATATGCCAAGGAGTAGATGCCTATCTCCCTGGGTCATCGGGACTCATGGCAATGGCCATCCTGCCAGGTGGGCCTAGCTGACGCTAGGAGGCGCCCGTGGGGAGGGCCCTTAGTCGGAGTGGGTGGCATCAGGGCGGATGACCTGCAATGAAGCGCGGTACACCATCTCTCGCTGGTGGCCAGACGCCAGCAGTCTCCAAGCGTTCCAGGGCTCAATTTAACGCTCAGAAATACGATCCCAAAACGATCCCCTCCCTGGCCACAACGTGGGAGGAGTGTAAGTCTCAGGATGGCAGTGACAGTTACTCGCCCCGGTTCCTAATTTGTACGAGAGCTGATGGGGAGTCTTTCATGGCCACAAAGCCTCCTTCGTAGAGCATTTAGAGGACAAGCTTGGGGAGGTGGAGGGCTTGTCCAAAATGCGCTCTGTGTCAGTTTTGATAAAAACGGCATCCACTGCACAGTCACGATTCTCACTTGCTTGTGACATGTTGGGGGGTGTTAACATTACCACCACACCACATAAGAGTTTAAATATGGTCCAGGATGTTATTTTCCATAGGGAACTGTTTCTGTGGTCTGATGACGAGCTGCGCGACAGCTTAGAGTGTCGAGCTGTTCATTTCGTCTGGCACGTTCATCGAGGTCTGAGGGATCGTTAGGTTGCTACCGGTGCCTTCATCTTGGCCTTTGAGGGTGATATATTACCAGAGAAGGTCAAGGTGATGGTCTACCGGTGTGATGTCAAGCCCTTTATTCCTCCCTCGATGCGATGCTTTAAGTGCTGGAACTTTGGCCATATGTCTTCCCTCTGTACTTCCAGCCTAACATCCATCCCAATACTCCATGTGCCCCACCTCCCTTCTGTGTCAACTGTGGAGAGCATCATTCACCTTGCTCGCCAGACTGCAGGATCTTACAGAAAGAGCGCAAAATCATGTAATATAAGACCCTGGACTGTCTGACATACTGAGGCTAAATTCATCACGTGGGGTGGTTTATACACGCTCCCTCGACGGATTTCCGACAAAGAAATTCAAAACTACCTGTCTGACCAGGGCATAACGGCTGTTCATCGAGTTATGAAAAGGGTTGACAAGGACTTGGTTCCAACCCGAACTGTCTTCTTGACATTTGACAGCATTCAACTTCCACCGAACATAAAAGCAGGCTATGAGATAATTTCCGTTCGCCCTTACATCCCAAACCCTACACATTGCTATCGGTGTCAGCGGTTCAATCATACCAGCCACTCAAGAGATTGCCCCATTTTCAAAGACGAACGGCTCATTCAGGAAATCAGAGTGAATCAAAAGGTGTCAACCTTTGTTGCTCGAAAGTTATTTGCCAGTCGTAGGCCGCTGAGCCTCACGCAGGTAATTACAGCTCTGTCCTTGCCTCTCCTTGACCTAAAAAGGAGGCAGCAACGCAGACTTGTGATCTCACCTTTAGTGCCACAGTCGTCAGATCGGCCAGTGCAAAGATCTCCGGTGCAACCTCCACACTCTCACCTGCTCACTCTATGGCTCACCCTTCATCGGGTTCTGCTAAATCCCGAGCCCCAAAATCAGACACCCGGACTTCCAAAAAAGAGCCTACTCGTGAAGATGTTTTACTTACCCCAACTTCACAACCATCGATTTCTCCTTCATATCAACGTCTTGTTTCCAAGAAAGCAAATAAGAAACCCAGTTCCTCTCCTTCTCCGCCACGGCATGTCTCATCTACAGCACCACGTGGCGGTAACCGCCCTCGGACATCTTCTGTGTCGCCAAGGCACACTGCTGGCGGCCGATCGGCCGGCCGGTAGCTGGTGGCAGGAACTGCTCCCGAACAAGCTATGGATCAGGATCTTCAGCCTTCAGCTGAATGCTGTTCCACGCTGTGGGCCACGGGCTCTGAGCAGTCGTTGAGTTGATGGCAACCTTGGTCACACTCTTCCCTTTCCTGTCAACCTTATGTCCATTGTCCATTGGAATATCCGCGGCATTCGAGGCAATCGGGATGAATTGTCGAACCTCTTACGATCCTAATCCCCGGACATCATCTGTCTTCAGGAAACAAAGCTGCGTCCCCACGATCGCTATGTTTTCCCTCATTTTCAGTCAGTCCGATTTGATCTCCCCTCCTTTGAAGACACTCCAGCACATGGAGGACTCATGATTCTTCTCCATGATACTGTCCATTATCACCCAATTCCCTTAAACAGTTCCTTCCAAGCTGTTGCTATCCGTCTTTCCCTTTCTGGATACACCTTCTCTCTTTGTACTGTCTACATTCCATCGTCCACACCAATGGCAAGAGCTGATATCCTTCATCTTCTTGGTCAGCTTCCGCCCCCCTATTTGCTGGTTGGGGACTTCAATGCCCACCACCCGCTTTGGGGATCTCCGCGTCTTTTTCCGCGTGGCTCACTATCGGTAGACGTCTTCCACCAAGCGGATTTTGTTTGCCTCAACACTGGGGACCCTACATTTTTGTCTGCCTCCACAACAAATTTCTCTCATTTGGACCTTTCGGACGGGACTGTTCTGCTAGCTCGGCGCTTTGCTGATAAACCCTCGAGTGACCACTTTCCATCTGTCCATAGATTTCAGCTACAACTGCCAAATACGCGCCCTAGACGCTGGAAGTTTGCCCAAGCCAATTGGACACTTTTTTCCTAGCGTCGACGAAGAGGTCACTCATATTACGGAAGTTATTCTTATAGCTGCGGAACGTTCAATGCCTCGCACCTCCGATTTGCCCCAGCTCCCCCCAGTTCCTTGGTGGAACGAGGCATACCGTGACGCAATACGTGAGCGGCGACATGCTCTTCGCGTTTTCCGCCATCATCCTACTTTGGCCAACTGTATCAGCTATAAACAGTTCCGTGCGCGATGCCGTCGCGTCATCCGCGATAGCAAGAAGGCAAGCTGGGACTTCTTTACTAGCTCATTTAACACCTTCACTCCCTCCTCGGAAGTTTGGAGCCGGATTCGACGGTTATCTGGTGCGCCTAATTTCTTCCCGGTCTCTGGGCTCACTGTCGCGAAGATACCTTAGTTGACCTCGACGCAATTTCTAACTCATTGGGTCAACACTGTGCTGCGATATTGAGCACTTCAAATTACCCGCCAGCTTTTCTCCCGAAGAAACGTTCAGCGGAAGTGAGACCTCTTGCTTTCTCCTCTCAAAATCGCGAAAGCTATAATACTGTTTTCTCCTATCAAAATCGCGAAAGCTATAATACTGTTTCCTCCATGCGGGAACGGCAACACACACTCTCTTCTTCTCGCTCTTCCGCCCAGGACCGGATGGTATCGACATCCAAATGTTGCTGCATTTATCATACCGTAGTCAGCGCTACCTCCTTCGCCTTTATAATCGAATTTGGACCGACAGTACTTTTCCCACAAGATGGCGGGAAGCTATCGTCGTTCGTGTTCCAAAACCTGGAAAGGACAGATATCTCCCTCTAGCTATCGCCCCATTTCTCTCACGAGTAGTGTTTGTAAGGTTTTGGAGCGTGTCGTGAATTGCTGTTTAGCCTGGTGGCTGGAGTCCCGAAGTCTATTAACACCTGCCCTATGCGGTTTCCGAAAGCATCGTTCTGCTGTTGACCATCTTATTGCTCTCTCCACTGATATCATGAACAATTTTCTCAGGAAACGCCAAACAGTAGCAATATTTTTTGATCTGGAGAGAGCATGCGATATGTGTTGGGGGGACAGGTATCCTCTGCACACTGTCTCTTGGGGCATCCGAGTTCGGGTGCCCCTTCTTCTTCGTAATTAATGACAGAGCGCACATTTAAAGTGCGGGTGAACACTACTTTCTCCCGTACTTTCTCGCAAGAAAATGGGGTACCCCAGGGCTCTGTGCTAAGTGTTGTACTGTTTGCCATCGCCATAAATCCAATTATGGAATGTCTCCTTCCCAATGTCTCGGGCTTCCTCTTTGTGAACGATTTTGCGATCTACTACAGCTTTCAACGGACCATCCCTCTTGAACGGCGTCTTCAAGGATGTCTCTGTCGCCTTCACTCTTGGAGCATCGAAACCAGCTTCCACTTTTCTCCCAGTAAGACCATTTGTGTCAATTTTTGGAGTCATATGGAGTTTCTTTCGCCTTCCTTACATCTAGACCCTGTCAACCTTCGGTTCGCGGACGTCGCTAAATTCTTGGGTGTTATGTTTGACAGAAAACTGTGCAGGTCCTCTCACGTTTCCTATCTTTCGGCTCGCTGTCTGCGATCCCTCAACACCCTCCGTGTCCTGAATGGTGCCTCCTGGGGAGCGGACCGAGTGGTCCTTCTCCACCTCTATCGCACCTTAGTGCACTTGAAATTGGACAATGGAAGCATAGTTTACTCCTCTGCTCGGCTGTCTATTCTTCAGCATCTCGACTCTGTCCACCACCATGGATTACATTTAGCGTCTGGAACTTTTTACACCAGCTCTGTGGAAAGCCTTTATGCTGAGACTGCTGAACCTCTACTGTCCAATTAGCTAGCTGTTCTTCTGAGTCGTAATGCTATCCATCTATCTTCCATGCCTGCTAATCCGGCGCATGACCTTTTTTTTTGATACATCCTTGGATTTAGAGTATGCAGGCCACCCTTCCTCTCTACTACCACTGGGAAACCGCTTCCATCAACTGCTACGTTCTCTTTCCTTCCACATTCCTAAAACTTTCTTGACAAATTGGGGTGCAGCACTGCCCTGGATCCGGCCCCATACCTGCCTGCTCCGTGACCTTTGTCAGTTTCCCAAGGATGGTACCCTTTCACTTGTTTATCATCGGGCATTTGCTGCTCTATGTGCACAAATGAAGGATGCCCCATTTATTTACATTGATGGCTAAAAAACATCATTTGGTCGGAGTGGCCGTGCGTTTCTATGCACTACCGTCTGGAACCGCGTGACCGCTAAGGTCGCAGGTTCGAATCCTGCCTCGGGCATGGATGTGTGTGATGTCCTTAGGTTAGTTAGGTTTAAGTAGTTCTAAGTTCTAGGGGACTGATGACCTCAGTAGTTAAGTCCCATAGTGCTCAGAGCCATTTGAACATCATTTGGTGTTGGGAGAGCCTACATAGTTGGCGGCACCCCTAATCGATTTTGGCTTCCCACACCAGTGTTCGGTTTTTACTGTGGAGCTATACACTGTTCTCCAGGGTGTCCAATACATCCATCGCCATAAGCAGATACAGTATATTATATGCACAGATTCGCTCGGCTCTCTCCTCATCTCCAAGCTCTCTACACTGTCCACCCTCTGGTCCACTGGATTCAGGACTGCATCCACTTGCTCCGCTTGGGAGGGGCGTCTCTGTGGCGTTCCTCTGGATACCAGGACATGTTGGTATCTGTGAAAACGAGGCGGCCGAAATAGCAGCCAAGGCTGCAGTCTCCCTTCTTCAACCTGCTATTCGCATGGTTACCTTCGCCGATCTATGGAGTGCTTTATGTCGCCGTGTTGCTCTTTTATGGCATGCTCATTGGTCAACACCTTTCAATAACAAATTGTGGGACGTGAAAGCTCTTATCTGTGCTCGGACCTCTTCCTCCCGAACTCGTAGTCGGGAGGAGGTAATTTTAACTAGACTCTGGATAGGGCACTGTCTTTTTAGCCATAGACACCTTTTAAGCGGTGATCCTCCCCCCGCTTTGTCCCCATTGCTCTCAGCTGTGGATGGTGACACCCTTTACTTGAGTGCCCCTATTTTACTCAGTTACCCACCCGTCTACAGCTGTTGCCTGATATATCTTCCATTTTAGCAAATGACATGCGCTCAGCCAATCGCGTTCTCGAGTTTATTAGTGTCAGTGAGATGACATCAGTCATTTGTAGCTCTTTTTGGGGACCAACAACACCCCTTCTCTAGTGGTTTTTTAAGCTTTCCCTTTGTTTTTAGTTTCCCCACTTGTTTTTAGTTTCATCTCCCAATGCTGCTGGTTTCCTGTTTGGTTTTTTTACCTTTTCCTAAGTCACAGACCGGGCGCTAATGACCGTAACAGTTTTGCGCCCTGAAGCCATAACAAAAAAATTTCAAATTCAATACCTTCTATCCCTCCACCGGCGTGCCCTAAGGCTTCATCCTTTCCCCTCTCCTCTATCTCTTGTACACTGCTGATATGCACAAACCTCCCCTTCCTGTTGATCTCCTCCAATTTGCTGATGACACCGCCTTACTAGCACTTTATCCTACCCTTCAACATTCCCAATGTACCATCAAAACCCACCTTGACCAGTTTACTGCTTGGTGCTACCAGTGGTTCCTCCATATCAACCCCTCCAAGACCCAGACGATCATCATAGGGTGAACCACCCGGTCCTTACGTCTCCATGATTTCTACCTCACCATATATGGCCGTCCTATCCACTCGCTCCTACCCTCAAATACGTTAGCCTCACCCTCGACTGCCATCTCACCTGGACTCCCCCATCTCCTTGCAATCCAACACAAAGCTCAACAGACTCTGCCTCCTGAAACTCCTGTCTCACTGTATGGGAACTGCATCCCTCCACCATCCTTCACACCTACAAATCCTTGATCTGCCCCATCTTCTGTTATGCCAGCATTGCTAGGGATTCCACCCCTCCCAGGTTCTATAAGGTCCTCCAAATCCTTGAATGCCATGCACTCCGCCTCGCCTTCCGCATCCGCCTTCCATCCCCCCATGTGCATATTCTACAACCTCATCTCTTTTCCTCATTCTCTCCTCCTTTTCCTTGAACTCATCCACACTCTGTATATTGTCAGCTGGCTCGACCCTGCTCACCACTGGTGTCTCCCTCCCTCTCCACCCCCAGCCCATGGCCGTGCCTTTACCCTTGTATCCCACCCTCTCTCCATCTCCACACCATCCACCTCCCTTCGCAATGCCAATTCCAGAATCTACCACTCCCGGATGATGAGCTTCACCCTGATGTCTACCCTTCCTACGAACTCTAACCGCACCTTCCTCCTCTTAAGGACTCCCTTTCCTCCCCCTCCTTTCTCATGAGCACCCTTCCCCCTCCTATGCCACCTCCATCTTCAGTGTCTCTGCACTCCTTCCTGCAATATCTTCTCTCCTCATCTACCACCCTGCCTTCCTCCTGCCTCTAGATGCGCTCTCGTTCCCCCATTTTCCTCTTCCTCCCACTCCCCATCACCCATTCCCTCTTTTTTCCTCCACTCCGACCTTCAGTCCTTCGGCAGTTCCCTACATTAGTTTTTATTCTTCGTGAGTGTTCCGCCGTTTCCAATGGTTTTGTTTTTTAAGTGTCTCGCTCTGTGAGATTTTTATACTGTTGCGGCCTTTTAGCTTGTGCTTGACTTCAGTGATTTTAAGTAAGCAACGAATTGCCAGCTGTGTTCTTTTAAATGCGGCCTTTTTCGATTCTTTAATTGTCCCCCAATGTCCCTGTATTAGTGTCTATTTTATATCGCATCACCTCCATTTACTGTATTTTTATGTCACATTATTACCCCTGCTTCTATGTAAGAGTTCCCCTTGTATTTTTGTTAAAGCCATTTGGCTGAAGAGCAGTAGACAGTGCCACTGCCAGTCCTCTCCTGCCTATATGGGGCAGAAGAATGAAATTACAATAAAGGAAAAACAAGCAAGGTAAACACTCTTCGCGCAGTGGCAATATCGTAACCAACGAGGTGCGATTATTGCTAGTTGAAACCCTTTAAAAATAACCCGCCAGAGAGGCGTGAAGTACCGTCTCTGTGGCAATTTTTGGCAGCCTCTAATGGGGTGTAATTCTAATGAAAACAGTGCCTCAAGGTGTGATTATCTGTGAGCTCAGTCTGTTATTGTGGAAGTGTTTGGCTGATGGTTGTTAGCGACCATGCACACCGCCTAGCTGTGTTCGCTGATGAATTATATACAGTCTCTGAGAGCTGGTGAGAAGCGTTCTCCTCAGTGTAAGATGTTGGGCAACGGCTATGTGTGAATAAAGACGCCAATGTGGACAGTTGAAATGTGGTTCTGTCTAGTGGCAAATCTTGATCCATTGCATACTTGTGGTACACACATGCAGGGGTTACTGATAAATGTAGGATTTGACAAAACTTCTGTCAGAATTTAGTGGAGGAGACTAGCGCAGTACAGTGAGAGTTGGTGAGTGCGTGGGAGGCATGTGTTGTACTTAACCCTTTGACTGCTGGCGGCGCACCATCCGCCTGGAGCGCTGAGGCGTCCCGACCAGTGGTGTAATCCGGCTACCTGAACTGCTTGCCTGTCCGTCGGAGCTGCCGCCGGGACCGGATCGACCCGCTCTGTCCAAGCCACCCTGTGCTGAATATCTCTCGGCTGATTACAACTCGTGCGGAGGCAGTGTGAATTTTTGGCGACTTTGAACTGTAATACTGCGGGCAATAGTTTTGTAAAGAAATCGAATTTGGCCATCTTATGTAACTTTCTGCGTACTCTTAAGAATAATAATGAAAAAAAATTTAGTAGCCATATTGAGCCAGAAAATTATAGATAAATCGGCCAAAAAATAGGCACCCGAAAAAATTTGGAAGTTTGGCTTCTTGCTGGTCATTTTCATAGCACTTTCCAGTAGTGACTGAATTGTGCGCAAAATTAAAGATTTTGTTAAAGCGTAAAAAATGCGGTATATTGATTCTGATTTTGCTAAAAAAGACTATGCTCTGTAAAACATACCGAGCTGTATAACTGGAATGAAAGTTGGCCGCGAAAATCAGGCCCGAAAAGACTGTAAACTTTGGTTTCGTATATCTAATAGAGTGAACGCACGATGAAAATGAAATTTAGAGTGCAATAGATTGACAGAACAACGATAAGGAATAAAACTTTTTATTCCCTTACCATTTTCCAGTAATCTACAAATTAGTTGAAAGGATGTGGATTTTTATGTAAACATGATAGCAGGGTATATTCGATACTTCTTTTACAAATACCGTTTTCTATTAATGCTTAAAAGCCAGTCTCATTCGAGCAACAAGTTTTACTACTCCCCAAACACCCAAGAAGAATGAGTTTAATTTCCAATATTGGCTAACAAAAGACGCAAAATAGCAAGTAAAATCGCAGTGAGAGAATAGTTTTAACTTTGGCATGTTGTTCTTCGTTGATCAATGGCGTTTAAATCAGTTATGGGAAACATGTTTATACAAGTAGATCGAATGTGATCTATATTTGTACTACTAAGGGTAAAAGAATACGAGGGTGAGTCAAATGAAAACCTTAAATATTTTTTAAATATTATTTATGGAGCAGAAGTGGTACAAAGCTGTATCACATTTCAACATAATCTCCCGCACGCTCAATGTTGTGTGTAGACAAGACAGCCTAGACACAATGAGAGGAAGCCGAAAGGCACGCGCTAAGCTAAAGCTGGATGGCGAGAGGTCTGAAACAGGATACGTAATGAATGCTATAAAGAAAAGTACGTAGCTCCTGGAATACTTAACTTTAATCCATCCTTTTGGTACATCTGGAGATTGTGGCGATACAAGTGAGACTCTTTAGATACATGCAATGTTACTAATGGTGCCTTGCTAGGTCGTAGCCATTGACTTAGCTGAAGGCTATTCTAACTATCTGCTCTGCAAATGAGCGAGGCTTCGTCAGTGTGCATCGCTAGCTACGTCGTCCGTACAACTGGGGCGAGTGCTAGTCCGTATCTCGAGACCTGCCTTGCGGTGGCGCTCGGTCTGCGATCACACAGTGGCGACACGCGGGTCCGATATGTACTAATGAACCGCGGCCGATTTAAAACTACCACCTAGCAAGTGTGGTGTCTGGCGGTGACACCACACTCAATGCAAGTCCTCCAGCGCTTGCGAAATGCATAAATTCCATTAGAAAAAAAATTCCTTTGGTAGTCCGCATAACCACTCACGCACCCACCGCGTGGCGTACCTCTTCATCTGAACGGTACTTATTTCCTCTCATTGCGTTTTTGAGTGGTCCAAACATACGGAAATCACTTGGGGCCAAGGTCTGGTGAGTATGGTGGATGAGGAAGACACTCAAAATGCAGGTCTGTGGTTGCTGCAACTGTTGTACTGACAGTGTGGGGCCTTGCATTGTCATGTTGCAAAATGACACCTGCTGACAGCAATCCACGTCGCTTTGAAAGGGGAGCCAAAGACAATTGAGTTGCCACTGGTGCCTTCATGTTATCCTTTGTCAACTGCTCCTAGTCTACAGGCTAGCATTGCCGCCTCTGGACCACAGAATCCTGGGTTCGATTCCTGGCTGGGTTGGGGATGTTCTCTGCCTGGGGTCTGGGTGTTTCTACATCATCATCATCATCATTTGTGAGAGTGACTAGATTGGATTTTGAAAATAACATGGACTGCGCAAAAATTGAGACTTCATACAGGCACTGACGACCATAGAGTGCAGGGGAGTGCCCCAAAAACCAAACATTATCATCATCATCATCATCATCTTTTCCTTTGAGGGGGATTCATTACCTGAAAAGGTCAAGTTGATGGTTTACCAGTCTGATGTCAAACCCTATGTCCCTCCCCCTATGCAGTGCATTATGTGCTGGAAATTTGGGCACATATCCACCTGCTGCCCTTGCAGTACAACACGTCGAGACTGAGGACGTTCGTGGGAACTGAATAATAGATGCACTTCTACTTTAGGAGCATTGCCTCCCAACATGCCAGTGGCATCGGTCTTTTCCCCATCTGGAGGAGCAATGGCCTCCTCTGGCTCTTCCTATGCAGAAGGGATCCCTTGGGACTTCACCATCCATGGTTCCCCCTTACTGATCCAGTGGACACCAGCTATTGGTTGAAAGGGCCACTAGCTACTGGTGGAATGGCTTCAAGGTCTTCCTCTGTCCCTGAAGCAACTTCTGAGAAGCCCTCCCAGTAAACTATTAAGGAGTGACGAGAGGGCAAAACTTCAAAGAAAAAGTCCGCTAAGAAAGGGGAGTCTCTGGTGCCCCGTATGCCAGCACCCGCCCCCCCCCCCCCCCCCCGGCTCTGCATCCGAGGCCTCATTGGTCACTCCATGCCACACCAGACGACAGAAAGCATCAATCTCTAGTGGAACTGCAGCGGCTTTTTCTCCCATCTGACTGAGTTATGTCAAGTCTTAAGCTTTACACCTGCTTCTCACATTTTCCTTTAAGAGACATGGTTTCCTGCCATGCAGACCCCTGCCCTTTGTGGCTACTGGGATACTACAAAAACTGTCCTGCATCTGACAGACTGTCAGGTGGAGTATATATTTTACGTCGTTTCCTCTGTCTGTAGCGAACCTGTACTTCTTCAAATACCATTAGAAGCCGTCGCTGACAGGATGAGGACAACACAGGGAACTATCATCCGTAACATCTCCCTCCCTCCAGATGGTGAAGCACCACCCCATATTTTGGCTGTACTCATTTTGCAACTCCTCCACTTTTTCTCCTTCTGGGTGATTTAACAGCTGTAGCACTTTGTGGGATAGAGCCAGGGTTAATGGTTGTGACAAAGATGTTAGCGACCTACTAATTCACCTAAACCTTTGGAATGTATGGGAGCACCTGAATTTAGGAGGCAGTGTGGCACAGGGCCCATATTCAGCCATTGATCTGGCAGTTTGCAATTCTGGCCTTCTCTCACTTATCCACTGGACAGCAGATGACTACTTGTGTGGCAGTGACTACTTTCTACTCTTACTGTCTTACCGCAGCGTCCCACATTTCAACACTTGCCAAGGTGGGTTCTTCCCAAGACTCACTGGAACACTTCCACATTCGCTACAGACACTGAGTATCCGTTGCCTGCCACCATTGATGAAGTGATCCATGTCGTCACTACTACCATTGTTGCACACCTGAATCGGCAATCCCTCATTCCTCTGGTTGCTCCTGGCGGAAGTCAGTGCCTTGGTGGTCACCGGAAATTGGTGCAGCCATTAGACACCATAGGTGGGCCCTCCAACGCCACCCCTCCCTGGAGAACGTTATTGCCCTCAAATGGCTCCGAGCACAGGTTCGCCTCCTCATCAAACAAAGGAAGCAGGAATGTTGGGAACGCTATGTCTCCACTGTAGGAACACTAACCTCACCCTCTAAGGTTTGGACCATGCTTCCCAACTTTATGGTTATCAGAACCCAGCAGGTGCACCTGGAATTTCCAAAAATAGAGCTGTATGTGCCGATTCAGCCGTAACTTTAGAGCATCTTGCTGAACATTATGCTTGCATCTCTGCGCCGGAGAATTATCACACCATATTTTTTCTCCTCAAAGAGAGGGCGGAGCGACCACACCTCTCTTTTGCTCCATGCCACCCTGAGCCTTATAATGCTCCTTTCAGTGAGTGGGAATTTCTCAGTTCTCTTGCTGGGTGTCATGACACATCTGCTGTCCGAGATCGCGTCCATTCGCCAATGCTGAAACATCTGTAAGCGGATTCCCAATGTCGCCTCTTTGCTGTCTTCAACTGCATTTGGAGCGATTGCGAATTCCCATCGCAATGGCTGAAAATTGTCATCATTCCAGTGCTACAGCCCAGGAGGTACCCAGTAGACGTTGACAGCTATCGTCCCATCAGCCTCACCAACATTCTGTGCGAGCTGTGTGAACATATGGTGAGCCGGTGGTTGTGTTGGCTCCTTGAGTCTCGGAATCTTCTGGCTCTGTCCCAGGGCGGTTTTCGCCAAGGACGCTCCACTATCGACGACTTTGTGTACCTGGAGTCTGCCATTCGAACAGCCTTTTCCCGGCGACAGCACCTTATTGCCGCCTTTTTCGGTCTGACGAAGGCATAGGATTCCACTTGGTGACACCACATCCTCGTTACTCTACATGAGTGGGGTTTCCGGGGCCCACTCCCGATTTTTATACAGAACATTTTGTCACACCGCACTTTCAGAGTTCATGTCGGTGCATCCCATAGTGCACCCCATATACAAGAGAACAGGGTTGCGCAGGACTCTGTTCTGAGTGTCCCACTCTTTTTAATTGCCATCAATGGTCTCGAATTAACAGTAGGATCGTCAGTCTCTCCCCTCCTACACGCCTATGATTTTCGTGTTTCATTCTGCTCCTCTTCTAGTGTTGTAGCTGTACGCTGGCTGCAGGGAAATACATGGAATTCGCAATCGTGGCACTAACTCACGGCTTTCAGTTTTTGCTTAGCAGAACCTTGGTGATGCACTTATGTCATCGTTGTACCGTCCATCCCCATCCAGAACTTTGCTTTGATGACCAACTACTAAATGTAATGGAGACTTACAACTTCCTGGGACAAACCTAAATAACTTGTGACCGTAGCGGTCGCGCAGTTCCAGACTGTAGCACCTAGAACTGTACGGCCAACTGGGCCAGCTCTGGTACTGGTCTTCGACACAAACTTAAATTGGCTTCCCTGTCTTTGTCAGCTTACGGACAAGTGCTGGAAGCACTTTAATCTTACTCAATGCCTGAGCCACACTGACTAGGGTGCTAATGGTCATACGCTGATACATTTGTACCAAGCCTTCTTACATTTCCGTGTTGATTATGGGAGCATGGGGTGTGGTTCAGCAGCCCCCTCTGCACTGGGTCTACTAGACTATATCCACCACTGTGGAGTTCGCCTCACTATGGGAGCCTTCCGATCTAGCCCTGCGAACAGTCTCCTTGTGGAACCTGGCGTTTCTCCATTGCAGTTCCGGCAGGAAGTATTGGTTCAAATGGCTCTGAGCACTATGGGACTTAACATCTGAGGTCATCATTCCCCTAGAACTTAGAACTACTTAAACCTAACTAACCTTAGGAGATCACAAACAACCATGCCCAATGCAGGATTCGAACTTGTGAGCGTAGCGGTTGCGCGGTTCCAGACTGGAGCGCCTA
The DNA here is from genome assembly GCF_021461395.2 of Schistocerca americana. Classification (NCBI taxonomy): domain Eukaryota; kingdom Metazoa; phylum Arthropoda; class Insecta; order Orthoptera; family Acrididae; genus Schistocerca; species Schistocerca americana. The sequence continues at coordinate 112,469,346 of NC_060127.1, forward strand.
GAACCGCTCGGCCACACCGGTCGGCCAGAAACTATTGCTCGCTAATTATACCAGCCACATACATAGTTCGCCTCGCCATTAAAGTTACCGTTTTCTCTCACCAAAATGGACGACCATCTCCTGCAGCGGCGTCTCCGAGAATCCCTTCTGTCTTCTGTGTCTGGTCACTTCATGAACTCGACGCTTCCTGCTTACCACTTCTCCTGCAGGACCACTTCTGTACAGCTCCATCGTCCATATCTCGGCCACAGCTTTGGCTGGATCTATTGCAAGGTCCCAAAGGCACACTCCCACCTGCGGCCCTCTGCCGGCATTTTCTCTCTCTACTTGGCGAGTTTGAGGGCTCAGAAATAATCTACACAGATGGATCACTGGTCGAAGGTCTTGTTGGCTTCACTTATGCTCATGTTTGCCATATTGAACAATGCTCCGTCCTGGACGGCTGCAGCGTTTTCACTGCAGAGTCGGGTGCCATCTATTGTGCACTTGATCATATCCTCTCTGGCTCTGGTGAGTCCTTTGTCATTTGTAGTGACTCCTTAAGCAGCCTAAAAACTGTCGGCCAGTTCTTCCCTAGGCATCCTTTGGTACTGTTAATCCAGGAGTCTCTTTATGCCCTCTGCACCAGTGGATACTCAGTGACCTTCATTTGGAACACAGTACAGGTCAGGATACTGGGCAATGAATTTGCTGACCACCTGGCCAAACAGGCCACAAGTGAAGCATCTCTGTAGATTGGCCAATCGGAGATCGATTTGTGAGCGGTCTTCCATGGCAAAGTTTTTGAGGTCTGGGATACTAAATGGCGCACCCTGAATACACTGAATAAACTCCATGCTATCAAGTAGACATCGAATGTGTGGGGGGTCATCTATGAGAGCCACTTGCAGGGAATATGTTGTACTTAGCCATGTATGGCCAATGCAGAGCCGGGAAACATAGGGTTACCTCCGAGGACCCACGTCAGTGTCGTTGTGGCTCCCTTCTCACTGTCCTCTGCATCTTGCTGGACTGCCAAACTTAAGCTGCTCTGTGGAGAAGTTTTAACCATCCCAGCACTGTAACTTTGGTGTTGCGTGTCAATACCTCAAGAGCAGTTTTAGATTCAAGTTTTATTTGTGAAGGGGTTCTTTATTATACCATCTGAGGGTGCGCATTTGGCCTTCTCCCTGAGGCCTCCCTCCATCCCCCCTCCCCCGTTTTAACTCTGTAACCCTTTCTTTCCATTTGTTTGTCTTTTTGTTCGTGTTTCCCTACATGTGTTCATCTCACCTTGTCTTCCCCCCCACCCCCCCCTGCAGATACAGGGGTAAGAATAGGCCTGAAGTATTCCTGCTTGTTGTAAGAGGCGACTAAAAGGAGTCTCATACGTTTATGTGAAGGTCCCATGTAGGTTTTGTCCACTCTTCAAAATTTTCCCGAAGAGTGAAACAATTGGGGAGAAGAGCATTACATGGTTCATCATGTCCATCATGCATTGAGGTCTTTACCCCACTTTCTCGTCGTTGCATTGCAGTCCCACTCATTCTTTATCTATACGGCGACAACACCTTCCTGGGTGCATTTTCCACCACGCACTATGCAGTGTCGTTTTCTGCGCCGACGAAGACCATGGACTTCATTGCACCTCATATCCACAATGGTAGCCAGTTTGTTGTGGTGGGTCCAACATGTACCCTGTTGGTTGTAGCCCCCTGACCACATAGGGATCGTTCTGCTGATGCCTGTGCCATTAACTCCCCACGTATGCCAATAGGTAGATGACCATCCCCCTGGGGCATTGGGACTCCCAGCAAACGCCATCCTGCCAGGTGGCCTTTGTTGCAGCTGGGTGGCCCTGTGGAGGGGGCCCCTGGTCAGAGCGGGAGGCGTAAAGGTGGATGACACGCAATGAAGCGTAGTACAATATTTCTTGCTGGTGGTCAAACTCCAGCAGTCTCTAAAGGTTCACAGGCTCAATTCAGTGCATAGAAGTAAGACCCCAAATCGTTCCCCTCTCTTGCCAAACCATGAGAGGAACACCAGGCTAAGGATGGCAGCGAAACGTATTCTCCCTGGTACCTAGTATATACGTGAGCTGATGGGGAATTCTGTGTGTCCATGAAGCCTCAGGCCCCCAGGGGCTCAGCATTCATTTGCTGGGTACGGGCTTGGCGACCCCGGGGTTACTGAGCTGGGGACTGGTAAGCGCCACCTGTCCCCCGTCACCGTAAGCTCTGAGTACACTTCAGCGACCACCGTGCGGCGCGGCGGTGGAATGTTGTGTGTCTCAGGGAATGGGGATCTTGGCTTGGCCGCCCGGATCGCGAGGATGGAACAAACCTCTATAAAAAACCCCTCAATCTTCCGGTGTGCTCCGCGCCTATGAGATGCATGGCTGTTGAGGTGGAACAGTCGCAAGCGGGCAACCTCTGGGGCACCTGCCACACCCCAGTTGTATACGGCTTACTCAGGCACGCGGGGCTCTGTCTGAGCGGACCTTTAGTTCCCTAGCTGCTCGTGGGACCGCAATGGACCCTTCGACTTCTACATTTCCCCCTACCAGTGGATTGGGTGGGCCGCTGGTAGGCAAACACACCCCTTCAAAAAAGCGACTTCGTGCTTCGAGTCCTCCAGCTCCTGGTGTTGCTAGAGATTTATCAGACTGTTGTAACAGAGCACATGCTGATAATCAGAATGTGTTTTTGATTATTAAACGAAAGGAGGGTAGCTTTGAGAGGGTTTCTCCCTTTTACATCCACAAGGGTCTTGAAGGAATTGCAGGTACACTGAAATCTGTTAAGCGACTGCGCAATGGTACTCTCTTAGTTGAGACTTCTAGTTCCCGTCAAGTCGCTTCTCTTCGGAAAACACCCTGTCTCGGAGAGTACGCTATCGAGACCGAGCTCCACTCCACACTCAACTATAGTAAGGGTGTTGTGACATGTAGGGACTTGGTGGATATCTCCACAGACGAGTTGAAATCTGAGTGGGCTGCCGAAGGTATTGTTGATGTGCAGAATATTATGAGGCGAGTCGATGGGGACCTAGTAAAATCCGACTCGTTTATTCTCACGTTCAGTTGCCCGCGACTTCCGGAGCATGTTAAAGCGGGGTTCTTACGTTTGCCAGTCCGGCCATATTTCCCCAACCCAATGCGCTGCTTTAAATGTCAGCGCTTTGGGCATACTACATTGGGGTGCAATGGGATAGCCACTTGCGGTAAATGTGGTCAGCCTGCCCATGACGGAGCTGATTGTTCGTCGCCTGTGAAGTGCGTGAATTGCTCTGGAAGTCACCCTGTCTGGAGCCGGGTCTGCCCCATCTATCTCGACGAACGGAAGATACAGGAGATTAAAACATCTAAGCGCATACCCTATGGTGAGGCCAAGAAGCTCTTTAAGGCCATGCAACCTCCTGTGTTTACTACATCTTTCGCTTCCGTTCTGAAAAAACCGGTACCAATGGCCACTGTTGCTACGCAAACGGAGGTTGCTAGTGTTAGCACTAATACCTGCGTTTGCCAGTGCACTTGTGCTGCTGCGGTTGTTTTGCAACCTGCAGCTCTCCCCGCAACGTCGGACAAGGCCGTGGTTGCTGACATTGGGGTACTTCCTGCCTCTTCCCCTATGGCGCCTTCTGCCCCGGCGAGTAAAGCTCCAACTGCTGACAAGGCTCTGCATTCTAAGCCCCCTAAGACCAAGACGCCGAAGGTGAAGATTTTGCCACCTGCGGAGACTGATCAGGGTCGGTCCGATGACGAGACCATCGTACTGTCTGACATCTCCCGTGGGTCGTCATCGGAGCTGATGGACATTGATGTCGACCGGGCGCGCTCTTCTCGCCCCAGGAATAAATCTCCGGCCAGTACGGGCTCTCCTCCAAAACACAGAGGCAGGGTGAAAGTTCAGCCACCCTGATCACTGGCTCCCATCTTACAGTGGAACCTGAATGGGTTCAGGACGCATGTGGCCGAACTACAACTCCTTGTACGTGAGTTCCCTTTGTGCTTATGTCTCCAAGAGACACATTTTCGGGCCACTGATGCTCCTTCTTTACGGGGCTATACCGTCTATCGGAAAGATGATCTGACGGGGGAAAGGGCAAAGGGTGGTGTTGCGGTTTTTGTCCGTGACATGCACCCCTCATCTGAGCTCCCTCTCGTTACAGACTTGCAAGCAGTTGCAGTTGACCTTCTTGTGGGTCGGAGGCTCACAGTCTGTTCACTTTACTTACCTCCTCAGGATGCGATAGACTCTGAGGCTCTCTCAGACCTTATTGGCCAACTTCCCCGCCCCTTTCTTCTTCTGGGGGACTTCAATGCTTATAATGTCTTATGGGGCTCGTCGACTACTTGCCCCAGGGGTCGCATTCTGGAACGCCTCATGGTGTCTGAAGAACTGTGCATTCTCAACTCTGGTGCCCCCACTCATTTCTGTACTGCTTCTGGGTCGTCGTCAGCTATTGACCTTTCCTTTTGCTCTCCAGCACTAGCGGATTCTGCTCTATGGGAGGTTGATGCTGACCTCCATTCTAGTGACCACTTCCCCCTTTGGATTCGCCTCCTGGATGAGGCTATGGCATTTCCGGTACCGCCTCGGTTTCACTTCTGCAGGGCTGACTGGACACTTTTTAGCCACCTGGCCGTTTTGGAACACCGTGACAGCGTCCACGAATGGGTAGACCATGTTACAGCTGTGATCTCCCATGCTGCTGAATTGTCAATCCCACGGTCATCCCAAGAGGCGTCCTGTCCCTTGGTGGACCCCTGAGTGCCGCTCAGCCATCCGAGCCCGCCGTGCCGCTCTGCGCCGCTTCAAGTGCCGTCCCACGGCTGACAATCTTGCAACCTTTCGGGTGGCAAGGGCTAAAGCGCGACGCGTGATTAAAGAGAGCAAACGACGGTCATGGCAATCGTTCTTGAACTCCATCTCCCGCTCCACTAGTTCTACGAAAGTATGGGAAGCCATCAGGAGGATTTCCGGGAAACTCGGCCAGCTACCCGTCACGGCCTTGCTGCATCAGGGAAGTCTCCTCACGGCGCCGAGAGACATTGCCCAGACACTGGCCATGCATTTTGCGGAATCTACCGCCACTATTAACTGTGATCCAGATTTCTGCCGCTACCGCACTGCCATCGAGAGGGGTCACTTGGACTTCCGGTCTCCTAATTCTGAACCCTACAACTGCCCCTTCACAATGTGGGAACTGGATTCGGCGCTGTCTGTGGCTCATGATACTGCGCCTGGTCATGATCAAATCCGGTATAGCATGCTGCGGCACTTGTTACTGCCTTCCAAGGAAGTTCTCCTGAATTGTTTTAATATGATATGGTTATCCGGCACGTACCCTGACTCGTGGAGGGAAGCGATTTTGATACCCCTCCTCAAACCAGGGAAGGACCGAACGCATCCCAGTAGTTATCGAAGTATCGCCTTGACGAGCTGTGTCGGGAAGACGTTGGAACGCATGGTCAATCGTCGCCTGGTTTGGCTGCTCGAGACCAGGCAGCTCCTTAGCCCCTCTCAGTGTGGCTTTCGGAGATGGCGTTCCACTATAGACAACTTGACCCTGCTTGAGGCGGCCATCCAGCAGGCCTTCCTGCGTAACCAGCATTGTCTAGGTGTATTCTTTGACATTCATAAGGCGTATGACACTACTTGGCGCCGCCATATCCTCAATCAACTCCATGTGTGGGGCTTTCGTGGCCGTCTCCCCATCTTCATTCGGTCTTTTCTTTCCCACCGCCTCTTTCGCTATAGGATTGGTAATGTGCTATCTGATTTGTATGTGCAGGAGAATGGTGTTCCTCAGGGAAGCGTTTTAAGTGTCACCCTCTTTGCCGTCGCCATTAACAGTATCACGTCCACTATCTGGAGTCCTGCCCAATGCTCCTTGTTTGTGGACGATTTTGCTGTTTTCTGTTCTTCCTCCAGTCTTGTCACTGCTGGTCGACAGTTGCAGCTTACGATACGGCGATTAGAGGCATGGACTGCGAAGACGGGTTTTACCTTTTCTGCAGACAAATGTGTGTGTGTTCATTTTACTCGTTCTCGACGTGCTTTTACCTCCCCTGGAATGCGTCTGAGGGACACCATTCTTCCTTTTAGCGACACTGTGCGGTTCCTGGGCCTCACTTTTGATTCAAAGTTGTCGTGGTTGCCTCACCTTAAAGACCTCAAGGTGCGGGCCCTGAAGGCACTGAATATTTTGAAGTGTCTGAGCCATCGGTCCTGGGGAGCAGATCGGGCGCGCCTGCTGCAGTTTTATAGGGCTTTCGTCCGATCGCGACTTGACTATGGTTGCACCGTGTATGGGTCAGCAAGGCCTTCGTATCTGAAGATTCTTGACGCCGTACACCATGAGGGTATCAGGCTGGCCACTGGTGCCTTCCGTACTAGTCCCATCCCCAGCCTGTGTGCTGAGGCAGGGGAACCGCCGCTCGCCATCCGGCGGAAACTCCTCATGGTGCGACGGGTGTGTCAATTCCTTGCCTGTCCTACCTCCCCTGCGTACCCTACCGTTGCCCGACCGCCTATGGAACGTCTCTTTTCCAGTCGTCCCAGGGCAACGAGACCGTTTGGGATTCGTGCCAAGCATTTGCTTGAGTCCCTTGGTGTGGAGCGTGTGGCCCCCCAACGACAAGGTTTTACTCGCCTGCCTCCCTGGTTGCTCCAGAGGCCCAGCGTCGTTTTAGACTTGTCGGAGTACCGGAGGAGCTGCACTCCTGCGTTTGTTTTTACCGCCTTATTGTACGATATTTTAAACCAGCATCCCGACCATGTACCAGTATTTACGGATGGCTCTAAACAGGGGGACTCTGTTGGTTGTGCTGTGGTTTTCCCTGATCAACTCGTCAAGTTACAGCTTCCTGCGGCGTTTACCATCTTTGATGCCGAATTGTTTGCGATCATGCGGGCATTGGAGCAGATGAGATGTGTCCCCAGTCGTAAGTTCCTCATCTGTTCTGACTCCCTGAGTGCCCTTCAGACCGTGCAACACTTGTACCCAGCGGATACGGTCGTTCAGAACATCCATGATGCCCTACTCCACCTGCAGCGGCAGGGGAAGGAGGTTTCTTTCTGCTGGGTGCCGGGGCACGTGGGAATTACGGGAAACGAGCTGGCGGATGTGGCTGCCAAAGATGCATGTTCCCTCCCTGACGTTGTTGAATGTGCCGTCCCCCTCCATGCTGTTACCTCCCTCCTGCGTTTTCGCGTTATGCGTCAGTGGGAAGAGGAGTGGCTGGCAGTCGGTGAAAATAAGCTGCGTCTGGTGAAGGCCACCACGCGGCCATGGCGTACTTCCTCCCAGTCATGCAGGCGGGATGAGGTTCTCCTCACTCGCCTCCGCATCGGGCACAGTCCCTTCACACATGGTTTTTTACTCCGGCGGGAGGATCCCCCAATCTGCAGTGCTTGTGGCGTCCAGATTACTGTCCGCCACATTTTACTTGACTGTCTTTTATTCTCTGACCAGAGGGCGGTGGTTTCTTTGCCACCGGATTTGCCCTCTATTTTGAAAGACGACGCAACGTCTGTGTTTAAGGTTTTACGGTTTTGTGTCCTGTCCAATTTGTTGCCACGGCTTTTAGGGAGAGGTTTTTAATGTGCAGCTAGATGACTGGCTCACCCAGATTTTAGGTAAGAGGTCAACCAGTCACGTCTAACTCCTTGTTTCCTTTCGGTTTCTGTCCTCCTTTCTTTGTGTTTCCTTTCCTTTTTTAGTGCACTCCTTCTCCTCTTGTTTTGCCTCGGTATGTGCGGATTTCGAACTGCGTCAGGTCTGTGTCTTTTAGCTGTTCCCCTTGTTCGTTGTTCGTCTTAGTCCCTTCACTGCATGTGTTCCTGTTTTTTATGCGTTTGGGCGCTGATGACCCTGCTGTTTAGCGCCCGTAAACCTCAAACACACACACACACACACACACACACATGAAGCCTCAGTTCTTTGTAGAGCATTTAAAAGACCAGTTTGGGGAGGTGGAGGGCTTGTCCAAAATGCGGCCGGGGTCAGTCTTGATCAAAACAACATCCTCTGCCAAGTAATGGGCATTATTTGCTTGTGACAAGCTGCAGAATGTTTCTGTTTCTGTCATGCCTCAAAAGAGCTTAAATATGGTCCAGGATATTACCTTCTACACGGATCTTCTTTTACAGTCTGATGACGAGCTGCATGCCATCTTACAGGAATGAGGTGTCCTTTTCGTCCGACGAGTCTACTGGGGTCCAAGGGATAATGAGGTTGTCAACGGTGCCTCCATCTTGACCTTCGAGGGTAACACCTTACACAAGAAAGTGAAGGTGATGGTCTACTGCTGTTGTGTCAAGGCCCCGATGTGGTGATTTAAGTGTTGGAAGTTTGGCCATACGTCTTCCCACTGCACTTCCAGTCACAAATGTCAAGATTGTGGTCGTCTCTTCCATCTCAATACTCCATGTTCCCCACCTCCCATCTGTGTCAACTGTGGAGAGCACCTTTCCCCTTGCTCGCTGGACTGTAGGATTCTACAGAAGGAAAGGAAAATAACTGAATAAAAGACCCTGGACCGACTGACCTACACTGCTAAAAGGAAATTTGAAGGGCTCCATCCTGTGCATATGATATGTCCCACCGCAGCTGTAACTACTGTTCCATTTCACCAATTCCAGTCAGCTCTCAGAGCCATAAGCCTACACCATGCCCCCCTTGATGGTGGGTGGCACTTTCTCCGTGTTGCTTCTGCACCACCTACTTTGGGAGCAGCACCACCCCCCCCCCCCCCACAACCATGGGGGACATCATTCCCCACTTCCAAGCCAGAGAAATGTAAGTCTTCTTCGGCTCCTCTCGCTAGAAAAGCATCCATTGGGTTACTCCCTTCCCAGTTTTCTGCTAGTGGGAATGGTGATACCCACTAGTGGCTAAAGCAGCCACAGTTAACTGGTTGTACCCGTGGACTAGAGAAGAAGTCAGCCTCATTCTGCCAATGGCCTTGTCAAAGAGGGCGGAGGAGCGGATAGAGGTTCAGGGCACTCTCTTGTCCTAGGGGTGGAAAATTGCCCCTAAAGGCGGAAGAATCAGCAATGATCAACGACATGAGGATGCAGAAGGCAATGGAAACCACTGCATTAAAGACACGTAACGTGTATGCACAGGACATGTGGCCTGTAATTGAAGAAGTGTCATGATGATCTCTCCATTGGCAAAAGATTCCAGAATAGTCCTCCATTTGGATCTCCGGGAGGGGACTGCCAAGGGGGAGGTTACCATGAGAAAAAGATTGAATAATCAACGAAAGGATAACGTTCTACGAGTCGGGGCATGGAATGTCAGAAGCTTGAACGTGGTAGGGAAACTAGAAAATCTGAAAAGGGAAATGCAAAGGCTCAATCAACATACAGTAGGGGTCAGTGAAGTGAAGTGGAAGGAAGACAAGGATTTCTGGTCAGATGAGTATCGGGTAAAATCAACAGCAGCAGAAAATAGTATAACAGGTGTAGAATTCGTTATGAATAGGAAGGTAGGGCAGAGGGTGTGTTACTGTGAACAGTTCAGTGACCGGGATGTTCTAATCAGAATCGACAGCAGACCAACACTGACAACGATAGTTCAGGTATACATGCCGACGTCGCAAGCTGAAGATGAACAGATAGAGAAAATGTATGAGGATATTGAAAGGTAATGCAGTATGTAAAGGGGGATTAAAATCTAATAGTCATGGGCCACTGGAATGCAGTTGTAGGGGAAGGAGTAGAAGAAAAGGTTACAGGAGAATATGGGCTTGGGACAAGGAATGAAAGAGGAGAAAGACTAATTGGGTTCTGTAACAAGTTTCAGCTAGTAATAGTGAATACCCTGTTCAAGAATCACAAGAGGAGGAGGTATACTTGGAAAAGGCCGGGAGATACGGGAAGATTTCAATTAGATTACATCATGGTGAGACAGAGATTCCGAAATCAGATACTGGATTGTAAGGCATAACCAGGAGCAGATATAGACTCAGACCACAATATAGTAGTGATGAAGAGTAAGCTGAAGTTCAAGGTATTAGTCAGGAAGAATCAATACGCAAAGAAGTGGGATACGGAAGTACTAAGGAATGACGAGATACGTTTGAAGTTCTCTAACGCCATAGATACAGCAATAAGGAATAGCGCAGCAGGCATTACAGTTGAAGAGGAATGGACATCTCTAAAAAGGGCCATCACAAAAGTTGGGAGGGAAAACATAGGTACAAAGAAGGTAGCTGCGAAGAAACCATGGGTAACAGAAGAAATACTTCAGTTGATTGATAAAAGGAGGAAGTACGAACATGTTCCGGGAAAATCAGGAATACAGAAATACAAGTCGCTGAGGAATGAAATAAGTTGGAAGTGCAGGGAAGCTAAGACGAAATGGCTGCAGGAAAAATGTGAAGACATCGAAAAAGATATGATTGTCGGAAGGACAGACTCAGCATACAGGAAAGTCAAAACAACCTTTGGTGACATTAAAAGCAACGGTGGTAATATTAAGAGTGCAACGGGAATTCCAATGTTAAATGCAGAGGAGAGAGCAGATAGGTGGAAAGAATACATTGAAAGCCGTTATGAGGGTGAAGATTTGTCTGATGTGATAGAAGAAGAAACAGGAGTCGATTTAGAAGAGATAGGGGATCCAGTATTAGAATCGGAATTTGAAAGAGCTTTGGAGGACTTACGGTCAAATAAGGCAGAAGGGATAGATAACATTCCATCAGAATTTCTAAAATCGTTGGGGGAAGTGGCAACAAAACGACTATTCACTTTGGTGTGTAGAATATATGAGGCTGGCGACATACCATCTGACTTTCGGAAAAGCATCATCCACACAATTCCGAAGACGGCAAGAGCTGACAAGTGCGAGAATTATCGCACGATCAGCTTAACAGCTCATGCGTCGAAGCTGCTTACAAGAATAATATACAGAAGAATGGAAAAGAAAATTGAGAATGTGCTAGGTGACGATCAGTTTGGCTTTAGGAAAAGTAAAGGGACGAGAGAGGCAATTCTGACGTTACGGCTAATAATGGAAGCAAGGCTAAAGAAAAATCAAGACACTATCATAGGATCTGTTGACCTGGAAAAAGCGTTCGACAATATAAAATGGTGCAAGCTGTTCGAGATTCTGAAAAAAGTAGGGGTAAGCTATAGGAAGAGACGGGTCATATACAATATGTACAACAACCAAGAGGGAATAATAAGAGTGGACGATCAAGAACGAAGTGCTCGTATTAAGAAGGGTGTAAGACAAGGCTGTAGTCTTTCGCCCCTACTCTTCAATCTGTTCATCGAGGAAGCAATGATGGAAATAAAAGAAAGGTTCAGGAGTGGAATTAAAATACAAGGTGAAAGGATATCAGTGATATGATTCGCTGATGACATTGCTATCCTGAGTGAAAGTGAAGAAGAATTAAATGATCTGCTGAACGGAATGAACAGTGTAATGAGTGCACAGTTAGGTTTGAGAGTAATTCGGAGAAAGACGAAGGTAATGAGAAGTAGTAGAAATGAGAACAGCGAGAAACTTAACATCAGGATTGATGGTCACGAAGTCAATGAAGTTAAGGAATTCTGCTACCTAGGCAGTAAAATAACCAATTACGGACGGAGCAAGGAGGACATCAAAAGCAGACTCGCTATGGCAAAAAAGGTATTTCTGGCCAAGAGAAGTCCACTAATATCAAATACCGGCCTTATTTTGAGGAAGAAATTTCTGAGGATGTACGTCTGGAGTACAGCATTGTATGGTAGTGAAACATGGACTGTGGGAAAACCGGAACAGAAGAGAATCGTAGGATTTGAGATGTGGTGCTATAGACGAATGTTGAAAATTAGGTGAACTGATAAGGTAAGGAATGAGGAGGTTCTACGCAGAAGCGGAGAGGGATGGAATATGTGGAAAACACTGATAAGGAGAAGGGACAGTATGATAGGACATCTGCTAAGACATGAGGGAATGACTACCATGGTACTAGAGGGAGCTGTAGAGGGCAAAAACTGTAGAGGAAGACAGAGATTGGAATATGTCAAGCAAATAATTGAGGACGTAGGTTGCAAGTGCTACTCTGAGATGAAGAGGTTAGCACAGGAAAGGAATTCGTGGCGGGCTGCATCAAACCAGACAGTAGACTGATGACCAAATAAAAGAAGTGCTTCATGATCCTCCTCGGTCCCGGAGACTGAATCAAAGAAACCCAAGGAACAGTGCGAGAAATCGAAAAAGAAAACCCTCCTAGAACAATGAAATTGCTGTGGCACCCACACCACCGCTACCTACAAGCTCTATGTCTGAGGATGAGGTGCAGATTCTGGCGACCGCAAACGGCTTAGACGGCGCCAGACCTTCAGACACAATGGATATAGACTGCTCAGGCAATAAGTCAGTGGCAGCAGTTGACTGTGAGGCGTAAACTGCCTCAGTGAATGTTCCATGGTTTCCCAGTCTCACGATGACGTCATCCTCCAGTGGAATTGAGACAGTTTTTTTCCACCGCTTGTCAGAGTTATGGTAATTGTTAAGCTTTACACCTGCGTTCTGCACTGCCCTCCAGGAAACCTGGTTACCGGCAATACGGACCCCTGCCCTATAAAGGTATAAGGGATATTACAGGAACTGTAGCGACTGTAATCGAGTGTCAGGTAGAGTTTGCGTTTATGTCCTCAACTCAGTCTGTAGTGAAACTGTGCCCCTTGAAACCCCTCTTGCACCTGCGGCTGTCAGGTTGAGGGCGACGCAGAAAAGAACTGTCTGCAAAAGATATCTTAATCCAGATGGTGCAGTACCCTGAACGCACTAGCTACACTGATTGCTAAACTCCCTAAACCCTTCCTACTTTTGGGAGATTTTGACGCTCATAGCCCCTTGTGGGTGGCACCATGCTTACTGGCTGAGGCAGAGATGTCAAAACTTTACTGTCTCTTTTGACCTTTGAATCTTAAACACCGGGGCCGCCACACATTACAGTGTGGCTCATGGCAGTTACTCGGCCATTGATTTATCACTTTGCAGCCCAGGACTTCTCCCATCTGTCCACTGGAGAGCACAGACGACCTCTGTGGTAATGAGCAATTCCCCATCTTCCTGTCACTGCCTCAGCGTCATGCCCACGGACGTCTGCCCACATGGGCGTTAAACAACGCCGACTGGAAAACTTTCACCTCTGCTGTCATCTTTGAATCTCCCCCACACGATAACATCGATGTGATGGTTGAGCAGGTGACAACAACAATAGTTTCTGCGGCGGAAAGCGCGACACCTCGCTCTTAGGGTACCCCTGGCGAAAGGTAGCCCCTTGGTGGTCGCCGAAATTCGCTGAAGCAATTACGGAGCGTTGGTGAGCTCTACAGTGACATAAGCGGGTCCCTTCCCTGGAACATCTCATAGCTTTTAGATGGCTCTGTGCCCGTGTTTGCCAACTTATCAAATGACGAAGCAGGAGTGTTGGGAGAGATACGTCTCGACCATTGGGAGCCATACATCACCTTCCCCAGTCTGGGCAAAGATCAAACGTGTTCTCGGGTACCAGACCCCAACATGTGTTCCTGGTGTTAACATAAATGGCGTGTTGCCTACCGACGCAAACGCGATTGCCGAGCACTTTGCTGAGCACTGTGCTCGAGCCTCTGCGTCAGAGAATAATTACCCCCCCCCCCCCCCCCCCAGTCTTTCGGACTGTAAAAAGGCGGCTTGAAGGGAAAGTCCCCTTTTCTACAGGCCACAGTGAATCCTACTCTACTGGCCATTAAAATTGCTACACCACGAAGATGACGTGCTACAAACGCCAAATTTAACCGACAGGAAGAAGATGCTGTGATATGCAAATGATTAGCTTTTCAGAGCATTCACACAAATTTGGCACCGGTGGCGACACTTATAACGTGCTGACATGAGGAAAGATTCAAAACAGCAGTGGACCGGCGTTGCCTGCTGAAACGTTTTTGTGATGCCTCGTGTAAGGGGGAGAAATGCGTACCATCACGTTTCCGACTTTGATAAAGGTCGGATTGTAGCCTATCGTGATTGCGATTTATCGTATCGCGACATTGCTGCTCGCGTTGGTCGAGATCCAATGACTGTTAGCAGAATATGGAATCGGTAGGTTCAAGAGGGTAATACGGAACCCCATGCTGGATCCCAACGGCCTCGTATCACTAGCAGTCAAGATGACAGGCATCTTACCCGCATGGCTGTAACGGATTGTGCAGCCACGTCTCGATCCCTGAGTCAACAGATGGGGACGTTTGCAAGACAACAACGATCTGCACGAACAGTTCGACGACGTTATCAGCAGCATGGACTATCAGCTCGGAGACCGTGGCTGCGGTTACCCTTGACGCTGCACCACAGACAGGAGCGCCTGCGATGGTGTACTCAACGACGAACCTGGGTGCACGAATGGCAAAACGTCATGTTTTCGGATGAATCCAAGTTCTGTTTGCAGCATCATGATGGTAGCATCCGTGTTTGGCTACATCGTCGTGAACGCACATTGGAAGCGTGTATTCGTCATTGCCATACTGGCTTATCACCTGGCGTGATGGTATGGGGTGCCATTGGTTACATGTCTCGGTCACCTCTTGTTCGCATTGACGGCACTTTGAACAGTGGACGTTACGTTTCAGATGCGTTACGACCCGTGGCTCTACCCTTTCATCCGATCCCTGTGAAACCCTACATTTCAGCAGGATAATGCACGACCTCATGTTGGAGGTCCTGTACGGGCCTTTCTGGATATAGAAAATGTTCGACTGCTGCCCTGGCCAGCACATTCTCCAGATCTCTTACCAATTGAAAACGTCTGGTCAATGGTGGCCGAGCAACTGGCTCGTCACAATACGCCAGACACTACTCTTGATGAGCTGTGGTGTCGTGTTGAAGCTGCATGGGCAGCTGTACCTGTACACGCCATCCAAGCTCTGTTTGACTAAATGCCCAGGCGTATCAAGGCCGTTATTACAGCTAGAAGTGATTGTTCTGGGTACTGATTTCTCAGAAGCTATGCACCCAAATTGCTTGAAAATGTAATCACATGTTAGTTCTAGTATATTCGTCCAATGAATACTCGTATATCTGCATTTCTTCTTGGTGTAGCAATTTTAATGGTCAGTAGTGTATAATGCCCCATTTACAGATTGGGAGCTCATCAGTGACCTGGCACATTGCACCGACACAGTTCCTGGGCCAGATCGGATCCACAGTCAGATAAATAAATATCTGTCATCTGACTACAAGTGATATCCCCTCGTCATCTTCAACAGAATTTGGTGTGATGGCATCTTTCAAACGCAGTGGCGGGAGGGCACCAATATTCCGGTGCTCAAACCCGGTAAAAACCCGCCTGGTGTGGATAGCTATTGGTCCATCAGCCTAACCAACGTTCTTTGGAAGCTGCTAGAACGTGTGGTGTGTCGACGTATGGTTTGTCCTGGAGCCACGTGGCCTACTGGCTCCATATCCGGGCGACTTCCACCAAGGCCACTACCACTGACAATCTTTTGTCCCTTGTGTCTACCATCCGAACAGCCTTTTTCAGACTCCAACACGTAGTTGCCGTCTTTTTTGATTTACGAAAAGCGTATGACTCCACCTGGCGACATCATATCGTTGCCACATTATACGAGTGGGTACTCCAAGGTGCACTCCCGATTTTTATCCAAAATTTTCTGTCGTTCCGTACTTCCCGTGTCCAAGTTGGTGCCTCCCACAGTTGCCCCCTTATCCAGGAGCATGGGGGTCCCGCAGGGCTCCATATTGAGTGTCTCTCCATTTTTAGTGGCCAGTAACGGTCTAGCAGCAGCTGTAGGGCCGTTCGTCTTACCCTCTCTGTATGTAGACTTCTTCTGCATTTCGTACTGCTGCTCCAATACTGGTGTTGCTGAGAGTCGCCTACAGGGAGCCATCCACAAGGCGCAGTCATTGGCTCTAGCCCATGACTTCCAGTTTTCCGCCGTGAAGACGTGTGTCAGGCACTTTCGTCAGTGTTGTACCGTTCATCACTTTCTCTTAATGACGATCCACTCACTGTAGTAGAGACATATCGATTCTTAGGGCTGGTTTTCGACGCTCGTTTGACTTGGCTTCCTCATCTTCGTCAGATTAAACAAAAGTGTTGGCAGCACCTCAATGCCCTCTGCTGCCTAAGCAACACCAAATGGGACGCAGATCGCTCCACGCTGCTTCAGCTCTACAGAGCACTTGCTCAATCCCGCCTTGACTATGGGAGTGTGATTTACGGTTCGGCGGCGCCCACAGCATTGTCTTCGCTCGACCCATTGCACCATTGCATAGTTCAGCTATCGACAGGAGATTTTAGGACGAATCCGGTGGCAGGCGTACTGGTGGAGGCTGGTGTCTCTCCACTGCAGATCAGCCGTTCACAACTGCTCGCCAGTTACGCTGCACACATTCGTAGCACTCCCGAACATCTTAAGTACTGTCTTATTTCCCAACCACAGTGGTTCACGTCCTTCATAGGCGGCCCAGGTCAGGGTTACTTATTATAGTACGATCGCTTCTGTCTGAAGTAGAGTTCTTGGCTTTACCAACTCTCCTCCAGATCCATCCACGTACACCTCCATGGTGTAGCCCTAAGCCGAAGCTTCGCCTGGACCTTAAGAACTCCATTAACCATGCGGCTCTCTGCTGTCACTTCGTCTCCATTCTTGAAATGTTCCGGAGCTCTGAAGTGGTTTACACCGACGGATCGATGGCTGATGGTCGCGTTGGCTTCGCCTCCATTCACGGTGGCCATATTGAACGACATTCCTTACCTGATGGCTGCAGTGTATTCACTGCAGAGCTGGTGGCCCTATCTCGTGCACTTGAGTACATCCATTCACGCTGTGGCGAGTCATTCCTCCTCTGTACTAACTCCCTGAGCAGCTAACAAGCTATCGACCAGTGTTACCCTCACCATCCTTTGGTAGCGATCATCCAGGGGTCCATCTAGGCTCTGGAACGGTCTAGTCGTTCTATGGTGTTTGTATGGACCTGAGGACACGTCGGCATCCCAAGCAAAGAACTTGCTGACAGGCTGGCCAAACATGCTACGTGGAAACCTCTTCTGGAGGTGGGCCTCTCTGAAACTGACCTGCGTTCTGTCTTACGCCGCAAGGTTTTTCGACTTTGGGAGGTGGAGTGGCATATCAGTACGCACAACAAACTGCGTGTCATTAAGGAGACTGCAAATGTGTGGAAGTCTTCCCTGCAGGCTTCTCACAAGAAATCAGTTGATCTTTGTCCACTCTGCATTGGCCATACGTATCTCACACATGGTTACCCCCTCAGTCACGAGGACCCACCTCAGTGTCGTTGTGGCTCCCTAATGTTGGTTGTCCACCTCTTGCTGGACTGCCGCTCTGCGGCGGACTTTTAACTTTCCCAGCACCCTACCTTCGGTCTTGGACGACAATGCTTCAACAGCAGCTTCAGTGCTAAGTTTTATTCGTGAGGTCGGGTTTTATCATTTGATCTACGTTTTAGTGGATGTCCTTCGTTAATCTGTGTCCTCCACCCTAGCGGTTTTAAGATGGAAGCTTTAATGTGTTGCAGAGTTTCTGGCTTCTCCTTTTTACTCTCGTGGTCGGTCAGCCACTGTAATCTGCTTTCTTGTTTTACTCTTTTCTAATTGTTTTTTGGGTCTCTGTCGTTTCCTTGTCCTCTTCTGTTTCTTTTAGTGTTTGTTGCCTGTTCTTCGTTCCTTTGGGTTTTTATTTCCTTTCAGTATTGTGCTGTATGTGTGTTTTGTTGTATTCTACCCCTTGTGGACTTATATTATAGAAACAAGCGAACGATTTCCACTCAGTTTCGCCCCCTTCCCCCCCCCCCCCCCACCCCTCCCCCCTCCCCCCGTCTTAAGCAAATCAACCAATCTTGTCTTTTTGTTTCTCTTTTATTCTTGTGATCAGCCACCCTGACCATCTGCTCTATGGTTTTAATATCCTCTTCTACTATTCCTTATGCTGCATATTTTCCCCATTTTTTGTTCATTTCATTAGTTTTCTTTTTAGGTATGGTTCCCCATTTCTTTTCCCCCCTTTTACTTTCCCAAACGTACTTTGGGTGTTGTATTATCTTGAGCCTTGTTTGCGTCAGGAAAAAGGGACTGATGACCCTGTAGTTTGGTTCCTTTATGCCCCAAACCAACCAACCAACCAACCAACCAATCCCAGGCGTTACTCATCTGTGGCAAGGTAGGTGATATTCCTGGTTTGGTCACTTCCCATAAAAGCCTCAACATGGCAATGGAATTATTTTTCATGGCGACCTAATCTTGCAGTTCGACGACGAGCTACGCGCCAGCTTACAACGGCAGGGCGTTTATTTCATCTGGCGCGTTTACAGAGGACCCAAAGACAGTAATGTTGCTACCAGTGTCTTTATCTTGGTCTTTGAGGGTGATTCGTTACCTGTAAAGGTTAAGGCGATGGTATACCGATGTGACCTGAAACCTTATGTCCCTCCCACTATGTGGTGCTTTAAGTGCGGGAAATTCAGGCACAAATAGCAACAGGAACAGTGGAAAGTGGTCACTACCACACAAGTCGCCATGTGCTCTCCAGCCATTATGCATGAGTACTACAGTGTGTAGGAGGTGCATTGTAACCATGTTGACGACAACAGTGCGGCTACGCATTGCCGTACAACAATCTCAGTGTAAACGGACTAGCAGACACAGGGAAGAACGAAACTGCTGCGCGTCGTGAAACCAATCAATTCCTCATCGATATTAGTTGACTGAAGCTGCTTCTCGAAGTTTGCAGCTAACAACTTCTTATTAATCATAGGCTTCTTTATTGCGTGTTCACTGTATATTACAACATAAGCTGGGAAATGAGGCAGGAGAGTTTTGCCAGTCTCCTGCAATACATTCCACAACTTGTACTATCTTCTGGAAGTGAACACATCCGTCGGTGCAACATTTATAGCGAGAGGTGTGAACCAGGCGCTACCAGGCAACCTCTGCTGTACGTTGGGTTGCCTGAAATGCTGGCGTCATAGCAGTGGCTGGCAGCAGGATTACTAACGATGCCATTACGGTAAATTCTGTAGCAGGCAGATGCGCGGTGGAGAAGTGGGCTGCGTCGTGTGTGTGTGTGTGTGTGTGTGTGTGTGTGTGTGTGTGTGTGTGTGTGTGTGTGTGTTAACAGGTGGTGGCTTGTAGCGCGACCGCGGAGAGGGGTGTTCCCGTGACAGAATCGGCCAGCGCCCGTGTTCACAAGGCGCACCTTGAAAGCAAACGATGTTGCCCGTGAGGTCTCCTATTTACCCCGACATACACGGAAACCTACAAGGCCCGGGCTATTCAGTGGGCAATGAAACGGTTCCGCGATGACTACGCATGAGCCCTGACAGCTCTTCCCCATTAATGTGAAGGAGAGACCCCGACACACTGTGGCTGAATGTTCAGAGGCTAGTCTAAATGTTGCCTTGCGGCATAAAAGTTACCTCAGTGTTGCAGAATTTTTTATGACTGAAAGCCATGTTAACGGGTCATGGGATCTAGTCGTTAATGAGGGGAGTGTCCGCATTGCTGCTTGCAACACTTTTTACGAAACACAGCAGTGTTAGACCCTATAACACACCCACCAAAATTGTCATTCACAATACTCCTCTTCCCTTCTCGTTTTGTAACCCTAACCTGTCCTTTCCCAAATTGATGATCATAAGTTCCTAATTTTCTGGTGATTATAGTATTAATCAAGTGGGAACATAAAGGACAGAAGGCCAAGAATGGAGTGTTCGGTTCATAAATGAGGTGAGACAGGAATTTGGTCTGTTTCTCCTACTGCTCAGCCTTTACAGTTAACAATCGGTGAGGGGAAACAAACGATAGATTCAGTGGTCAGATTAAAATTCAGGGTGAAAGGATATCAAATGATAAGTTTCGCTGTTGAAATTCCTGTAAAGTCAATCGCCAGCACGCTAGTCGAGAACGATGGAGAAGATATAGCTGTGAGAAGACGTCAGCCAATCGTACGCTGATCGACCCCTCTCCAGGACGACAACGCGACAGCAGTGGCCCTTATATGAAGAGGACACAAGCGCTGCGACGCACTGGTGGCTGCCCAAGTCATTAGCAGCTTCAGGACTAGTGACTTGGACAGAAGAGTCGACACTAGTTACTTCGCTTGTGAACTCTATATAACACAGACGTGGAACTATTCTCATCATGGCAGCGACAACAGCAAACGTTACGAAATTGTTCAAATGGTTAAAATGGCTCTGAACACTATGGGACTTAACATCAGGGGTCATCAGTCCCCTAGAACTTAGAACTACTTAAACCTTACTAACCTAAGGACATCACACACATCCATGCCCGAGGCAGGATTAGAACCTGCGACCGTAGTGGTCGTGCGGTTCCAGACTGAAGCGCCTGGAACCTCTCGGCCACACCGGGCGGCTACGAAATTGTCTCCAATGAAAAACAGTTCACAGCTGCACTAAATTCTGTTTATTTTAAACCTTGACCATGGTTTCTGCTATAATAATATAGCCTTCTTCAGAAGTCCAAAAAATGATAAAAATAACATCTAGACCACTGTTACAATCTACACATAAACTTCAAAATTAGGGAAGTGACAACATACAATTTACATTCACACTAATAAATGAAAAATGTCTTAGCCCAGCGGCTGCGTCTAGACCAATAAAGTAACTTCAACCGACATAAGCCTGTTTCGAACATAGGTGAAATTACATATGGCAATGTATGTTCTCCACCACTACCTCTGTTATACTGGGGGCACCATCGTCACTTGTGCTGCACCCTGCTTACCATAGCTGGTGCTCACCACAGTGAGCTACGCCGCTCCCTTTATCAGGCAACTAGTCAATATGTTCAACAATAAATTAATAACAAGCCTACGTGTGCAAAAGAGGAAACATATACTACTAATATGAATGTCCAACAGATGAAATTCTGTTGCGTAAGATCATTAGAGTGGTAGAACATTAACATTCTCATATAACAAAGTTTGTCATATCACTATTTGATGCATGATTCAGAAACGAGACTTTCGTTTGGTGCAACCAGTGGTTGCTTAAGGTCAATTCTTCCAAAACCCAGGCGATCATTGTAGCCAAAACCACCCCTTCCTTCCACCTCCTCGCTTTCTATGTTACCATCTATGGCCGTCCTATCACCCTCACCCCCCACCCTTAAGTACCTTGGCGTCACCCTTGACCAGCGCCTCTCCTGGAACCCCATCTTCAGACAATCCAAGCCAAGGCACGCTCCTGACTCCATCTCCTCAAGCTCCTTTCTGGCCATACATGGGGTCTGGACCCCTCCATCATCCTCCACACCAATAAATCCCTCATATGCCCTATCCTCTGCTATGCTCACCTGCCTGGATCTCCGCCCCTCCTACCTCTTACAAATCCTTTCAAATTCTCGAACGCCATGCTCTTCGCCTCGCCTATTGCATCCATCTCCCCTCCCCCACGCGGGTCCTGTATGACCTTATCCTGTTCCCCCACCTCCTCCTTTTCCTCGAACAGATACGGATCCTCTACATGTCCCATAAACTAGATCCCCCTCACCCACTTGTCTCTCACACCCTCTCCCACCTACGTCCGCTGCCGCGCCTGTATTTCCACATCCCACCTGCTCTCCATCTCTCCACTCTCCTTACCCTCTCCCAAGGTGGCTGCCGCCAGCTCCCTCTCCCTGATGATGCCCTCCATTTACCTCCCCCAGCGAGTCCAGGGGTAAGAATAGGCCTATGGTATTCCTGCCTGTCGTAAGAGGCGACTAAAAGGAGTCTCAACAGTTTTGGCCTTGAATATGATGGTCCCCATTGGGGTTTGACATCCATTTTTCCAAATTCAACAGAAGTACGAGCCTTTTGGGGAAGGACACCTTATGTGGTGCGCCATCAGTCCTCTGTGCCCTAAGACCTTGGCACTCTTCATCGTCTTGGCGTCGTAACTGCACCCTCCATCCCTCATTTTGGGCATACACACCTGATGGATTGTGTAAGTTACACCATTAGTGCGTCACCATCTGCACCCACGTTACCTATGGACTTCCCATGGCACCCAGAATCCAGCACGGTAGCCAGTCCATTGTGGTGGGGTCGTCATGTACCATCTAGGTTGTAGCCCCCTGACAACACAGGGATCGTACTGTGGATGCCTGAGCTGACACCTCCCCATGTAAGCCAAGGAGTAGATGCTCGTCTCTCTGCGCCATCAGGACTCCCAGCAACGGTCATCCTGCCTGGTGGCCTTTGCTGTGGCTGGGTGGCGCCCGTGGGGAGATCCCCTGGTGGGTGGCATCGGGGCAGATGCCTCGCAATGAAGTGGGTGAAGTCTCAATCCGGTGGTCGCACGACCACCAACGTCTCTAAGCGCGGTAAGATAGAATTTAATGCTTTGCCAAATAACCCCAAATCGTTCCCTTCCCTAGCCACGCCATGGGAGGAACGTAGGGCTGCGGACAGACAGGAGCCATATTCACCGCGATACCTTGTGTGCAGCAGAACCGATGGGGATTCGTTTTTGGGGACTAAGCCTCTCTTGTCTTGTTCACAATGTTGAAGGTAAGTTTGGGGAAGTGGCGTCTCTTTCCAAAATGAGGAGCGGGGCCATTCTGATACAAGCACCTTCATCTGCACAGTCACGGGCATTACTCACCTGTGAGAAGTTAGGTGACATCCCCGTTAACATCACTCCCCATAAGTCCTTAAATTTCGTGCAGGGGATTATCTTTCATAAAGATCTTCTGCTACAGTCTGATGATGAGTTAAAGAAGAACCTGGCGCGATGAGTACAGTTTGTCCATCGTGTCTTTAGGGGGCCGAAGGATAATAGGATCACTACCGGTGCTTTCATCCTGGCTTTTGAGGGCGACTGCTTGCCCGAGAAGGTCAAGGTCCATGATCTACCAGTGTGATGTTTAGCCCTATGTCCCGCCCCCTATGAGATGCTTCCAGTGCTGGAGGTTCAGACATATGTCCTACAGATGCACTGCCAGCCCCACGTGTCGTGATTGTGGACGACCTTCACATCCTAATGCTCCATGTGCTCCGCCTCCCACCTGCATTAACTGTGGGGAGCATCATTCTCCCTGCTCGCCAGACTGTGCAGTCCACCAACGAGAGCAGAAGATACAAGAAATTAAGACCCTGGACCGTTTAACTTACCAAGAGGCAAGGAAGAAGCAAGAAGGGCTCAACCCCACACCTATGTTGGGGAGTTACGCTGCTGTAACTCTGCCGCCACCAGTTCCTGCAAAGACTCCCTTTTCAGTTGGCCCACAGAACAGTCAAGTTACGCCTGCCCCACCGCTGGTAGGGGCCACTCTCTCTTCCACTACTCCCAATACACCAGGTTTGGGAGCTGTGCCCCCCGAACAACCGGGGACGTCAGTCCCCACCTCTCAGCCGGAGAAGCGACAGCCCTCTCCGGCTACTCAGCCAGAGACGCAACACCCTCCTCCAGCCTCACTTGTTTGGAAGGGGTCCCTTGGGGCAGTCCCTTCCAAGGACTTCCACAGTGTCTCACAAGGCACTAGCCAGTGGCTGAAGAAGCCACCAGCTGCTGGTCGAAGGGCTTCACGCTCTTCCTCTGTTCCTGATAATGCGTCAGGAAAGCCCTCCCAGCATGTAAACCCTCCTCCCAAAGACGAGAGAAAAGAGGAAGCTCTCCAAGAAGAATAAGGAACCAGTGGTTCCTGCGCCACCGCTTCCTGTCAGCTCAGCCTCTGAGGATAAGGTCGAGCTCTTTGCGTCCCCTGATGACCTGGATCTCGCCGTCTCCTCAGAGACGATGGATGTTGTGACGTCAGTCACTCAGTCGGTGGCAGCATGTGACGCTGCAAAGTAATTTGCCTATTCAGTTCAAAAATGGTTCAAATGGCTCTGAGCGCTATGGGACTCAACTGCTGAGGTCATTAGTCCCCTAGAACTCAGAACTAGTTAAACCTAACTAACCTAAGGACATCACAAACAACCATGCCCGAGGCAGGATTCGAACCTGCGACCGTAGCGGTCTTGCGGATCCAGACTGCAGCGCCTTTAACCGCACGGGCCTATTCAGTGCCTTCATGCTCCTCCAGGACACGCTTTGTACAATCCTCCAGTGGAATTGTGGCGGTTATTTTAGCCGTAAGGGTGCCCCCAGCGAAAGTCAATGCCTTGGTGGTCTCCAGAGGTCGCTGAAGCTAATAAAGAGCGTCGGCGGGCTCTTCAGTGACATAAGCGGCACCCGTCTTTTGAGAACCTAATTTTATTCAAACGTCTCCGTGCTCAGGTCCGGCGGCTCATCAAAAAGCGGAAACAGGAGTGCTGGGAGAGGTACGTTTCCACCATTGGTTCCTGTACTTCACCCTCCCAGGTGTGGATGAAGGTTCGGCGCATCTTTGGATTGCAGCACTCTACAGGTGTCCCAGGGCTTACCATCAACGGGGCGCTATCCACCGATGCCGCTGTAATCGCCGAGCATTTCGCTCAGCACTATGTTTGGGCCTCTGCGTCGGGGAATTACCCGTCAGCGTTTCGCGCGCTAAAACGCCGGGGGGAAGGCAAACAGCTGTCTTTTGCTTCTCGCCACCCTGAGGCGTATAGCCCCATTTAGTTCGTGGGAACTCCAAAGCGCCCTGGCAGTGTCCCGATACAGCCTCTGGGCCAGATGGCATCCACTATCAGATGCTCAAACACCTGTCCCCGGACTGTCAGCTATGTGTTCTTGCCATCTTCAACCGCATATGGAGCGATGGTGTCTTTCCGTCGCAGTGGCGAGAAAGTGCCATCATTCCGGTGCTGAAGCCTGGTAAGGACCCGCTTAATGTGGATAGCTATCGGCCCATCAGCTTGACAAACACTCTGTGCAAGCTACTGGAACGTATGGTGAGTCGACGACTGTGTTGGCTGTTCGAGGAGAACGGCGTTCCACAGGGGTTTGTATTGAGTGTGCCACTTTTCCTTGTGGCCAGTAATGGCCTTGCAGCAGCAGTGGGGTCGTCTGTCTCACCCACGTTATATGCTGACGATTTCTGCATCTTTTTCAGCTCCTCCAGCATTGGTGTTGCAGAACGTAGGTTGCAGCGAGCCATACACAAGGCGCAGGCGTGGGCCCTAGTCCAAGGGTTTCACTTTTCTCCTGCGAAGACTTGTGTTACGCACTTTTGTCGGCGTCGAACTGTCCATCCCCACCCTGAGCTCTATCTTCAGGATGCCATGCTCAGGGTTGCTGTTCGATTGCTGTTCGATGCCCGGCTTACTTGGCTTCCACATATTCGTTAGCTCAAGCGTCAGTGCTGGCAGCATCTGAATGCCCTCCGCTGACTCAGCAACACAACTTGGGGTGCAGATCGTACTACGCTGCTTCAGCTCTACAAAGCCCTTGTGCTGTCCCAACTGGATTATGGGAGTGTGGCGTATGGCTCAGCGTCGCCCTCAGCGTTGCAACTGCTGGACCCCGTTCACCACTGTTGCGTTCGACAGGTGACAGGAGCATTCCACACCAGCCCTGTTAATAGCCTACTTGCTGAGGCTGGGGTTCCTCCACTTCGCTTCCAGCGTCAACAACTGTTAGCTAACTATGCTGCCTACGTCCGTTGTTCACCCCATCACCCTACCATCTCCTTTTCGGTAATGCGGCAGTCCATATCCCACACCGCCGGCCGCGATCAGGCCATACAATTGGGATCCATGTTTGGTCACTCCTTAGTGAAGAGTCTTTGCTTCTTCCATCTGCTTTTCAGGTCCACCCACATACACCACCTTGGTGTATTCGTCGGCCGCAGCTTCGGCTGGACCTCTCACGATGGCAAAAAGATTCAGTTCATTCCGCAGTCTTGCGCCGCCAATTTCTTGCTCTCGTCGACGCATCTCGCGACTCGGAGGCTATCTATACCGATGGCTAGATGTTTGATGGCCGTGTGGGGTACGCTTTTGCTCATGCGGACTATGTAGACCAGCGCTCCTTGCCAGACGGCTGCAGTGTTTACACCGCAGAGCTAACAGCCATTTTTTGTGCCCTTGAGCGTATTCGTACCAGCACTGGCGAGTCTTTTGTCATTTGCAGTGACTCTCTCAGTAGTCTACAGGCTCTTGACCAGTGCTACCCATGCCATCCCATTGTTTTTGCCATCCAGGAGTCCGTTCATGCTCTTGAACAGCGTGGATTTTCAGTGGTGTTCATATGGACCCCGGGACACGTTGGGATAGCGGGAAATGAACACGCCGACCAGTTAGCTAAAGAAGCCACCCGCAAACTGCCGTTGGAGATCGGCCTCGAGGCAACTGATCTCCGATCGGTGTTACGCCGTCGGATCTTTGGGATGTGGGCAGACGAATGGCGCACTGTCTGTACCCAACAAGCTGCGGCATGTAAAGGAGACCACGACTGTGTGGGGTTCCTCCATGCGGGCCTCTCGCAGGGATTCTGTTATTCTCTGTAGGCTCCGCATTGGCCACTCTTGGCTGACGCATGGTCATCTGCTGCGTCGAGAGGACCCCCCTCATTGTTGCTGTGGTGCAAATATGACGGTGGCCCATATATTGTTGGACTGTCCTCTTTTAACCGCCCTCAGGCGAACTTTTAATCTCCTGGGTGATTTATCATCTCTTTTAGGTGACAATGTCTCTATGGCAGATCGTGTTTTAATTTTTATTCGAGCAAGTGGGTTTTATAGGTCCCTCTAATTTTATTGCATCACCCTCTTTTGTGCTGTATATTTTACTTACTTTTGTGTTGTCATCTGACTCCACCCTAAACTTTCAGGCTGGAGGTTTTAACGTGTTGCAGGGTGGCTGGCTCATCCTATTGTTTTCGTGATCAGCCAGCCTCAGTTCTCTGCTGTACAGTTTTACTTCCTTCTGCCTTTCTTCTCTGCGTTGTTTTTGTTGCTGTGCTCCGTTTTCCATGTTTCTTTATTATTGACCTTGGGGATTTTCTTCCCCTGGAATTTTTATCTTGTGCTTCGAATGACTAATCGATGGTTTCCCTGTGCTCTGTGTGTTTATGAAACAAGGGACCGATGACCTCTGCAGTTTGGTCCCTTTAATCCTCAAACCAACCAACCAACCAACCATTGGCCACTCTTGGCTGACGCATGGTCATCTGCTGCATCGAGAGGACCCCCCTCATTGTCGCTGTGGTGCAAACATGACGGTGGCCCTTATGTTGTTGGAATGTCCTCTTTTAACTGCTCTCAGGCGAACTTTCAATCTCCAGGGTGATTTAACATCTCTTTTAGGTGACAATGTCTCTATGGTAGATCGGATTTTAAGTTTTATTCGCGCAAGCGGCTTTTACAGGTCCATTTAATTTTATTATATCACCCTCTTTTGAGCTGTATCATTTAATTAGTTTTGTGTTGTAATTCGACTCCCCCCTAATCTTTTAGGCTGGAGGTTTTAACGTGTTGCAGAGTAGCTGGCTCATCCTTTTATTTTCGTGATCAGCCAGCCATGATCCTCTGCCGTACAGTTTTAATTCTTTCTGCCATTCCTCTCAATGTTGTTTCTGTTGCTGTGCTCCATTTTCCATGTTGCTTTATTATTGACCTTGGGGCTTTTCTTCCCCCAGAATTTTTCTTTTAGTGCTTAGAATGTCTAATGGATGATTTCACTGTGCTCTGTGTGTTTCTGAAACAAGGGACCGATGATCTTTGGAGTTTGGTCCCTTTAATCTTTAAACCAACCAACCAACCCCTCCATTTACCCCTACTATGAACTTTGCTCCTCCCCTCCCACTTCCTGTGTTTTTCCCCAGGGCACCCTCTCTCCCTTCTCTCTCCTTTCCCTTCCTCCCCATTCCTCCCCCGGGCTTCCCCTACCCCCATACCTTCATTCCCCCATCTCCCCTGCCATTGACATCCCTGCTCTCCCCTCCCCCTCCCCCACCACCTTCTTCCCTCTTGGCAGGTCCCCGGACTCGCACACGTTAAGTGGAGATCCTGGCCATTGTCTTAGTGTGTGTGCCGTCGTGTTTGTGATTCAGTGTTTTTTTTCCCCCCATGCACCTTCGTTCGCGTGTGTCGTCTAAATCATCAGTGTTTCTGCACAGTGCCGACTGTTTTCTTGTTTTTCGTCAAGTGTGAACGGCTTCATGTTTTTTTAATTACTGTATCTACTGTTTTTTAACCACCATTATGTTACTTTTCTGTCTTCATTGATTTTCTCTTTTATTGTACTGCTTGTGGCTGAAGAGCAGAGTAAAATTTTTCCGCTGCCAGCCCACCTTGTATGAGGTGCAAAATCACAATAAAGAAAAAAAATCGATACTGTCATATGCTTACGTTATACGCTCTAATAGGTTATATTGCTAATTCTAGCAGCCGACTGTAGTCGTTGTACATAGCCACACTACCAATGATTAACATCATTTCTACGACTAGCACCCTAGTGCATGAGTGCAGTAACATGGTAAAAGATGACAAAGGGCACATTAGCATATCTGTCTCATCATATACCACTGTTAAGGTTTAAAATAAACAGAATTTAGTGCAGCTTGTAACACCATAGCTCTAATGCTGTACGGATTTATTTTGCTTTTGTTTCATTTAATGTTACATCGTTGAGCTTCTGTAAATATGTTTGATTGAATAGACAACACAAAATTGTTTACTCCTTTCTTTGTTAAAACTTTGATGTCATGATTTGATTCTATGCAATGTAGTGTATCTGTCATTTAAGTTCTTTGTCCCATTCAGAGGGAACAAAACTTACTGTATGTAATTGTAATTTCCGTGCGAATAATTTTTTGTAGAAATGTCAGTATGTGCAAATGTTCTGTTTCATTTAATGTATTTGTTTGCTGTTATGTAAACTGCTGATCCTGACTTAGGGTTCTTAGTTAGTTGTATGTAAAAGGTGTAGTGGTTCCCCTCGGGAACGGAACTGTGTAGCGCGCGCAAATTGTGGTTGCCCTAGGTGGAAAAGTGGAACAAGAGTCAGTCGGAGGCGAGCTACGAGTCGGGGACGAGCTACCAAACTGTGCACTGCCATGTAAAAGATGCATATTGTGCTGGTTCCGAAAGTGGGTTTTTTCTGCTACTTTCCAATGCCTCGGATGGATGGATAAATAGCTGGAACTACACTCCTGGAAATGGAAAAAAGAACACATTGACACCGGTGTGTCAGACCCACCATACTTGCTCCGGACACTGCGAGAGGGCTGTACAAGCAATGATCACACGCACGGCACAGCGGACACACCAGAAACCGCGGTGTTGGCCGTCGAATGGCGCTAGCTGCGCAGCATTTGTGCACCGCCGCCGTCAGTGTCAGCCAGTTTGCCGTGGCATACGGAGCTCCATCGCAGTCTTTAACACTGGTAGCATGCCGCGACAGCGTGGACGTGAACCGTATGTGCAGTTGACGGACTTTGAGCGAGGGCGTATAGTGGGCATGCGGGAGGCCGGGTGGACGTACCGCCGAATTGCTCAACACGTGGGGCGTGAGGTCTCCACAGTACATCGATGTTGTCACGAGTGGTCGGCGGAAGGTGCACGTGCCCGTCGACCTGGGACCGGACCGCAGCGACGCACGGATGCACGCCAAGACCGTAGGATCCTACGCAGTGCCGTAGGGGACCGCACCGCCACTTCCCAGCAAATTAGGGACACTGTTGCTCCTGGGGTATCGGCGAGGACCATTCGCAACCGTCTCCATGAAGCAGGGCTACGGTCCCGCACACCGTTAGGCCGTCTTCCGCTCGCGCCCCAACATCGTGCAGCCCGCCTCCAGTGGTGTCGCGACAGGCGTGAATGGAGGGACGAATGGAGACGTGTCGTCTTCAGCGATGAGAGTCGCTTCTGCCTTGGTGCCAATGATGGTCGTATGCGTGTTTGGCGCCGTGCAGGTGAGCGCCACAATCAGGACTGCATACGACCGAGGCACACAGGGCCAACACCCGGCATCATGGTGTGGGGAGCGATCTTCTACACTGGCCGTACACCACTGGTGATCGTCGAGGGGACACTGAATAGTGCACGGTACATCCAAACCGTCATCGAACCCATCGTTGTACCATTCCTAGACCGGCAAGGGAACTTGCTGTTCCAACAGGACAATGCACGTCCGCATGTATCCCGTGCTACCCAACGTGCTCTAGAAGGTGTAAGTCAACTACCCTGGCCAGCAAGATCTTCGGATCTGTCCCCCATTGATCATGTTTGGGACTGGATGAAGTGTCGTCTCACGCGGTCTGCACGTCCAGCACGAACGCTGGTCCAACTGAGGCGCCAGGTGGAAATGGCATGGCAAGCCGTTCCACAGGACTACATCCAGCATCTCTACGATCGTCTCCATGGGAGAATAGCAGCCTGCATTGCTGCGAAAGGTGGATATACACTGTACTAGTGCCGACATTGTGCATGCTCTGTTGCCTGTGTCTATGTGCCTGTGGTTCTGTCAGTGTGATCATGTGATGTATCTGGCCCCAGGAATGTGTCAATAAAGTTTCCCCTTCCTGGGACAATGAATTCACGGTGTTCTTATTTCAATTTCCAGGAGTGTATTTTGGAATTTGTATCTATCATCGCCACCAAGAACTGACAGAGTCCAGCAATTCTACCTGCAATTCCACCTACCAACTTGCAGTTGCCACTACATTGCGCAATTCATTGCATCGGAATGCTACAATGATGTACAGTGAAGGATCAGCTTAATGGAGGTGTTAGTGTGCTCAAATATAAGGTAATTTACAACTGAATTTATGTACCTACCTTGATTTTTTTTCTTATCATAAAACCTCTCAGGTTCCTCTCCGTTTGAACTAAAGTGGTTACCGAGTATCCATACTGAAAGAACATTAAGGCCCAGTGTTTTGCTAATTAATGGATCTTGAACATAGTAAAAAGAAAGTTAAAGTTAATGTGGCAAGAGAGTGAGTTAAAGTAAATGATGCTTTCTGAAAATATTTTTCCTATTAAAACTGCTTATTAATGTTTTGTTGCCAAATTCAAAATTAAAAGTTCTTAAGACTGAGGCTTATAAAGTCTTGCTTAGCAAATGATCACCTCGCTATCTGTAGTAAATTCCAAAAGGTGAGTCAGTTTCTTGAAATTTTGTCAATATTGTGTTTCGCTGTAGTAAAAGTGGAAAACAGCAATCATGAACATATAATTTCCTACTATTGCAAAGTGTTTGTCGCTCTTGTGTATTGGAAGTGCATATTAATAGTATAACTGGATCCACAGTTTGTCTATTGTGTTAATGCTCGGTAACAACTAACGGAAAGACCATTAATTGTGAAACTCATAATTTCTTTCTTCAAAGGATAGTGAGAAGCAACCTTTCAGTGGATTCCAATCAACTTACATTTTAAATAGTAAAGTATTTAACTGAGAGAAACTTAACCTATATCCAGTTAATGATTCTGCAGTGAATAGTAATAATAACGTTATAAAGGCCATTCAGTTTGTGTAAGCCCTGAAAGTAATAGTGTGTTTCGGCATCTGTTATAATTTTGCAAATAGTTTGTGCTGCTCTAGCTGCTAGCTTCAATCTTAACGTAAACATATGTATGTGTCAGAGTTCACTGCACTCCCGTGTGACAAAGTATAGGTTGTGTTTATCCATTAAAATTACTAATAACTATTTTGTTGAACGAGAATGTTAATCATTCTCTTGCCTAGTTAGGCTGGCGACCGTTTTCTTTATCCATTAAACAGTGCAGATAGGCAAAATTTCGTTTGTTACTGTTCAAATATTTATGTAATTCTGACTTTAATTTCCGATAAGACACCTCCGTTAGGCACAACAGTCAACATAACAAAATTCCTCTCTGAGGGTAACACTGCTCTGTTGCTTTATACCATAATTGCTTTAACAAAATAGTTTTATTTCAAAACCTGTTTCCAGCTTTAAGGTTATGGTACAGCAGTAGAAGGTCAGGAGTGTTATAAGCTATGGGATGTATTTAAATCGAGACAGACGTGGAATTATTCAGTTCTTCGTCAGAGGAAACATTTCGTATGTCGCCCTTCTCTTGCGACACATGCGTGTAATTGCAAAAGTTAAATATTGCAATTCACTTTTTGTAATAAAACTCATTAATACGATTTGTGTGAATGTTTGTCTAACGAACAGAGTACGCAGGTTTCCTTGACACCACACAGCATTTATTGAATAGAATGAGTGATCTAATGAGCACAACTTCGGATTGAGAGTAAACCGTAGAAGCACGACATAATGAGCTGCAGAATCGGGTTTTGCGATAAGTATAACTCAGAATTGTGGACGGCGATATAAACAAAATTAAGGAGTCCTGATACTTTGGATACAAAATAATACATGCCAGACGAAGCATGAAAGGGGTAAAAAGCATTAAAGAAAACATTTCTGGCCAAAAGAAATCTACTAATATCCAGCGTCTGTCTTAATTGGAGAAATATGTTTCTGAGAAAGTATGTTTGGAGCGCTGAGTTGCATGAACGTGGGTAATTCAAGAAAGAAAGTAACAGAAGCATGTTGAAAGTTAAGTGATCTCGAAAGACGAGATATGAAGAACCCATCAGGAGCTCAGCATTCGTTTGCTGGGTATAAGCTTGGCGATTCTGTATTTACCGAGCTGGGGACTGGTAAGCTCCGCCAGTCCTCTGTCGCCGTAAGCTCTGGGCATGCTTCAGCGACCACCATGTAGCACTACGGTGGGAGTTTGTGTGTCACATGGAATGGAGACCCTGGCTTGACCACCTGGATCGTGAGGATGGTGAAAATCTCATTGTTTGTAGCGCTCTGACGAGATGCGTGGCTATTGAGGTGGAACAGTCATTAGCGGAAAACCACTAGGGTACCTGCACAGCTCAGTTTTTAAAGGCACGCGGGGCGTTGTCTATGTGGGCTTCTTTCCCTAGCTACTCTTGGGACCAGAATGGATCATTCGAAACTTTATCTTCTTCTTCCAGTGGACAGCCAATCAAACACGAAGACTCGGATAGCCAGTCTTGTAATTAATACTAACAGAACGCATCCTCTTTATCAGAAGGTTCAGGAGCATTACCGGAACCTTTAAATCCGTCAAGCTCTCACAAAATGGGACCCTGCTGGTCGAAACATCTAGTCCCCAACTAGTGAAGAGCCTGCGGAAAGCTCAACGCCTCGGGGAGTATGCACGTGAAACCGAACTACAAAACACCTTCAACTACAACAAATGTATTGTGACTGACAGGGACTAGTTGACAGTCTCCGAGAAGAACTGAAAGTTGACTGGTCTCAGGAGAGCAATGTGGATGTGCAAAACGTTATGAAAAGGGGGATGGCGATCTTGTAAAGTCAGACTCTTTTATTCTTAGATTTAACAGCACCAAGCTTCTAGAGTATGTCAAGGGAGGTTTCCTTCACCTAATCATACGGCCTTATTTCCTAAACCAGATGTGATGTTTTAAATGCCAGCCCTTTGGGCGCATTATTCTTGGTTGTAAGGGGGAAGCCACTTGTGACAAATGTGGTAAAGCCACCAACGATGGAGTTGGTTGTCCCTCCTCCAAAATGAGTCGACTGGTCAGGATATCACCTTGTCAGCGTAGGAACTGCTGCGTATTTCATGAAGAACGGAAGGTGCAGGAGTTAAAGACGACAAAGTGTATCTCATACGATGATGCCAAAAAGATATACAGGCCAACATTCGCTACCTCCTTGGCTTCTCAGACATTCGTTCCAGAAAACCGATCCCGCTACCAAAATCGTGATTGCTAGTGTCAGTGCACTTGTGCTGCTACAGATTCTTCGATACGTACTCCAGAAGTTCGGAAAAGGCCATTAGTGGTAACATTGTGGATCTTCCTACCCCTCCAGTCTTGTCAACCGTCCAGTACTGCCACTACCACTTCTGCAGCTGTGGATCCGAAGCCCTCTCAGTCAAAAAAATCCAACTCGAAGACGAAGAATCGCCCACTAACGGAGAAGGGAAGTAGACAGTCTGACAACGTCGACATCATTCTGTTTTACTTCTCTCTAAGAGCTTCTTCAGAGGCGATAGCCCTCGATATCGGACTGGGGCAATATTCTCGCTCCAAGACAAAGTCTCCACCCATTACCGGCTCCCATCCCTTGCATATAGTCAGGATGGAAGTGTTACGACCTTGACAGATGGCTCCCATCATACAGTGGAACTTTAATGTGCCCAGAAAAATTTGGAAGAGCTGATGCTCCTAGCACAGGAACATATCCTATGCTAGTGTTTGCAGTAAATGATTATTAAAGCATCTAACGACCCTTTACTATGGGGCAATACGCTCTGTAACAAGGATGACCTGACTGGGGAAAGTGTCAACGGAGAGGTCGCTGTGTTTGTCAATAAGACGAACCACTCCTCTGCTGTCCTCCTGTCTACTACTTGCGAGCCGTTGCCATTGTAATTCAGTTGTGTCGGAGGATCGCTGTTTGCTCACTGTATCCATGTCCGAAAGATGCGATAGAATCTGAAGCTGTCACAAACATTGTGGAATAGCCCACTGACCACGTTTCGTACTGAGAAACATGTGGCGTTCGACTTACTAGTCCGCAGCTCGTGGTCTCGCGGTCGCGTTCTCGCTTCCCGAGCACAGGGTCCCAGGTTCGATTTCCAGCTGGGTCAGGGATTTTCACCTGCCTCAAGGTGACTGTGTGTTTGTGTTGTCCTCATCATCATCATCATCGACTTATACTTGGCTTCGGTTTCGGGTTTTGGAGACCCTAATGACGTCTCACGAACTGTGTGCACCCCCAATATCGGTCGTCCCACTCATTTGTGTGCTGCTAGTTGGTCATTCTCAGTCATCGACTTCTCTTCCTGCTCTCCAACCCTCGCAGACACTATTCACTGAGGAGTCACTGACGACCTTCGTACGAGTGACCATTACCTGCTCCCCATGCACATACAGGATGCAGCGTTCCTTGAAGAGAAGCCACCAAATTGGATGGTCAGCAAGGTAGCAGACACTCTTCACAAATCTGTCTGTTTGAATATCGCGATAGTGCACAGGAATGGGTCGACCGTATTACAAGTAGGATGCATCATGATGCTGACGTATCCATCGAAACGTCCTCAGAGGCAATCAGTACCTTAGTGGACTGGTGAGTGACAGTCAGCAACCCAGGTTACGTGTGCAGCTCTTCGGCAGTTTAAGTACTGGCCAACAGCAGAAATCCTCCCAGAATTTTGTGTCGCAAGTTCAAAGTCCGACATGTAACCTATGCCAACGAATATCTAGTGTTTAGCCACTACCATGCGACATGGATTGCATATCCAATAATTCGGAGTCTTAGAACTATCCTGTCTTCACTCGGGATTCATCTTCTGAGTTTTTCCAGCCCTATCGGTTTTTTTGGTCACGAGATAGTGACACGTTGTCAGAACGTTTTGAGCATGAGAACGTTGTCCCTCAGAGTAATGTTTTGAGTGTTAATTTCTTGTATGGGTTTTCAACGAAATCTTCCGTGTTCAAACATCAGCAGCAACATTATTTATTTCAAGCGACAGGTTTCTTTATATATATATATATATATATATATATATATATATATATATATATATATATATATTTAACACATATCGACTCGCAGACAGCAATGCAGTGTTTTACGTTTATCCTGAAACTATAGGGAAAAAAGGATCAAATGAAGTAATTTCTCTCCTGCATCATTATGTTACTTCATTTCTGGATCCTGAGATTAAGAATTTGGAAATCTCCTTTGACTCATGTGGTGGTCAAAACAAAAACCACACCCTTGAAACTTCCTGGCAGATTAAAACTGTGTGCCGGACCGAGACCTGAACTCGAGACCTTTGCCTTTTGCGGGCAAGTGCCCTACCATCTGAGAGGAGGTACTGGCAGAAGTAAAGCTGTGAGAATGGGGCGTGAGTCGTGCTTGGGTAGCTTAGATGGTAGAGCACTTGCTCACGAAAGGCAAAGGTCCCGAGTTCGAGTCTCGGTCCAGCACCCAGTTTTAATCTGCCAGGAAGTTTCATATCAGCGCACACTCCGCTGTAGAGTGAAAATCTCATTCTGACTACACCCTTTTCAGGTTCATCCATTACCTTGTCCATCATGCCAAGCGATTTGAATCAGTTCGTGTGATGTCCTTAGGTTAGTTAGGTTTAAGTAGTTCTAAGTTCTAGGGGACTGATGACCATATAAGTTAAGTCCCATAGTGCTCAGAGCCATTTGAACCATTTTTTCAGTTCGTGTGACATTCCCAGTAAGAGGACATTCATACCTGAAAAGTGACGAAGACATGGGCCTCATCAAACGTAAAACAAAGGCTGAGCTTCCAAAGGACTGGACTGACATAATTAAAGATTCACGAGCAAAACCCACTCGTTTTCAGATTGTTGAAGTTGATGTCTCAATATTACGTGACTGAACTGGTTTCTTGCAACCAAGATACCGACCAAAATGTGCATTCCCATCGCCTATTATTAAGTAGATGAAGACAGAACGTCACCATCCAAGCCTTGTCATACATCGTGACAGTTACAACGGATCTTGGATTACATCAGTTGTCACTGCTCCTGCTGGACGAGTGGAAGAGGAACCAGAACTTGCAGAAGGGGAATTTTTGTTCCCTTCACCCTGTTACAATGGTAGGCTGGTAAAGACTTTAGTCACATTAATTAAATGAAACTAGATCATATCAGTGTGTGAAATAGGAGGAACTAATTAATTATAACAAAATTATTGAGATACCATGCTAATAAGAGGTCGCATGTCCAGTGTTACAGGACTGCTACCTAGCACTAAGGAGAAGTATCGTGATCTGCAAGAACTGAAGGTGATCAGTGATACAGGCGCCCATTGGTACTTTACAAATATTCCTTTCTGGCAGTGATTTACAAACACGTTTTGTGTTATTTGTTTGTAATAAGTAAAAAGTGAGAAATGAATACTGTTGGTTATAAAAACTGTGATTTATGTTGATAACTGAAATTACGTCCTATTAACTATATTTTTAATGCGTTGTAACCATTTGTTGAATAATTGTTGGTAGTTGTATACCAGGTGATTTAAAGATACAAAAGTTGAGACATGGGCTTATTAATCATTATACACTCCTGGAAATGGAAAAAAGAACACATTGACACCGGTGTGTCAGACCCACCATACTTGCTCCGGACACTGCGAGAGGGCTGTACAAGCAATGATCACACGCACGGCACAGCGGACACACCAGGAACCGCGGTGTTGGCCGTCGAATGGCACTAGCTGCGCAGCATTTGTGCACCGCCACCGTCAGTGTCAGCCAGTTTGCCGCGGCATACGGAGCTCCATCACAGTATTTAACACTGGTAGCATGCCGCGACAGTGTGGACGTGAACCGTATGTGCAGTTGACGGACTTTGAGCGAGGGCGTATAGTGGGCATGCGGGAGGCCGGGTGGACGTACCGCCGAATTGCTCAACACGTGGGGCGTGAGGTCTCCACAGTACATCGATGTTGTCGCCAGTGGTCGGCGGAAGGTGCACGTGCCCGTCGACCTGGGAGCGGACCGCAGCGACGCACGGATGCACGCCAAGACCGTAGGATCCTACGCAGTGCCGTAGGGGACCGCACCGCCACTTCCCAGCAAATTAGGGACACTGTTGCTCCTGGGGTATCGGCGAGGACCATTCGCAACCGTCTCCATGAAGCTGGGCTACGGTCCCGCACACCGTTAGGCCGTCTTCCGCTCACGCCCCAACATCGTGCAGCCCGCCTCCAGTGGTGTCGCGACAGGCGTGAATGGAGGGACGAATGGAGACGTGTCGTCTTCAGCGATGAGAGTCGCTTCTGCCTTGGTGCCAATGACGGTCGTATGCGTGTTTGGCGCCGTGCAGGTGAGCGCCACAATCAGGACTGCATACGACCGAGGCACACAGGGCCAACACCCGGCATCGTGGTGTGGGGAGCGATCTCCTACACTGGCCGTACACCACTGGTGATCGTCGAGGGGACACTGAATAGTGCACGGTACATCCAAACCGTCATCGAACCCATCGTTGTACCATTCCTAGACCGGCAAGGGAACTTGCTGTTCCAACAGGACAATGCACGTCCGCATGTATCCCGTGCCACCCAACGTGCTCTAGAAGCTGTAAGTCAACTACCCTGGCCAGCAAGATCTCCGGATCTGTCCCCCATTGAGCATGTTTGGGACTGGATGAAGCGTCGTCTCACGCGGTCTGCACGTCCAGCACGAACGCTGGTCCAACTGAGGCGCCAGGTGGAAATGGCATGGCAAGCCGTTCCACAGGACTACATCCAGCATCTCTACGATCGTCTCCATGGGAGAATAGCAGCCTGCATTGCTGCGAAAGGTGGATATACACTGTACTAGTG
This sequence comes from Schistocerca americana, assembly GCF_021461395.2. Lineage (NCBI taxonomy): Eukaryota > Metazoa > Arthropoda > Insecta > Orthoptera > Acrididae > Schistocerca > Schistocerca americana. The sequence goes on from NC_060127.1 coordinate 112,507,582, forward strand.
CCGACATTGTGCATGCTCTGTTGCCTGTGTCTATGCGCCTGTGGTTCTGTCAGTGTGATCATGTGATGTATCTGACCCCAGGAATGTGTCAATAAAGTTTCCCCTTCCTGGGACAATGAATTCACGGTGTTCTTATTTCAATTTCCAGGAGTGTTATTTACATGAGTTCAATGAAAATACAAAACAGAATATTGATTAACAGTATTGTTCCTAAAACCTGATTAGTCATGAACTTTCCGTACAATAATGACTAGAGTCAAAGATGAGTAGGTCTTTGTCAAGGGAGTTGCAGGGACGTTTTATAGTGAAGTATCATCCCTATATCACATTACACTCTGACATTTACAATCTAATCAGCGCATTATACAAAGAAATTGAAAAACAGACATTAAGATAAAAAGAAATGCAGGGTCAAATTTTTAGTATTTTTTTCTACTCTTAAGGAATCCTAAAGAAATGGTTGTTAAATGTACTGTATAAATTAGAAAAACTAATTTCAATAACCAATGAAACTGTAACGTTTTTAACTTTAAAATTACTCTCCTGAAAAATCTATAAAATTGACTTAATCCCTTTTTTTGTGTGGTCTTTCATTGCTATCCACGAGTGGCATGTGCTACAGTCCCTTCGTGTGGAGCAAGTGCTGTAGGCGCCCCGGTGGTCCCGGTCGCCTACGGTGGACTGGATGGCCGAGCGGTGACCTCTCCAGTTGTCAGGATGCAAGGAAATGGCTGTAGAAGCGTCAGAAACGCCAAAGAAACATTATTAACTCATAACACCTTTATTCCTGCCGAGTACAATGTGGCTTGGTGATATCAACGACCTTCCCCGAGTCCTCGCTGACTCTTAGCGATGACACCAGATCCGGGTCGCACAGTCTTGCTACCGAATGTCCTTACTTCGGCCGCGCGTGGTTGGCGGCGCCCGGCTGAGCGGCCGGCTCGGCTGCGGACAGCAAGCTGCTGCGCGTGGAGGCTCTGGGTTGGCGTCCCGGCGCCGTCGGCACGAGAGGCGTTCTCGTAGTGTAGAGTGTATCCCACCCCGTCTTCTTCCCTGCTCCTCCTGGTGGCTCGTCCGCGGTGGACGGACAGAACAGGCTGCAGTCCCCCACCGTCGACGGCTCACCCGGTTGTGACGGCGGTTGCACAGGGCCTAGGCCCCGCACGATCTCGACGACGACTCACTGATGTGGTCAGCATTGGCAGCGAGCGAGTCTGCCGCGATGTCTGCTAATCCTGGGTTGATGATTGACAGCGGTAGCAGAGAGAATCAGAGCTGGTTCTGTCCCCTCACGTCTGCTGCTGGATGGGCCGCCCTTACTGCAACATCTCCTTAATAAAGATTACCATGTCGATCACCGAACTGAGCGCTATGCAGCGTCCCAGTACACATCTAACTGCAAGTCTAACTGCGAGTGCCTTGTTGTTATCAAAGCTGGCGTATTTAAAGGAAGCACGAGCGACTTCCTGACGTCATGCTCGTTTGTAATGAACGCATTCATTCCACTTATACTGCTGATTCATCTGTTGTACTCGCCCCTTAGGTGTTCTTGCGACAGAGTTGCGTGTAGTTGCGGCAGACTTACGCGAAGTTGTGAAATGCAGTACAGCTGACGCTAACCCTCTGTCTTGCACTCTACGAAAGTCTCCGCGTGCTAAGCAATTCTCTCTCTCCTGTTGTGTGTAACCAGGCCATTGCCCCTGCGTGACGACACATTCCGATATATGTGCAATCCTCCTACCTCTTGGCTAACGTACTGCCTCTGGCTCTCGGCATAGGCAACGAAACTTTGACAATATTCCATGTTTCCAACTCTTTACTATTCTGCGACACTACAGTACAACTCCAAATCCAGGGTGTTAACCAACTGCCACCCTGGTTATTGCACAGGCCCTGAATAACTTTAGATTTGGTGCAGTACAGGAAACACTGCATCTGTTCTTATGTTTTTAATAAATTACTTGATGACATTTGATGTGAGCATCATACCTCGACAGATGTCTTTGCGGGTGGGTTAAAGCGGTGGGGCTCCGTCGATTGCTCTGTTGTTTTTCCTTATGGTGTCCTCAAGGTCCGACTGCCACGAGACTTTGCTGCCTTCGGCGCGGAATTGTATGTGATCTTTCAGGCACTGGAGTAGATCAGATATTCTTTGAGAGATTAATTCCTTGTTTGTGAGTGCCCTTCACTCTCTCCAAGGCTTGTAGCCAGAAGATAAAGTGATCCAGAATATTTAGGACGCCCACCTCCAAGTGTTTCTGCTGGGTGGCGGGGCACATTTGTAACTTGAGGATGAAAGAGCGGATGTATGAGACAAGGGGTGTGTGTGGTGATTCTCAGGTATTTCAGTATGCCATCTCCCTGCATGCTATCACCTCACTGTTGAGGTACACAGTTATGCATCGAAGGAAAGATGACTGGCTTGTATTGGCCGACTACGGAGCCACGGCGTACTTCCTGTCATCCACGAAGACGAAATGACGTCCTCCTTACAGGTCTTTGTATGACCACAGTCCTCTGACACATGAGTTCTTGCTCCGACGAGAGGACCCTCTTCTGTGTGGTGTTTGCAGCGTACAGATTACTGTGTGCCACATTTTACTAGACTGTGCTTTGTTTATATGAACATTGAGATCATCATATGGCAGTACCTGGATACACTACATAAAATGCGCATACAATTAGGAAAAAAAGTTAGTTTACATCCGAATATTTGTGGTTTGGCTTGATGTCGATTGTAGCAACAAACCTACTGTTACGAGTTACAATTTATTTATTCCTACAACTCGTTTCAGAGGATTAAGCCACCATCTTCAGCTGGGTTTATGTGGGTTAACATGGCATGCATGTGTTTTGTTAAGACTTTGGAGTAATCAGTGGCACTCTTTTCGGTGGTCACCGTTGTCAGTGTGTTTACAAAGTGTGATGGTGTACGTCAAACGTCACGACACAGAAAGGAACCTGTGACCACTAGAGACAGTGGCACAGGCTGCTCCAAAGCTGGAGCACAACACACACGCCACATCCATCCACACAAAGCATTTGTGATGGAGGTTGAAACCTTCTAAACGCGTCGTAGGCATTGACTTAGGAGCTTAAATTTCTTACATCGACAAAGGAGCGCAGATCTTACTATTTGAAACAAATTTCAACCTGATATTTTTACCCCGTCCTTTGAGAAAGAGCTCCAAACAGATGGACTGACAGACGGACATCGAAGTGATGCAATAAGAGTTCCGTTTTTACAGACCCTAAAAACTTATGCAATATAATAACTGGTTAAAATCAGTAAACATTTTCTTTTAGAGAGCTTCGTGGAAATCATCGAAAGTTGTACTGGGACAAAACTGGCTATTTTATAGCACTACGTGCTAGTAAACAAACCGATACCAAACATCTCACATCTCTGTATATTTTACATACACCTATTTCCCACCCCCTGCGGGTTCGGGGGTTAGAATAGGCCCGCGGTGTTCCTGCCTGTCGTAAGAGGCGACTAAAAGGAGTCTCAAACGTTTCGGCCTTATGTGATGGTCCCCTGTCGGGTTTGACCTCCATATCTCAAAATTTTTCCGAAGAGCGAGCCGATTGGGGAAGAGCGCCTTACTTGGTGCATTGTGTCCATATTGTGTTGAGAACTTTCGCCATCTTATTCGTCGTTGCATTGCAGTCCTGCCCGCTCTCCATCGCTTGGGCATGGATACGCTCCTGCGTACACTTTCTGCCAAACACTGTGCAGGGCCATTTTCTGCACTGACGGCGACCATGGATCACATGTCACCTAACATCCAGCACGGTAGCCAGTCCGTTGTGATGGGGCCGCCATGTACCCTCTTGGTTGTAGCCCCCTGACAACACAGGGATCGCTCTACTGATGCCTGCGCCGTTCACTCCCCACGTATGCCAAGGATTAGATGCCCATCTCCCTGGGGCATCAGGACTCCCGGCAATGGCCATCCTGCCAGGTGGCTATTGCTGTGGCTGGGTGGCGCCCGTGGGGAGGGCCCTTGGTCGGAGTAGGTGGCATCAGGACGGATGACCCGCAATGAAGCGTGGTACGTCATCTATCGCTGGTGGGCCTCCACCAGCAGTCTCTAAGCGATCGAGGTCTAACCTCAACGGGAAGAAATTTGATCAGAGATCGTTTCCCTCCCTAGCTACTCCATGGGAGGAACGTCTTGCTAAAGAAGGCAGTGGAGAATATTCACCCTGGTACCTCGTGTGTACGCGGGTTGTTGGAGAATCGTTCATGTCGACCAAGCCCCAGTATTTTGTGGAGCATTTAGAGGACAAGTTTGGGGAGGTGGAAGGCTTGTCCAAGATGCGCTCTGGTTCCGTGCTCATCAAAACGGCATCCTCTGCCCAGTCCCGGAGGTTGCTCAATTGTGACAAGTTGGGGGATGTTTCAGTTAGCATCACGCCACGTAAGAGTCTCAACATGGTCCAGGGTATTATATTCCACAGGGATCTTCTTCTGCAGTCCGACGATGAATTACGCGCCAACCTCGAACGACGAGGTGTTCACTTCATCCGGCGCGTCCATTGGGGTCCAAGGGATAATCAGATAGCCACCGGTGCCTTCATCTTGGCCTTCGAAGGTGATGTATTGCCCAAAAAGGTCAAGGTGATGGTTTACCGTTGTGATGTGAAGCCATATATCCCTCCTCCGATGCGGTGTTTTAAATGCTGGAAGTTCGGGCACATGTCATCACGCTGTACTTCCAGCATCACGTGTCGGGATTGTGGACGTCCTTCGCATCCTGATACTCCATGTGCCCCGCCTCCTATCTGTGTTAACTGCGGAGAACACCATTCCCCTTGCTCGCCGGACTGTAGGATCTTCCAGAAAGAAAGGAAGATAATGCAATATAAGACTCCGGACCGCCTGACCTACACCGAGGCAAGGCGGAAATATGAGCGGCTACATCCCGTGCCCATGACATCCACCTATGCCGCTGCTGCAACAGCGGTCCGATCCTCTCCAGTGTCGTCACGTACTGTTGCCTCTCAGCTATGTCACAATGAACCGGCCCCCTTGGTTGTGGGGGGCACTTCGCCCTCTGTTGCTCCATCTACTCCAGGAGCAACACCACCCCAACCATCGGGGACATTCGTCCCCCCTTCCCAGCTGGAGAAGCGTGGGGCTTCTTCGGCTACTCTAGCCAGGAAGGGGTCCCTTGGGGCCCTCCCTTCCCAGGCTTTGCCCAGTGTCAAAGCGGACACCCGCAAAGTTTTGAACCAACAACCGGTTGCTGGTCATAGGGCTTCACAGTCGTCGTCCGTCCCTGAGACTGACCCAGTGGGGCCCTCCCAGCCAGACCCTCCCAAGGCACAGTGTGCAAAGCAGTTGAAGAAAAAGGCTCCCAAGCATCCTGACATTGCGGTGGCACCTGTCCCACCGCAACCTTCAAACTCTGTGTCTGAGGACGAGGTCCGCTGAGGACCTCGATCTCGCCAGTCCCTCCGACGCCATGGAAAGCACTGGCACAGGTGCTCACTTGGAGGCAGCAGGTGACCCAGCGGCGTAATCTGCCTTCCTCGTCCCGTCACGCCTTTCCCAGCCATGGCCAATACCATCCTCCAGTGGAACTGCAGCGGTTTCTTCCACCATCTAGCTGAGCTCCGCCAACTTATCAGCTTTCGCCCCTTCTTCTGCATTGCTCTCCAGGAAACTTGGTTTCCAGTGATGCGAACCCCCACCCTCCGTGGCTATCGGGGTTATTATAAGAACCGAGGAGCTTATGAGAGGGTGTCTGGTGGCGTCTGCATATATGTCCTTCACAGCGAGTCTGTCCCTCTCCAGACGCCTTTAGAGGCTGTCGCTGTACGCGTGTGGACGCCACAGGCTGTCACTGTCTGCAGTCTTTACATTCCACCGGATGGTGATGTCTCGCAGCATGTCCTGGCTGCACTGGTCGCCCAATTGCCGCCACCTTTCTTGCTATTGGGCGACTTCAACGCCCATAACCCTCTGTGGGGTGGGTCAGTGGCCACAGGTCGAGGCGCCATCGTTGAGCATTTATTGTCACAGCTCGATCTCTCGCTGTTAAATGATGGTGCCTTCACACACTTCAGTGTGGCGCATGGCACCTACTCCGCCATTGACCTTTCCATCTGTAGCCATAGCCTCTTACCGTCTGTCCAATGGAGTGTGCATGACGACCTGTGTGGTAGTGACCACTTTCCGCTCTTTTTGTCACTACCACAGCGTCACCCTTCTGGGCGCCCTCGCAGATGGGCTATGAATAAGGCTGACTGGGATTTGTTCTCCTCCACTGCCGTTTTTGAGTCTCCCTCTACTGATGACATTGATGCGGTGGTTCAATCGGTCACCACCCGCATCGTTACTGCCGCCGCATCTGCCATTCCTCGTTTTTCTGGGTCTCCTCGGCGGACGGCTGTACCTTGGTGGTCGCCTGAGATCGCTGAAGCGATTAAAGATCGCCGGCGGGCGCTCCAGCGTCACAAGCGACATCCCTCCTTAGCCCACCTTATCGCCTTCAAACGGCTGCGTGCGCGGGCCCACCTCCTCATCCGCCAAGGCAAGAAGGAGTGCTGGGAGCGGTATGTGTCCACCATTGGCCTCCATGTCACTCCATCGCAGGTCTGGGCCAAGATTCGACGCGTCTACGGCTATCGGACCCCTGCCAGCGTCCCTGCGCTCTCACTGACTGGAGCAGTTTGTACTGACTCCGACGTCATTGCAAATCGCTTAGCAGAGCATTTTGCTATGAGTTCCGCTTCTGCGAATTACCCCCAGGCCTTCCGCTCCATTACAGAGCGGATGGAACGTCGGAGCCTTTCGTTTCGCACCAACCACCTGGAATCTTACAATGCTCCATTCAGTGAGTGGGAATTTCGCAGTGCTCTAGCTGCTTGCCCTGATACCGCTCCTGGGCCAGATGGCATCCACTGTCAGATGCTGAAACACCTTTCAGTGGACTGCCAGCGGCGCCTTCTCGATCTTTACAACCGTCTTTGGGTCGAAGGGGAGTTTCGGTCGCAATGGCGGGAAGGCATTGTCATCCCTGTTTTGAAACCAGGAAAGACCCCTCTGGAGGTGGACAGCTACGGTCCCATTAGCCTCACCAACGTTCTTTGCAAGTTGCTTGAACGGATGGTGAGCTGGCGCTTGCATTGGGTACTGGAGTCTCGGGGCCTTCTGGCTCCATCTCAGGGTGGGTTCTGTAAAGGCCGCTCCGCCACCGACAATCTGGTGAGCCTGGAGTCGGCCATCCGTACTGCCTTTGCCCGCCGTCAGCACCTGGTCGCTGTCTTTTTCGACATGCGGAAGGCGTACGATACGACATGGCGTCATCACATCCTTTCTACACTTCATGGATGGGGTCTTCGGGTCCTCTGCCGATTTTTATCCGCAATTTTCTGTCGTGTTGTACCTTCCGCGTGCAAGTCGCGGCCTCGTATAGTTCCTCCCACGTCCAGGAGGACGGTGTGCCACAGGGCTCTGTTTTAAGTGTCTGTCTGTTTTTAATAGCCATTAACGGGCTTGCTGCGGCCGTGGGAAATTCTGTCTCCGCTTCCCTGTATGCTGACGACTTCTGCCTTTACTACAGCTCTACTGGCATTGCAGCTCTTGAACATCAGCTACAGGGCGCTATCCGTAAGGCGCAGTCTTGGGCTGTAGCGCATGGGTTTCAGTTTTCGGCAGCCAAGACCCGCGTTATGCATTTCTGCCGGCGCCGAACAGTCCATCCTGAGCTGCGGCCTTATCTTGCCGACGAACTCCTTGCTGTGGTGGAGACCCACAGGTTTTTGGGGGTGGTTTTCGATGCCCGGTTGACTTGGCTGCCTCATATCCGGCAGCTTAAACAGACGTGTTGGCGGCATCTAAACGCTCTGAGATGCTTGAGCCACACCCGCTGGGGCGCCGACCGCTCTACCCTGTTGCGGCTCTACCAGGCGTTAATCCAGTCCCGTCTGGATTATGGGAGCCTGGCTTATGGCTCAGCATCCCCATCTGTGTTACGGGTGCTGGACCCAATTCTCCACAGCGGGATACGCCTTGCCACTGGTGCTTTCCGCACCAACCCGCGCTGTGTTCGGATGCAGGCTGAGTTGGCATCCCTTCGCTCCCAGCTTCAGACAGTGTTGGCTTCGGTCACACAGCTTGAGGCTGTTGCCAATGGGCATCACTGTGGGGGTCCGGATGTCGGGGACGGCCAGCTCTTCCCACGCATCCCCTGATCGGACTACGACTGTGGTTGCCCGGGATACTGCCCACATTGAGGCTGATCCCTCAGCTGTGGTAGAGTGGGAGGTCGTTTCAAGGTGTGGCAGGGGGCGAAAGACATTCCGGAGGGCTGAACGGAAAGCCTCTCCAGTTTGTCTGACGAACCGGTTTCAGGCTCTGTCTCAGGCTGATACTGATCTTCGGCCTGACATGGCTGCTTGTCCTGTTCCAGAGGTTGCCCCTCAGTCTGCAAGATCCGGGCAGTCGCAGAGGGTGGGCTTACTGGTAGTTGGGAGCTCCAACGTCAGGCGTGTAATGGGGCCCCTTAGGGAAATGGCAGCAAGAGAGGGGAAGAAAACCAATGTGCACTCCGTGTGCATACCGGGGGGAGTCATTCCAGATGTGGAAAGGGTCCTTCCGGATGCCATGAAGGGTACAGGGTGCACCCATCTGCAGGTGGTCGCTCATGTCGGCACCAATGATGTGTGTCGCTATGGATCGGAGGAAATCCTCTCTGGCTTCCGGCGGCTATCTGATTTGGTGAAGACTGCCAGTCTCGCTAGCGGGGTGAAAGCAGTGCTCACCATCTGCAGCATCGTCGACAGGACTGACTGCGGACCTTTGGTACAGAGCCGAGTGGAGGGTCTGAATCAGAGGCTGAGACGGTTCTGCGACCGTGTGGGCTGCAGATTCCTCGACTTGCGCCATAGGGTGGTGGGGTTTCGGGTTCCGCTGGATAGGTCAGGAGTCCACTACACGCAACAAGCGGCTACACGGGTAGCAGGGGTTGTGTGGCGTGGGCTGGGCGGTTTTTTAGGTTAGATGGTCTTGGGCAAGTACAGAAAGGGCAACAGCCTCAACGGGTGCGGGGCAAAGTCAGGACATGCGGGGACCAAGCAGCAATCGGTATTGTAATTGTCAACTGTCGAAGCTGCGTTGGTAAAGTACCGGAACTTCAAGCGCTGATAGGAAGCACCGAAGCTGAAATCGTTATAGGTACAGAAAGCTGGCTTAAGCCAGAGATAAATTCTGCCAAAATTTTTACAAAGGTACAGACAGTGTTTAGAAAGGATAGATTGCATGCAACCGGTGGTGGAGTGTTCGTCGCTGTTAGTAGTAGTTTATCCTGTAGTGAAGTAGAAGTGGATAGTTCCTGTGAATTATTATGGGTGGAGGTTACACTAAACAACCGAACTAGGTTAATAATTGGCTCCTTTTACCGACCTCCCGACTCAGCAGCATTAGTGGCAGAACAACTGAGAGAAAATTTGGAATACATTTCACATAAATTTTCTCAGCATGTTATAGTCTTAGGTGGAGATTTCAATTTACCAGATATAGACTGGGACACTCAGATGTTTAGGACGGGTGGTAGGGACAGAGCATCGAGTGACATTATACTGAGTGCACTATCCGAAAATTACCTCGAGCAATTAAACAGAGAACCGACTCGTGGAGATAACATCTTGGACCTACTGATAACAAACAGACCCGAACTTTTCGACTCTGTATGTACAGAACAGGGAATCAGTGATCATAAGGCCGTTGCAGCATCCCTGAATATGGAAGTTAATAGGAATATAAAGAAAGGGAGGAAGGTTTATCTGTTTAGCAAGAGTAATAGAAGGCAGATTTCAGACTACCTAACAGATCAAAACGAAAATTTCTGTTCCGACACTGACAATGTTGAGTGTTTATAGAAAAAGTTCAAGGCAATCGTAAAATGCGTTTTAAACAGGTACGTGCCGAGTAAAACTGTGAGGGACGGGAAAAACCCACCGTGGTACAACAACAAAGTTAGGAAACTACTGCGAAAGCAAAGAGAGCTCCACTCCAAGTTTAAACGCAGCCAAAACCTCTCAGACAAACATAATCTAAACGATGTCAAAGTTAGCGTAAGGAGGGCTATGCGTGAAGCGTTCATTGAATTCGAAAGTAAAATTCTATGTACCGACTTGACAGAAAATCCTAGGAAGTTCTGGTCTTACGTTAAATCAGTAAGTGGCTCGAAACAGCATATCCAGACACTACGGGATGATGATGGCATTGAAACAGAGGATGACACGTGTAAAGCTGAAATACTAAACACCTTTTTCCAAAGCTGTTTCACAGAGGAAGACCGCACTGCAGTTCCTTCTCTAAATCCTCGCACAAACGATAAAATGGCTGACATCGAAATAAGTGTCCAAGGAATAGAAAAGCAACTGGAATCACTCAATAGAGGAAAGTCCACTGGACCTGACGGGATACCAATTCGATTCTACACAGAGTACGCGAAAGAACTTGCCCCCCTTCTAACAGCCGTTTACCGCAAGTCTCTAGAGGAACGGAGGGTTCCAAATGATTGGAAAAGAGCACAGATAGTCCCAGTCTTCAAGAAGGGTCGTCGAGCAGATGCGCAAAACTATAGACCTATATCTCTTACGTCGATCTCTTGTAGAATTTTAGAACATGTTTTTTGCTCACGTATCATGTCATTTCTGGAAACCCAGAATCTACTATGTAGGAATCAACATGGATTCCGGAAACAGCGATCGTGTGAGACCCAACTCGCCTTATTTGTTCATGAGACCCAGAAAATATTAGATACAGGCTCCCAGGTAGATGCTATTTTTCTTGACTTCCGGAAGGCGTTCGATACAGTTCCGCACTGTCGCCTGATAAACAAAGTAAGAGCCTACGGAATATCAGACCAGCTGTGTGACTGGATTGAAGAGTTTTTAGCAAACAGAACACAGCATGTTGTTATCAATGGAGAGACGTCTACAGACGTTAAAGTAACCTCTGGCGTGCCACAGGGGAGTGTTATGGGACAATTGCTTTTCGCAATATATATAAATGACTTAGTAGATAGTGTCGGAAGTTCCATGCGGCTTTTCGCGGATGATGCTGTAGTATACAGAGAAGTTGCTGCATTAGAAAATTGTAGCGAAATACAGGAAGATCTGCAGCGGATAGGCACTTAGTGCAGGGAGTGGCAACTGACCCTTAACATAGACAAATGTAATGTATTGCGAATACATAGAAAGAAGGATCCTTTATTGTATGATTATATGATAGCGGAACAAACACTGGTAGCAGTTACTTCTGTAAAATATCTGGGAGTATGCGTACGGAACGATTTGAAGTGGAATGATCATATAAAATTAATTGTTGGTAAGGCGGGTACCAGGTTGAGATTCATTGGGAGAGTGCTTAGAAAATGTAGTCCATCAACAAAGGAGGTGGCTTACTAAACACTCGTTCGACCTATACTTGAGTATTGCTCATCAGTGTGGGATCCGTACCAGGTCGGGTTGACGGAGGAGATAGAGAAGATCCAAAGAAGAGCGGCGCATTTCGTCACCGGGTTATTTGGTAACCGTGATAGCGTTACGGAGATGTTTAATAAACTCAAGTGGCAGACTCTGCAAGAGAGGCACTCTGCATCGCGGTGTAGCTTGCTCGCCAGGTTTCGAGAGGGTGCGTTTCTGGATGAGGTATCGAATATATTGCTTCCCCCTACTTATACCTCCCGAGGAGATCACGAATGTAAAATTAGAGAGATTCGAGCGCGCACGGAGGCTTTCAGACAGTCGTTCTTCCCGCGAACCATACGCGACTGGAACAGGAAAGGGAGGTAATGACAGTGGCACGTAAAGTGCCCTCCGCCACGCACCGTTGGGTGGCTTGCGGAGTATCAATGTAGATGTAGATGTAGATGTGAACCCTGTGGACAGCGTACTAGTGGAGGCAGGTGTACCTCCACCGCGGTTCCGACGCCAACGTTTGCTGGCCGCTTATGCTGCCCATGTTCTAAGCTCGCCCGGGCATCCAAACTATCGTCTCCTGTTCCCGCGATCGGTCGTCCGTCTGCCAGAACGTCGGCCCCGGTCTGGTTGTACAATAGCGGTCCGCGTCAACGAGCTTCTCTCTGGGCTTCAGGTTTTCACTGTTCCACCTCCTTTCCGGGCTACTTTGCATACACCCCCATGGTGTGTTCGTCGCCCTTGCCTTCGGCTCGACTTGGCCCAGGGCCCGAAGGACTCAGTCCCTCCAGAGGCCTTCCGCCGCCGCTTTTATTCCATCCTGGCCACGTATCAGGGCTCTGTTATTGTTTACACTGACGGTTCGATGGTTGCTGGTCGTGTTGGGTATGCGCTCACTCTAGGGGACCGTTCCGAACAACGTTCCTTGCAGGATGGCTGCAGCGTTTACACTGCTGAACTGGTCGCAATCTTTCGTGCCCTAGAGTATATCCGCTCCTGCTCAGGTGAGTCCTTCGTTACCTGTAGCGATTCCCTGAGCGGTTTACGAGCTCTCGACCAGTGTTTCCCTCGTTCTCGTCTGGTGATGGCTATCCAAGAGTCTCTGCATACTCTTGCCCGTTGCGGCCGCTCTGTGGTCTTTGTGTGGACCCCCGGTCATGTCGGTATCCCGGGTAACGAACATGTTGACCGCCTGGCGAAAGAGGCCACCAGCAAGCCATCTCTGGACCTTGGCCTCCCAGAGACTGATTTGCGGGCAGTCTTCCGCCGCAAAATCTTGGCGCTATGGGACGATGAATGGCGCGAACTGCCAATGCGCAATAAACTCCATGCTGTCAAGGAGACGACGGCTGTGTGGCGGTCATCCCTGCGAGCCACTCGCAGGGACTCAGTAGTTCTTTGCCGGCTCCGCATTGGCCACTCCCGGCTGACACACAGTTATTTACTGCGCCGGGTGAACCCTCCTCTATGTCGCTGTGGGGCGGCTTTGACAGTGGCCCACATTTTGATGGCCTGCCCCCTTTTAGCTGTGGTCAGGCAGACATTTGCGCTGCCTGCTACGCTCCCTGCCCTTTTAACAGACGACTCCACTACGGCTGACTTAGTTTTACGTTTTATTCGGGCAGGGGGATTTTATCATTTAATCTGAATGTTTCTGTTTTATTTTATTGTTTTGTGTTGATTCTGGCCTTTGGCCTATGATTTTACAGTGATTTTTTAATGTGTTTCTAAGTGGTTGGCTTTTCCTTTTTTATTTCTATGGTCGGCCAACCACCGTCACACTCTGTGTGGTTTTTAGTTCGTTTTGTCTTGTCATTGTCTCAGTTTCTCTTGTTCTGTATCGTCTGTGACCTCTTCTGTTCCTCGTTTTTATTCTCTGTGGGTGTTCTTTGTATTTGGAACATGGGACCGATGACCATGGCAGTCTGGTCCCTTTGATCCCCCCAAACCAACCAACCAACTTATTTCCACAAACTGCATGGCAGAATGTATTGTTAATGACACCTGTAAAGTTCTGAGTGGCTAACCAAGTAACAGAGTAGTATTTCAAAAGTAATTTCTCGAAACGAATTATATGAAAACATTTTAATAAAACCTGTGCGTGTCATAAAAAAAATTAAAGATCTTATCGAGCAATGTATTTGGAAAGTAGAGAAATGTTGGCTACGCAGTCTGAATTATAATTAATAAGGGAATCAAAATTATATGTTTCGCAATATTGTATCTGACATAAAATACTATTTTTTACAGAAAATCACAAAACCTGAGATAATCATTATTATGTTTTAATCTGGTAATTTATTCCGTGTAAAATGACAGGAATAGAAATTTATGTAACTGACTTTTTGATTATAAGCTTAACAAATGTATTGTAAATAGATATTATATTTTTGTAATTTGCCAAAATCGTTTAAATTCATAAAAAAACACTTTAATGAGCGTACCAAGTAGTATGTGTGGAATTCATGGAAAAGTTACCCACAAAAGCCAGTTTATAACTAAGAAGAAAAAAAGAAAACTATATTTTGACCGTGGAATGATGTATAAAAGTTTATTTTTCAGAGTACGCTGAATTCACAATTAGAAACAATGTGAATCAATATGGCAATTTATTTCATCCAAAATTAATGCAGTAAGAACTTTTGTAATCAACTTTCTAATTGTAAATTATGCATATTGAAAGTTTTATAATTACACGTCTGAAAGAACAGGCACCACATGTATGCAGTTGGGGTCTGTCCGGTGCGGATCCACGCTAGGCTCGAAGTCGTACGGCAATAGGCAAAATGCCGCAACTAATGAGGATAATTGGCAAGGGCGCTACATTCGTATTACGAGGGGAAAGTTGAGAATTTAGGTCTGACGGAAGGCGTGCTACAGTAGTCCGTGCTGTTGTGATGACCACTGTGTCCAGATGGTGAAGTGGTCAGAGTATCTCCTAGTGAGCAGGGAACCTGGGTTCGAATCCAGGCCCAATGAGTTACGTCAGTGCCCACTTGCAGTCAATTCCTGTAGTTCCTTTGCGAGTTGCAGATGTAGGAGGAGGAGGAGGTTCTAGTAGTTGTTGTGAGTTTAGTTGTTGCTGTGAGTTTAGTTGTTGTTGTGAGTTTAGTTGTTGTTGTGAGTGAAGTGGGGGAAATTCACAATAAAAGACAAGAAGATGTAAACTGATGTTAATTTTAGAAAGCTCGAATCTGATAAATTATGATTACTTAGAGTGCAAAGACAGATCCCGGATTTTACGCCGGGGACTACCACACATTCCATGTCTATTCCAGTCTACTAAAATTGCCGGTAACGACAAATAATTGTTGGGAAGTTCGTCTTTGATCGTATTTAAAGTTTAAACATTCATTCTTGATCCACAGATGTTACGGCATAATGTCTACAATTTTAAAATCTGATCCATGATTATTTATCACATTGTTTATAACGAACGCTTTTCAGATTTGTTTCTTATTACTTTTTGTAACGTTTACCCTTTTAATGATCACAGGAATGATTGTGAGACAGTGGTGTAACAACCCTGAAACTGGTAGCAAAGGAAGTGAGATAAATAAATAAAATACAAACGATATAGCTCTGGAGCAACGTTTTCAGAGACAAATAAATTAACTGTGACACTGGAGTAGCAAAAAATATTTTACTTTTTTATACACATACCATATCCTTGTATTGAAAATGTAAACATTACTTTCCTCTGTCATGGAATATATATTTCATTTCATTTCCTGTATATTTGAAAATTGTAGTAAATAATGAAGTTGACTGCGCCATGTAATATTTGTGTACTGTTTGTGTTTTGTTTACGGACATCCGTTTAGAAACGCGTGCATTTCACGTATCGCATGATTGTTCCACTCTCGACGCAAGTGAAATGAAACGTCGTGAGGCAAGGGCTTGCCGGTGGGTAGACCTGATCGCCTGTTGCAAGTCCTGTGACGTAAGGCCAATTCGGCGACTGGCGCGGCGATGATGATGAATTGATGATTATGAAAACGACACAAATACGCAGCCACTGAGCTTTTCTTTTTTTAAAGAGATGGGACCCCTCCACGCCCGCACCAACGTGGTGACCAAACCAAAAGTTCTACTGTCACCTCCGTCAACATGTTAATTATCTAATAGGTGGATCACAGGATGCGGGGCTGCGACGTTATCCGTGCGTCTGGGTAAGACTACGCATTAACACGGTCCATCAGGTGATAGATAGTGGACGAAACGCGAGTGAGGGTAGCGATTTGAAGAGCAGACGGAAAAAAGTGCCAAGGCTCGTGCCGTGGGAAAAAAACCTCTGCGACAGTGGGATGGGTAGTAAGAGCAGTAGTGGCTTACTAGCTGCGATAATTAATGCAAGGTTGGATTTGTTAGTATGGGTATCATGCATCACTACCGTGGCAAGCGATGGCGATGTATCCCTGTTGCTGCAGCCCCTACATTCCTGGAACAATCAAGATCGTTATACAGTAGTGGGAAATCGGCCATAGATCATCTCACTGTGTGTGTGGAAGGGGGGGGGGGGGCGGGGGTGTACGGTACGGCTTCCCTGCGTGGTGCCAGTTTTTTTTTTTTCAGCAGTGTATTCCAGATGGATATCCAGTAATGGCGTCTGATTAACAGGGGCTCACCTGTACCGTTGTGTTTGCGTGTGCTAGGCCATAGAGGCCTTGAGTGGTGAAAATCTCCAACCCAGTCGGAAAATCAACCCGGAGCCCCTGGCATGACAAGCCGGTGCGCTGTAGACTCAGCTATGGTGGCGGACGACGAAAGTCACTTGTTCGATCAGAGATCCTCATTCACGTGTCACCTCATTCTACTAGTACGGTCTATTGTTGTGATATTGAAATAGTATAGGACACTCTTGGCGCGAGCTACAAGCGCTGATGGGCAGAATTCGCTCCCTTTTGCAGCACGTCTCGCGGGACAGTATCCTCCTTCGTCATCTGGGGCAGGGCTGCTTCATTCTGATGCGTCGCCCGAAGCTGAGTGGTATAGCAAGCGGTCTTGTGGACGTTTTGTCTATTGTGAATATGACGACATTTGACCAGCAAACATCGGAACTTCGGTAAAGTACTATTGTACCGTTGTTGTGAGCTTTTGTGAAAAAATCTCACAAGCATAATATCGTTTCTTTGTTCACGTTTTGCAGATTTCGTACTGCCTCTGGATTAGGTATCTGTCAGTTCAAATAACTTGTAAATTGATCAGCCACACAGTGGTGACAAATGTCTTCGAGTCAATCCTCTCCCACCGCATTCATCACCACCTTAACCGGCACCACCACCTTCCCCTTATTCAGTGTGGCTTCCAGCCCTCCTTCTCAGCTGAAGACCAGCTCCTTAACCTTATCAAACTTCTTTACTTATCTCCTGTTGCTCCCTCGACCTCCAGAACGCCTATGACCGTGTCTGACATCCTAGGCTCCTCCTAAAACTCCAGCCCTATGCTCTCCCCGTCAATTTCGTCTCGTTGCTTTCTTCCTCTCCTATCTTCCCTCCTATGTCACTATCCACAAATCCAAATCCCGTACTTTCTATCTCACTACCGGTGTGCTCCAGGGCTCCATCCTTTCTCATCTTCTCTATACTTCCGAAATGCTCAAACCTCCCCCATCTGTTCACCTGTTTCAATTTGCTGATGACACGACCTTCCTGGCCCTTTATCTTACCCGTCAATAGTCCCAATGTATCCATAAAACACACCTCGACCAGTTCGCCAGCTGGTGCAACCAGTGGGTCCTTTTACATCAACCCTTCCAAGACCCAGGCAATCATGATAGATCATACCACCCATTCCTTCCGGCTCAACGATTCTTACCTCACGATTTACGGTCATCCTATCCACCTACCCTGAAATACCTTTGTCTGTGGCAGAGGGTTGATCAAACCACCTTCACGATAACTCTGTGTTATTCCAATCTCGTACAACGCGCGTAAGAAACGAACACCTGTATATTTCCGTGCGAGCTATGATTTTCCCTTGTTTTAGTATAATGATCGTTTCTCCTTATGCAGGTCGGCGTTAACAAAATATTTTCGCATTTGGAGGAGAGAGTTGGTGATTGAAATTTCGTGAGAAAATTCCGCGGCAGCAAAAAACGCCTTTGTTTCAACGATGTTCACCCCAAATTCTGTATCTTTTCAGTGACACACTCTCCCCTATTTCGTGATAATACAGAACGTGCTGCCCTTCTTTGAACTTTCTCGATGTACTCCGTCAATCCTATCTGGTAAGGATCCCACAGTTTGCAGCAGTATTCTAAAAGAGGACGGACAAGCATAGTGTAGGCAGTCTCTTAAGTACATCTTTTGCATTTTTAGCGTTTTCCCGGGTTCCCGGGTTCGATTCCCGGCGGGTTCAGGGATTTTCTCTGCCTCGTGATGACTGGGTGTTGTGTGATGTCCTTAGGTTAGTTAGGTTTAAGTAGTTCTAAGTTCTAGGGGACTGATGACCATAGTTGTTAAGTCCCATAGTGCTCAGAGCCATTTGAACCATTTAGCGTTTTGCCAATAACACGCAGACTTTGGTTAGTATGCCTGACAACATTTTCTATGTGTTCATTCCAATTTAAATTGTTCGTAATTGTAATTCCTAGGTATTTAGTTGAATTTATGGCCTTTAGATTTTACTGACTTATCGTGTAACCAAAGTTTAACGGATTCCTTTTAGCACGTGTGTGGATGAGCTCTCAGTTTTTACTATTTAGCGTCAATTGCCTATTTTTGCACCATCCAGATATCTTTTCTAAATCTTTTTGAAATTTGTTTTTATTTTATGATGACTTTACTAGTCGCTAAACAGCAGCATCATCTGCAGACAGAGTATCTCCTAAATCGCTTTTATAGATAATGAACAGCAAAGGGCCTATAACACTACCTTGGGGAATCTCAGAAATCTCTCGATGACTTTCCGTCAATTACTACGAATTGTGACATCTCTGACAGGAATTTACGAATCCAGTCACAGAACTGAGAAGATATTCCATAAGCACGCAATTTCAGTACAAGCCGCTTGTGTGGTACAGTGTCGAAAGCCTTTTGGAAATCTAGAAATACGGAATCAATTTGAAATCCATTATCAATAACACTCAACACTTCATGTGAGCAAACAACTAGTTGTGTTTCACAAGAACAACGTTTTCTAAATCGCTATATCCGTATTGACTGGTGTCAATAGACCGTTCTGTTCGAGATAATTCACAATGTTCGAACATAATATATATGTTTCAAAATATTACTGCATATCTACAGTAATTATAATATAGTTCTACTACCTTTATTGAATACTGGTGTGACCTGTACAACTTTCCAGTCTTCGGGTACGGACCTTTCGTTGAGCGAACGGCTGTGTATAATTGCTTAAGAATGGAGCTATTGTATTAGCATACTCTGAAAGGAACCTAACTGTTATACAAATACACTATTCCTATAAGCGTTTTTCTCTAACTCTAATACAAATTTGAGTAGATAATGGTTTAAATCCATTAATTATCTTAAACGTGTCAGCTAAAGTAGAAAGCGAGAGAAATGTGCTCGGAAACTACGATTTAGTTGGTATTTTAAGTGAACGACTTTACACGTTTCAGACTAAAAGACACAGACTTGACGCAGTTCCAAATCCTCACATACAGAGGCAAAACAAGAGGAGAAGGAACACACTAAAAAGGAAGGGAAACAAGGAAAAGAGAACAGAAACCGAAGGGAAACAAGGAGGTAATCGTGACTGGCTGACCTCTTACCTAAAACCTGGGTGAGCCAGTCACCCAGCAGCACATTAAAACCCTCTCCCTAAAACCCGAGGCAACAAATTGGACAGGACACAAAACCGTAAAACCTTAACCACAGACGTTGCGTCGTCTTGCAAAATAGAGGGCAAATCCGGTGGCAAAGAAACCACCGCCCTCTGGTCAGAGAATAAAAGGCAGTCAAGTAAAATGTGGCGTACAGTAATCTTTTAACGGTTCGTAGTTCAGACAAGTATATGTACATAACGTTGCTCGTATTTGTAACGTGGATTTATTATCTCTAGATTGAAGATAATTTATGATGATTTACTCGTCATAGGAATATTAAACAGTCAGCATGTACATATTAATAAGCGATATGACAAATGACTGATTTAAATTCTGTTTAATTAGGAGATGAGTGATGGAACAAGATTAATAGTGATTATCATTTATTAACGAGACGTGAATTGATATCCCGCTACATACCTCCCTACTTCGTTATGTTTTCTCTTGGAAGTTTAATAACCCATCACTATAAATTTCCTTGATAGTGACACATGTACCTATAAATCATAAAGCACACTACGGCGACGTCTTCGCAAAAAATAAGAAGCTGGAAATTTTTCTTAGTAAGACTACACTTGATTGTCTAACAACTTTACGTGCTATGACTGTGCACACTTTTGCACAGAGCTACACTCGTAACGAATATTTTCTGAAAAGACGTTCTGATTCTTGAAATTATCAAATTCTTTTCTTCCTATTTCAGCCTCAATTGACATAGATTATGTCATAAACGATGACCTCTCAGCATGACATCGATAGATGATCTGTTTGAAAGGAAAGAAAAAGGCATTGCTAATGCTAGGAAACTAAGTTATGATACCAAAAAAATTCCATACATTATTTGAATTTGTAATTTTTCACCTATTATTCACTAACCATCATCTTCTTTCTTCACTGAACAGATCATCTGACGGTGAACTGTTAAAAGGTCCGTATCGAATATGATACCATTTGTGTTCCGTGAGGTACAATAAGCGACAGTAAAATAATTTTGTTCAAAACCGTATTCTGCCGTCCGGAAACGCAATATATCTAGCCTGGGTAAACTGAATTTCATATTCAATGTTAACAAATTTCCCTATTTCAGAAACACTTTTCTTGCTCTTGTCAGTCTGAGTTTTACAACCTCTCTCCTTCGACCATTGTTAAGTATTTTGGTGCTG
This sequence comes from Schistocerca americana, assembly GCF_021461395.2. NCBI lineage: Eukaryota > Metazoa > Arthropoda > Insecta > Orthoptera > Acrididae > Schistocerca > Schistocerca americana. Next base: position 112,527,976 of record NC_060127.1, read on the forward strand.
AAACAGTAAAACTCGCGTACTTTAATCTGGAAAACGTTTTATGTAGATAGTGCCAACAGTAAACTGCAATAGGGAAGCTTTACATGGAAAATTTCTGTTTCTTACTATTTTTGGCACAAGACTGTATCACAACAATGTGTATACATCGAAAAGTCTGCGTAACGCTAATTACAATGTCTATTGGTAGCTACTTTGGATACAAGTGGGTGATAAATACAAAATATACATTTCCTCTATTGATTTATTGCATTCCGTATACCTCATGGAGGACAGAGTTCAAGGACGTGGAATGATTTGCGAATAAAACACAGGAAACATAGATACTTAAGCTGTTCACTGTTTCAGTTTTTATGTTTTGTCCTTTCATGAGCTAAATTGGGTGTCTGTGCTATAAAAGTATTTCTACTGGGCCTCGTTGTCTTGCCTGTTTGCTCCTCCACTGCTTTATTTCATCTTTTAAAGCTATATATGCGTCTTACGTGCTATTCTTTTACCCTATTTTAGTTAACTATTGCTTAAAGCTCACTATAAAACTCTCTGCAATCTCTGGCTTTTTAACTTATCCGGGTACCATGTCCTCACTATCCTAATTTCCGCCGTTTCTTCAGTCCTAATACATAAGTCGTAAACAAGAAATTGTGGTAAGGATACAAATCCTGTCCTATAAATATTATACTGTTCAAAATCTTCTTTCCTGATCTCTGTTTCACACTTATCTAATCTTTATTTAACTTTCCCATGTCTCCATATCTCTTCTACATACAGTTTCCTTCATCTCTGTTAAACTAAGGTATTGGCAATGGTTAAACAGTTCTTTGTAGAAAATTTTACCAGATATCTCCCCTTTCCTATTCACCACCTAGCCAATGATCTACTAATATTTGTCCCTCACTTTCTTTTACTGGTATCGAATTACAGATTCCCTTACCATAAATACAAGATACCATTGACATGAAAAATGTAATACATGTACGAGATTGCTCCGCAATTCACACTCAAGCGCCTGAAAGAGCTCACCGAATCACCTTGAGACTATTTCTCTGCCATTCCACTCTTGAACAGCTCGTAGGAAAAAGGAATGCTTAAATGTTTCCGTGTAAATGATTCCACACCGTGGTGAATAGTCAAGATGATGACAGAAAGCATAGTGTAAGCACTTTCTTTAGTCGATATGCTCCACTTCAAAGTGTTCTATCAGTAGAATACAGTCTTTGATTAGCTTTCCACAGAACATTTTACTTGCGGTAGTTCCAATCTAAGTTACTTAGTTTTAGGTGTTCCACAGATCATCTGAATGTTTCTATTATTGAAAAGATAAGAAACGAGTCAGTTTACGAGATGTGTACATTATTGGTCTTAACGTTAATGACCACATAAATTTTTTGTCCTACTGTAATTCGCAATTGTAACCCCTGGTATTTACACTCTTGCTCATAAATTAAGGATAATACTGATAGATGGTGAAACGACGCTTTGGTGGCCGGTTTGAGGGTTTAAATCACCTCGGGGCATAACCATGTGGTGCATTTGACCTGCGGTCGTCGCACGATGGCGCTGGCAGCAGTCCACATACGAAGAGGTGTGTTGATGCTTGTCAGAGTACGGTGCAGCGAGTAAGTGTGCGGGCGTTTTCAGACGTGCTAATGGTGACTGTGTGTTGAAAATGGCTCAAAGAACACATATTGATACGTTATGAGGGGTAGAAAACTAGGGTGACTGGAGGCTGGTCAAACACAGCTGGTGCCCCCAGGGGCTCAGCATTCATTTGCTGAGTATGGGCTTGGCGTCCCCGGGGTCCTGAGCTGGGGACTGGTCGGCGCCGCCAGTCTCCTGTCACCGTAACCCCCAGACATGCTTCAGCGACCACCGTATGGCGCGGCGGTGGAAGGTTGTGTGTTGTGGGGAATGGTCATCTTGGCTTGACCGCCTGGATTGCGAGGAAGGCCAACCTCTATTTAAACCCCTCAATCTTCCGGTGTGCTCTGCACCTATGAGATGCATGGCTGTTGAGGTGGAACAGTCGCAAGCGGGCAACCTCTGGGGCACCTGCCGCACCCCAGTTGTATAAGGCTTACTCAGGCATGCGGGGCTGTCTGAGCGGACCTTTAGTTCCCTAGCTGCTCGTGGGACCGCAGTGGACTCTTTGACCTCTACATATCCCCCTACCAGTGGCTTGGGTGGGCCACTGGTAGGAAAACATACCCCATCGAAGAAGCGACTTCGTGCTGCGAGTCCTCCAGCGCCTAGTGTTGATCGAGATTTATCAGACTGTCGTAACAGAGCACATGCTGATAATCAGAATGTGTTTTTGATTATTAAACGGAAGGAGGGTAGCTTTGAGAGGGTTTCTCCGTTTTACATCCACAAGGGTCTTGAGGGAATTGCAGGAACACTTAAATCTGTGAAGCGACTGCGCAATGGGACTCTGTTAGTTGAGACATATAGTTCCCGTCAAGTCGCTCCTCTTCGGAAAGCAACCTGTCTCGGCGAGTACGCTATCGAGACCGAGCTCCACTCCACTCTGAACTACAGTAAGGGTGTTGAGAAATGTAGGGACTTGGTTGATATCCCCACAGACGAGTTAAAATCTGAATGGGCTGATGAAGGTATTGTTGACGTGCAGCATATTATGAAACAAGTCGATGGGGACCTAGTCAAATCCGACTCGTTTATTCTCACGTTCAGTTGCCCACGACTCCCAGAGCATGTTAAAGCGGGGTTCTTACGTTTGCCAGTAAGGCCATATTTCCCCAACCCAATGCGCTGTTTTAAATGTCAGCGCTTTGGGCATACTACGTTGGGGTGCAATGGGATAGCCACTTGTGGTAAATGTGGGCAGCCTGCCCATGAAGGAGCTAATTGTTCATCGCCTGTGAAGTGCGTGAATTGCTCTGGGAGTCACCCTGTCTGGAGCCGGATCTGCCCCATCTATCTCGACGAACGGAAGATCCAGGAGATCAAAACATCTAAGCGCATCCCCTATGGTGAGGCCAAGAAGCTCTTTAAGGCCATGCAACCTCCTGTGTTTACGACATCTTTCGCTTCCGCTCTGAAAAAACCGGTACAAATGGCCACTGTTGCTACGCAAACGGAGATTGCTAGTGTTAGCACTAATACCTGCGTTTGCCAGTGCACTTGTGCTGCTGCGGTTGTTTTGAAACCTGCGGCTCTCCCCACAACGTCGGACAAGGCCGTGGTTGCTGACATTGTGGTACTTCCTGCCTCTTCCCATATGGGGCCTTCTGCCCAGGCGAGTACAGCTCCACCTGCTGACAAGGCTCTGCATTCTAAGCCCCCCAAGACAAAGATGCCGAAGGTGAAGGTTTTGCCACCTGAGGAGACTGGTCAGGGTTGGTCCGATGACGAGGCCATCGTACTGTCTGACATCTCCCGTGGGTCGTCATCTGAGCTGATGGACATTGATGTCGACCGGGGGCGATCTTCTCGCCCCAGGAATTAATCTCCGGCCAGTACGGGCTCTCCTCCAAAACACAGAGGCAGGGTGAGAGTTCAGCCACCCTGATCACTGGCTCCCATATTACAGTGGAACCTGAATGGGTTCAGGACGCATGTGGCCGAATTACAACTCCTTGTACGAGAGTGCCCTTTGTGCTTATGTCTCCAAGAGACACATTTTCGAGCCACTGATGCTCCTTCTTTACGGGACTATACCGTATATCGGAAGGATGATCTGATGGGGGAAAGGGCAAAGGGTGGTGTTGCGGTTTTTGTCCGTGACATGCACCCCTCATCTGAGCTCCCTCTCGTTACTGACTTGCAAGCAGTTGCAGTTGACCTTCTTGTGGGTCGGAGGCTCACAGTCTGTTCACTTTACTTACCACCTCAGGATGCGATAGACTCTGCGGCTCTCACAGACCTTATTAGCCAACTCCCCCGCCCATTTCTTCTTCTGGGGGACTTCAATGCTCATAATGTCTTATGGGGCTCTTCGACTACTTGTCCCAGTGGTCGCATTCTGGAAAGCCTCATGATGTCTGAAGAACTGTGCATCATCTACTCTGGTGCTCCCACTCATTTCTGTACTGCTTCTGGGTCGTCATCAGCTATTGGCCTTTCCTTTTGCTCTCCAGCACTGCTCTGTGGGAGGTTGCTGCTGACCTCCATTCTAGTGACCACTTCCCCCTTTGGATTCGCCTCCTGGATGAGGCTATGGCATTACCAATGCCGTCCGGTGGCACCATTGCCGAGCGGACTGGACACTTTTCAGCCAACTGGCTGTTTTGGAACACCGTGCCAGCGTCCACGAATGGGTAGACCATGTTACAGCCGTGATCTCCCATGCTGCTGAATTGTCAATCACACGGTAATCCGGTCATCCCAAAAGGCGTCCTGTCCCTTGGTGGACCACTGAGTGCCGCTCAGCTATCCGAGCCCGCCATGCAGCTCTGCGCCGCTTCAAGTGCCGTCCCTCAGCTGACAATCTTGCAGCCTTTCGGGTGGCAAGGGCCAAAGCGCGGCGAGTGATCAAAGAGAGCAAACGACGGTTATGGTAATAGTTCTTGAACTCCATCTCCCGCTCCACTAATTCTACGAAAGTATGGGAAGCCGTCAGGAGGATTTCCGGGAAACGCAGCCAACTACCTGTCACGGCATTGCTGCATCAGGGAAGTCTTCTCACGGCGCCGAGAGACATTGCCCAGACACTGGCCATGCATTTTGCGGCATCTACCGCCACTATTAACTGTGATCCAGATTTCTGCCGCTACCGCACTGACATCGAGAGGGGTCACTTGGACTTCCGGTCTCCAAATTCTGAGCCCTACAACTGCCCCTTCACAATGTGGGAACTGGATTCGGCGCTGTCTGTGGCTCATGATACTGCGCCTGGTCACGATCAAATACGGTACAGCATGCTGCAGCACATGTTACTGCCTTCCAAGGACGTTCTCCTGAATTGTTTTAATATGATATGGTTATCCGGCACGTACCCTGACTCGTGGCGGGAGGCGAATTTGATTCCCCTCCTCAAACCGGGGAAGGACCGAACGCATCCCAGTAGTTATCGGAGTATTGCTTTGACGAGCTGTGTCGGGAAGACGTTGGAACACATGGTCAACCGTCGCCTGGTTTGGCTGCTCGAGACCAGGCAGCTCCTTAGCCACTCTCAGTGTGGCTTTCGGAGATGTCGTTCCACTATAGACAACTTGACCCTGCTTGAGGCGGCCATCCATGAGTGGGGCTTTCGTGGCCGTCTCCCCATCTTCATTTGGTCCTTTCTTTCCCACCGCCTCTTTCGATATAGGGTTGGTAATGTGCTATCTGATTTGTATGTGCAGGAGAATGGTGTTCCTCAGGGAAGCGTTTTAAGTCTCACCCTCTTTGCCGTCGCCATTAACAGTATCACGTCCACTATCCGGAGTCCTGCCCAATGCTCCTTGTTTGTGGACGATTTTGCTGTTTTCTGTTCTTCCTCCAGTCTTGTCACTGCTAGTCGGCAGCTGCAGCTTACGATACAGCGATTAGAGGCATGGACTGCGAAGACGGGTTTTACCTTTTCTGCAGACAAATGTGTGTGTGTTCATTTTAATCGTTCTCGACGTCTTTTTACCTCCCCTGAATTGCGTCTGAGGGACACCATTCTTCCTTTTAGCGACACTGTGCGGTTCCTGGGCCTCACTTTTGATTCCAAGTTGTCATGGTTGCCTCACCTTAAAGACGTCAAGGTGCGGGCCGTGAAGGCACTGAATAATTTGAAGTGTCTCAGCCATCGGTCCTGGGGAGCAGATCGGGCGCGTCTGCTGCAGTTTTATAGGGCTTTCGTCCGATCGCGTCTTGACTATGGTTGCACCGTGTATGGGTCAGCAAGGCCTTCGTACCTGAAGATACTTGACGCAGTACACCATGAGGGTATCAGGCTGGCCACTGGTGCCTTCCGTACCAGTCCCATCCCCAGCCTGTGTGCTGGGGTAGGGGAACCGCCGCTCGCCATCCGGCGGAAACTCCTCATGGTGCGACGGGTGTGTCAATTCCTTGCCTGTCCTACCTCCCCTGCGTACCCTACCGTTGCCCGACCGCCTATGGAATGTCTCTTTTCCAGTTGTCCCAGGGCGACGAGACCATTTGGGATTCGTGCCAAGCATTTGCTTGAGTCCCTTGGTGTGGAGCGTGTGGCCCCCCAACGATAGGGTTTTACTCGCCTGCCTCCCTGGTTGCTCCAGAGACCCAGCGTCCTTTTAGACTTGTCGGAGTACCGGAGGAGCTGCACTCCTGCGTTTGTTTCTACCTCCTTATTTTATGATATTTTAAACCAGCATCCCTACCATGTACCAGTATTTACCGTTGGCTCTAAACAGGGGGACTCTGTTGGTTGTGCTGTTGTTTTCCCTGATCGACTCATGAAGTTACGGCTTCCTGCGGCGTTTACCATCTTTGATGCCGAATTGTTTGCGATCTTGCGGGCATTGGAGCAGATGAGATGTGTTCCCAGTCGTAAGTTCCTCATCTGTTCTGACTCTCTGAGTGTCCTTCAGACCATGCAACACTTGTACCCAGCGGATACGGTCGTTCAGAACATCCATGATGCCCTACTCCACCTGCAACGGCAGGGGAAGGAGGTCTCCTTCTCCTGGGTGCCGGAGCACGTGGGTATTAGGGGAAACGAACTGGCGGATGTGGCTGCCAAAGATGCATGTTCCCTCCCTCACATTGTTGAATGTGCCGTCCCCCTCAATGCTGTTACCTCCCTTCTGCGTTTTCGCGTTATGCGTCAGTGGGAAGAGGAGTGGCTGGCAGTCGGTGAAAATAAGCTGCGTCTGGTCAAGGCCACCACGCGGCTATGGCGTACGTCCTGCCAGTCATGCAGGCGGGATGAGGTTCTCCTCACTCGCCTCCGCATCGGGCACAGTCCCTTCACACATGGTTTTTTACTCCGGCGGGAGGATCCCCCAATCTGCAGTGCTTGTGGCGTCCAGATTACTGTCCGCCACATTTTACTTGACTGTCTTTTATTCTCTGACCAGAGGGCGGTGGTTTCTTTGCCACCGTATTTGCCCTCTATTTTGAAAGACGACGCAAAGTCTGTGGTTAAGGTTTTACGGTTTTGTGTCCTGTCCAATTTGTTGCCACGGATTTTAGGGAGAGGGTTTTAATGTGCTGCTGGATGACTGACTCACTCAGATTTTAGGTAAGAGGTCCGCCAGACACGAATACCTCCTTGTTTCCCTTCGGTTTCTGTCCTCCCTTCCTTGTGTTTCCTTTCATTTTTTAGTGCACTCCTTCTCCTCTTGTTTTGCCTCTGTATGCGAGGATTTGGAACTGCGTCAGGTCTGTGTCTTTTAGCTGTTCCCCTTGTTCGCTGTTCGTCTTAGTCCCTTCACTGCATGTGTTCCTGTTTTTATGCGTTTGGGCTCTGGTGACCCAGCTGTTTAACGCCCGTAAACCTCAAACACACACACATATACACGAGTCATTTTAATTTGACATCGCAAACTAATTTGTGCATATGGTTACATTCTGAACATAATATACTATTACAAAAATAAAAAGATTTACAGACCTGAGTTAGTAATTCCTACCTAGCACTTTGACATGCTACAGTAATGTAAATTCTTCTATGGAATAAAAAAAAAAGTTTATAAGGAGAAACATTCTCAGTTTGTTTTCAAATTTTACTTTGCTGTCAGTCAAACATTTTACATCACTCGGTAAATGATCAAAAATTTGCCGGCCGGGGTGGCCGAGCGGTTCTAGGCGCTACAGTCTAAAGCCGCGCGACCGCTACAGTCACAGGTTCGAATCCTGCCTCGGGCATGGGTGTGTGTGATTTCCATAGGTTAGTTAGGTTTAAGTAGTTCTAAGTTCTAGGGGACTGATGACCACAGAAGTTAAGTCCCATAGTGCTTAGAGCCATTTTTTTGAACAAAATATTTTTTACAGAATTGGGCACCCAATTTTGCACTAAAGACAGCTTTAATGTGGAGACATGAACGTCATTTTTCCTTCTGATTTTGTAATTATGTACTCCATTGTTCCTTCTAAACTGTAGCTCCTTTTGAACTGTATTTACAACAAGCTTCATAAGAGAATAAATGTAGTGTGAGGCAGTTGTCAGAATGTCGAACTCCTTAAATTGATACCTACAAGATGATCGTGACTGAGCACCACATTTTATTCTTACAACACGTTTTGGTGCAATGAAGGCTTTCTTTCTTAAATATGAGTTAGGTGAGCGCATTATTCCAAACTACACTACTCAATGGAAGTATGCAAAATATGTCAACTTACTGTTTCGTCCCTCCCCAAGATCAGCGATGATTCTAATTGCAAATGTGGCTGAACTTAGTTGTTTTAGGAGTTCCAAAATGGACTTTTTCCAACTTAAATTCTCATCAGTATGAACGTCTAAAACTTTTGAAGTTTCCACATTTCCTCACCACGTGTTACAATTATCATTGGCGTAGTACCACCGGATGTGTGAAACTGAATATGTCGTGTCTTTCTAAAATTGAGGGTGAGACCATTCACAGAAAACAAGTCAATGATATTTTTAAGAATTTCGTTCACCCTTTCTGTTGTTTCCGTATGTGTGCTTGGCTTGATTGAAATACTATCACCATCTGCTTGAAGAACTGATTCTACTTCTGGTATATTATGATCGTTTACATATATGAGAAACAATAATGGACCTGAGACTGGGACTTGAGGAATCCCATATGTGATTTCTTCCCATTCAGAATTACGTCCCCGGTCTATATTGGTTGAATCAGTAAATACAACTTTCCGCAATGGTTTGGTTAGCTACGACATCCGTTGGTTGAATATACCACCAGTCCCCTAGAACCTCAACTTATCGAAGAGAATACTGTGATTCACATGGTCACGTGCCTTCGATAGCTCGCAGAAACTACCAACCGGTCCCGTTTTATCATTTAATGCTTGCAGAATATGGTGAGTGAAGATGTAAAGGGAATTCTCAGTAGAGCAATCCTTCTGAAACCAAAACTGAGATTTTCTAACGATAATATTGTTGCTAATTTTAGATACTGCTCTATAACACATTACTTCCTCAAAAATTTTGGAATAACGATGGTGTTTTGACTATGACTAAAAGAAATGTTGCACACATTGGTGATTGTCCTGTTGCTCTGCAAATTGTGACTGCCAAGTCAGAATGTTGTCTTTTCAACGGAATTGGTAGAACAGCGCTCCATAGCGTAATTGTAGAAGCTGTACTGAGCTCTACAGACCCATAGCTGTGTCCCCTGACTGCTGAACTGCAACTGTGTGCGTTTCTCCGTCATGCCATATTTTGAGCCTCTTGTCAGAAGAATTTCTCTCTCCGCCAGTACAAAGCTGAAACAGTGCAGTCCCCGGCTGAGAGTGTTCTCTTTGGCGGCTGGCAACGGTGTCGGCGGACGAGTTTGATGTGCAGATGCACATGGCGCAGAAGCAGGAAGTGGTGACTGCCGTCTAGAGTCTACAACTCGCAGCAAAGAGGCAACATGTGAGTGGTTGTTCGTGAGTGGTGGAGGTATCACACGTTATTAGTTGTGTACACATAAGTCCAGTACACTACACTAACTCTGCTTTAGTGGCTTTGTCATAGGTAACATAACCATTACTACCACACATTGAATGTAGTGGTTGTGTTTTGCCGTGGTGTGCTTTACATATGACGAGAATTTCTTTGAACACTGTGAGATTTCGAGGCAAAGGGTAACTGGAGAAACTACACTACTGGCCATTAAAATTGCTACACCAAGAAGAAATGCAGATGATAAACGGGTATTCATTGGACAAATATATTATACTAGAACTGACATGTGATAACATTTTCACGCAGTTTGAGTGCATAGATCCTTAGAAACCAGTACCTAGAACAACCACCTCTGGCCGTAATAACGGCCTTGATACGCCTGCTCATTGAGTCAGAGCTTGGATGGCGTGTACAGGTACAGCTGCCCATGCAGCTTCAACACGATCAAACAGTTCATCAAGAGTAGCGACTGGCGTATTGTGACGAGCCAATTGCTCGGTCACCATTGGCCAGATGTTTTCAATTGGTGAGAGTTCTGGAGAATGTGCTGGCCAGGGCAGCAGTAGAATATTTTCTGTATCCAGAAAGGACCGTAGAGGACCTGCAACATGCGATCGTGCGTTATCCTGCTGAAATGTAGGGTATCGCACGGATCGAATGAAGGGTAGAGCCACGGGTGGTAACACATCTGAATTGTAACGTCCACTGTTGAAAGTGCCGTCAATGCGAACAAGAGGTGACCGAGACATGCAACCAATGGCACCCCATACCATCACGCCGGGTGGTACGCCAGCATGGCGATGATGAATACACGCTTCCAAGGTGCGATGTCACCAAACACGGATGCGACCATCATGATGCTGCAAACAGAACTTGGATTCATCCGAAAACATGACGTTTTGCCATTCGTGCACCCAGGTTCGTCGTTGAGAACACCATCGCAGGCGCTCCTGTCTGTGATCCAGCGTTGAGGGTAACCTCAGCCATGGTCTCCGAGCTGATAATCCATGCTGCTACAAACGTCATCGAACCGTTCTGTTGACTCAGGGATCGAGAAGTGGCTGCACGATCCGTTACAGCAATGCAGATAAGTCATCTCGACTCCTAGTGATACGAGACCGTTGGGATCCAGCACGGCGTTCCGTATTACCCTCCTGAACCCACCGATTCAATATTCTGTTAACAGTCATTGGATCTCGACCAACGCGAGCAGCAATGTCGCAATAGCATAAACCGCATTCGCGATAGGCTACAATCTGACCTTTATCAAAGTCGGAAACGTGATGGTACGAATTTCTCCTCCTTACACAAGGTATCACAACAACATTTCACAAGGCAATGCCGATCGACTGCTGTTTGCGTATGAGAAACAGGTTGGAAACTTTCCTCATGTCAGCACGTTGTAGGTGTCGCCACCGGCGCCAACCTTGTGTGAATGCGCTGAAAAGCTAATCATTTGCATATCGCAGCGTCTTCTTCCTGTCGGTTAAATTTCGCGTCTGTAGCACGTCATCTTCGTGGTGTAGCAATTTTAATGGGCAGTAGTGTACTAAAGGCATTTTGCATTGAAGTCCGTTCTAAATGTCGAGCTTCAGTAGTACATTACCAATCGTGGAGTTTTACGTTCTTTTACGTTTGGCATGATTGTTGCATAGGTCGTGCAGCAACGCCTTTACCTGTTTTGTGCGCTATGAGCAGTCAGCTCCATACCCCATTATTTATTTCGTATAAATCTCTCAGTTACAGTTTTAAACGTGACTGTTTCTCAGCAACCGTATACTAGTCTCACCATATGATTATGCACGAACGGTTGCTAATAACTATTTGATACGTTGACCTGGGTTTCGACACCTACTAAGCGTGTATTCATCAGAATGAAGTTTAGAGAAATCCTATAAAATAGCCAAATGGCCAAGAAGTTGAACCTTTCAAGTACAGTGATTGATAATTTCTTTAGATTGGCTTATGGTATGGACATGCTGGAAAATGTGGGAAAGTAGAAAATTATCTGAGGCATCGAAACGATTACATCTGCGCAAAGCAAGGACCACAAACCACTATTATTCTTAATCTTTGGCTGTTTTACACTTGCCATTATCTGTCAGACGTGTAAAACAACTTTTTTCAAATGACAAACATGTTGCATTCAAGAAACGACTGCAGAAACCTGCCTTAACACCCAAACATAAAGATCGCATATTGGGGCTTGCTGACATACATAATGTCCTGGACTTCAGAATGGGATAAAGTGAGCTTTAGCGATGAGAAGTAGTTTTAGATGTGCCGGATGGATTTCAGTATTATGGGCATGATCTGAGAACAGAGCATCAGGTAAGGATGAACAGAAATTATGATGGTGGAAGAGTTATGATCGGGACAGCCTTCTGCGCTATACGTAAGTCACACACTGATTGGCTGGAAACTAGGAAGGCCTCCATCATGTACACTGAGATGCTGGAGACGGAACTGATTAGAAGTGTGATGTCCTCGAGGACGAGAGTCTAATCTTTCAGTAAAATAATGCATATGTGCATGGCTCTGCTACAACCAAAAAATGGTTTGAAGACGAAGATATCCATCTTTTGCCCTGGTATGCACATAGCATGGATTTTAACCTGGTGGAAAACCTTTGGGGAGTACTTGCAACGCTAATTCTCCGCAATAGAACGCAGTTTGAGCCCGTGCGTGAGCTGAAAAGAGCGGTACGGGAAGAATGGGCGACAATTTCCTTCAAGAACTACAAACCCAAATAAAATCAATATCGAAGCGAATTTTTGACATGGTTAGGAAGAGCGAAGGTTGGAAAAAGTATAAACAATGCAATAACACAACAGGACTAAGTGACGCATCATTGGTCACTCGTGGTCTGAAAGAAACTATGTAATTCCGTCGTTATTTTGTATGTCTTATTTCTGTCTACTGCTTTCATAATAAATTCGATATCTGTATGATTCAGACATTGTACTCTTACTTTCTTAGGAACCTTGCCTTTGTATTGATGTCCACTTCTGCTCCAGGCCTTGTAATAACACTAAGCTCGAACAACATAACGCATTCTCATTGCCGCTCCACCTGACACAGTGAATGGCAAATAAAATAACATACCTAATCGCCGATTGTGTGTCTGTATTCGAAGTGACATTGACATTCGATATTTTATTCTGCGTAATTTATTTTCTTTGTGGGGCAGTGTATTTCGAACGGGTCGTGACGCAAGTTCTGTATCTGAATAAAATAGTACATGTCTTTAAAGTAATCAGTATTTTAATATATTACGTAATATAAAGGTTATAATATCGTCCAAGCCACAGTCTGCCCCTTAATGGATTGTCAGCAATTTTGTAATATACGTTAGTCTCATGAGGCAAGAAAATTATTCGCAGATACGGCAGCCGTTGGTCAACAAAGTCTTATGGAGGAGTTTGATTAGTTCTAGAGTCTTTCGGAACTGCTGCTGCCACAAGACCCTGTGGAGCAATCGACGGGAAGAGAGAATGACAGGAACGTAGTACGGTGGTGTTCCCAATCGAAGAGGAACACCGGGGCGGCGGGCTGGATTTCGTCTGGACGAGATTGGGGACGGCTTCCAGCGCGACTGCGTGTCAAATCTCCTGTTATTTGCTGCCGGCGGATTGGGAAGAAGGAAGCGAAATGAAAATCGCGGGGCTCACTTCGCGTCCTCTGCGACAGAGCAGAAAAGTCAGGCTTCTTCCGGGTAGGGAACCAGTACAGTCGACGATGGACTTCAATGATGTTTTGTGCTTTTATCTACATGGTGTCTCAAAATAACATAAACATTTCTGCAACTTGAAACGCTCGCTAAACCCGCTGGACAGATCAGGTGATTAGGATTGTGGAAAGGGCTAAATAGCGTTGGGGTCAGTTTCACCTTAAAATTGTAATTTATTGCAATTTAATAACACATTTACAGCCAAAGCGGCACATAGCCGGACTTTTACACCTACGAGTTTCAAACTCCAAAATCTTTCACGGCTGAAGGCCTCCAAACAAGAAATCTTAAAAATCAACAAGGTAAATTTTAAAATTAATTACCATAACCTTTCAAAGGCAGAAGGCCGCAATGTTTAAGCTTGAAAGGTAATTTTAAGAATAAGGTTCCAATGCTGAAGGCCCACACTTAATTTCCCAAAATTTTAAAAAATATAACCATAAGGCTTAAGTTTTAAGTAGCTGAAACCGGACTAAAAGAAAAGACAACACAATGGCAATAACCTTCAGCAAATATCCACTTGCCGGAATTCAAACTTACTTACATAAAACACAGTAAAACCAAGAATGTTTCTTTTATCGTTGGCTATAATAGATTATAAACAGACAATCAAGCACCGGTGAGAAACTGAAGACAAAAGCGCTCAGGAGCCTCCAGGGGGATCGCTCTGCCCTCGTTCAATTAGGTGAGACAGGTGGTGAGCCCAACTACACTTGATCCGTCCGAACCCAACCAAGGGACAGCCGCGGACCGACCGACAAACGACTTGCTGGACACCAATTTGTACATGAGAATTCTAACACAAGATGTTACGGGCGTGATTATCCACAATCAAATTTGTATGTGTATTAAGCTGTCAAAACTACACTTTGTGTTGGACAGCGACAACAGGTGAGGAAAGGACGCTGCCCAAAATTACGTTAGTGGCCAGGGAGGATAACCGGAACACGGCCACAAGGCAGAAAATTCAGCTGGTGCACTTGAATTGTAGTCAACCAATGTAGTTAATTCCACCACATGGCAGCTAAATTTGAGCAATACAAATACTCAGTGTTGCTCACAGGAAAACCTCCCCAACAGCGAACCACCGAAAGGAACCACACAACATGACTGTACGTGGCTAGGGTTCCTGAAACCACCACTCAACTTTGACATCCTGGGTCGGTGAACCATGAAGTTCGTAGCTATCGGCCAGCTCCACAAATGCTCCGACACTGCGCAGGGACCGCCAGCGAACTCAGCCGACTGCACCGCACGGAGATAACTTCCCTCGTCCGCAACAACCGACCGACTGCCCGCAGAGTGCCAAGAACATCTAAAATAGTCGTCAGTGGAAATAACGCCAACTACACACACAACCTGACAGACCCTTGCACGAAGATCTTAACGATACCCAACAGTAACCAAGCACGCACAAAGACAAATCGGGAGTCGATACACGCTCACTCACACAGCCGACTCAAGAACGATCAGCGAGCCTAAACGCATCGTCCGTTTGGACGACCGACCGACTATCCACCAAGACCGTGGCCCGGCTCAAGTGATGCGTGGAGGCATTGGTCGGGCGAGCCATGTCGACGCAGACCTCACAGCTCCAACCCGACTGCACAAGTAGTGCCGCATTGCAACACCCCGACTGGCAAGTCCGGACTGCGCTCCAGACACGTTCCAACTGACTGGCAGCGCGAACTCGCGACCCGAACTGGTTTGCGACAGACAACGACCGGGAAGTAATAGCAGTCGAGCAAAGATGCTACGAGAGGGGATATATCGATACGCGCTGCTAGCGCCGGTCATGTTCATGCAAAGCACCATCTCACTGACATTAGCATTTTAAACTAACGTGTTGAGGTGGAAGTACGTTAAAAACCGGGTGTAAAATACATGATGGTGGGAACGCAAGCCGAGCCACACACGACTCACAACTGAAAATTTCCTTACTTATGTACACACCAACAGGGTGACAATTATTGAACTGTATGAAATAAAATCGTCACAACTTCTCAACAGTTTGCGTTAGGACGTTGAAACTACACGGCTGGCCGCGGGACATGAAGGGAATTAGTATGTGCATGTGCATGCGCACGTGCCTAGGCGACAAAGCTTACTTTCATTTTGATGGGTTAGTCAATACGCAAAATTTGCGCATTTGGCGGACTGAGAATCCGCATTTCACGATCGAGAAGTCTCATCGCCCTCAACGGGTGACTGCGTGGTGTGCAATGTACAGTCATTGAATAATCGATGCGATATTGCTTGATGGCACGGTGACTACCAAACGGTGTCACGTCACAAAAGACGCCTTTGTTTTGATGATTTGGTAGATGTTTTAACCCCCTTAGCCAAAGTGACCCAGATTTCGGCAAGATGTGGTTCATGCAAGACGGATCTCGACCTCATGGAGGCAGAAGAGTGTTTGAAGTCCTGGAGGAGCATTCCGGTTCTGGGGTACTCACAGGCCGCTGGCATGGGCCTCGATTGGTCGCCTTCTCCGGATCTGAACTCATGCGTCTCCTTTTTGTGGGGCCACATTAAAGACAAGTTGCGCAACAATAACCGCGAAACTGTTACCGAGCTGAAAACAGCCATTCAGGGTGTCATAAACATCATCTATGTTTCGACACTTCAGCGGGTCATGCGGAATTTCGGTATTCGTCTGCGCCACGACATCGCCAATGGTGGCAGGCATATCGAAAAAATCATAACCTGTATTCCAACATCTGTAGTGACGTTTACATGTGGACTAAAGTGTGGTGTCACCGCCAGACACCACACTTGCTAGGTGGTAGCTTAAATCGGCCGCGGTCCATTTAGTACATGTCGGACCCGCGTGTCGCCAGTGTGTGATCGCAGACCGAGCGCCACCACAAGGCAGGTCTCGAGATACGGGCTAGCACTCGCCCCAGTTGTACGACGACTTTGCTAGCGACTATACTGACGAAGCCTTTCTCTCATTTGCCGAGAGACAGTTAGAATAGCCTTCAGCTAAGTCCATGGGTACGACCTAGCAAGGCGCCATTAGCCTTACATACTTTGATAGTATCGTATGAAATGTCTCCACAAGAAGAACGATGTATACAACAAGGATAAATAAAAGTTAAGTATTCGAGGAGCTGCATACTTTTCTTATTAGCAATTCACTACTTATCCTGTTCCAGAATTCACGCCCGTCTGCGTTAGATAGCGTGCATTTCGGCCTCCTCGATCTACAAGGTGTTGGCACGTTTACCAACACATCATAAAGTGTGTGCAAATCGTGGTTTGTAACTAATTTACTTTTTTTTCCATATGGTTCAATAATTGTCACCCTGCATATCACAATACAGCGTATCTAAAGCAAAGTGTGAGTTATTGCTACTGGAGAAATGATTCATTAAAACTAGAGAAACAGTTCATGCGCATTCATCCATGCACATGAACATTCCATAATTAATAATTGTCAGGCAGATGGTACATCGAACCACTTCCGTACTATTTCTCTATCGTTTCCTCTCGAAGAGCGCGTGGGAAAAACGAACACTTAAATGTTTCCCTGCGAGCTCTGATTTCTCGTATTTTATTATAATGATCGTTTCTCCTTATGTAACTAGGCGCCAAAAAATATTATTTTCGCGTTGGGACGAGAAAACTGCTAAGCGAATTTTCGTCGGAAGATCGTGCCGTCACAAAAGACGCCGTTGTTTTAATGATTGCCACCCCAACTCACGTACAATATCCGTGACACTGTACTTATTTTGCCATAGTATAAAACGAGCTGCCCATCTTTAAACTTTTTCGATGTCCTCCGTCAACCCTATCTGTTTCGGATTCCATACCCCGCAGCACTACAAACGAAGAGGGACAAGTGTGATGTAGGAAATATCTTTAGTAGCCCTGCTGTATCATCTAAGTGTTCCACCAATAGATCGCAGTCTTCGGTTCCCCTACATTATCTGATAGTTCCAATTTAAGTTACTCATAATTTTAATCTGTAAGTGCACTGTGTGATCAAAAGTATCCGGACGCCGGGCTGCATATGACTTACAGGTACGTGGTGCCCTCCATTGGTAATGCTTTAACTCAATATGGTCTTGACCCACCCTTAGCCTTGATGACACCTTCCACTCTCGCAGGCAAATGTTCAAGTTTCTAGCGGAGTGGCAGCCCATTTTTCACGGAGTGCTGCACTGACGAAAGGTATCGCTGTCGGTCGGAGACGCGTAGCACGAAAGGGGCGCGGCACGAAATCGGCAATCCAAAACATCCCAAAGGTGTTCTATAGGATTCAGGTCAGTACTCCTTGCAGACGAGTCCATAAAGGGGACGTGATTATCATGTAACCTCACCGCCGCAGGCCGTGCATTATGAACAGATGCTCGATCGTGTTGAAAGATGCAATCCTGAAACCCTTGTTGCAACCCTTGTTCACTAAAGTACGAGTAGCCCTTAGCGGATCGCCATCTTACTTACAACTATTCATGACGTCGCCTTTCCAGCTCAGATCTTTTTTAATGTGTGACTTGTGAGAACTGCATCTTTTTCCAGTCATTACAAACTTTAATTATATTAATCTATTATATACCTAATATGTTTTAGAACAGTTAGTCTAATTCTGAAGACGACGCTTATAATAGCGTCGACACTTGGTCAGTTTTGACTTACTATTTGTGACCGAGGGCTTATTTGTTCTAATATAATTCTGACACGGTCACTGAACCTTAGCAGCTATGTTCAAAGTTTTAGGTATCTAAAGCCTTCTCTAAGTGTGAAAAATAGGAACTTTGTTTGAGATCGCCTGTCACTAGCACTCTCTATTTCTTCTGAATAAAGAGTTAGTTGTGTCTCACAAGAACTATATATTCTGAATCTATGTTGGCCATTTGTCAATAAATCAGTTACTTCGAGAAAATTCATGATACACGAACAGAGTATATATTCCAAAATTGTACTGCTTGGCAACGTTAATGATGTGCGTCTGTAATTCAGCGGATTGCTTCTGTTGGTTATTGGTGTGAGTTGTGCAACTTTCCATACTTAGGTTCGGATCGCCGCGCGGGATTAGCCGAGCGGTCTCAGGCGCTGCAGTCATGGCCTGTGCGGCTGGTCCCGGCGGAGGTTCGAGTCCTCCCTCGGGCATGGATGTGTGTGTTTGTCCTTAGGATAATTTAGGTTAAGTAGTGAGTAAGCTTAGGGACTGATGACCTTAGCAGTTAAGTCCCATAAGATTTCACACACATCTGAACATCACGTTCGGATCTTTAGTCGAACGAGCGTTGGAAATTTGTGGTAAGCTCCTAGGGGACCAAACTGCTGAGGACATCGGTGCCTAGGCTTGGACACTACTTAAACTAAGTAAGGTACGCTGAGGAAAACACACACCCATGCTCGACGGAGGACTCGAACCCCCGACAGGAGGATCTACGCGAACCGTGGAGAGGGCCAACAAAGGCCGCGTGGCTACCCCGCGCGGCGAACGAGTGATGTATACAGGATGTATCAGATATCTACGGCACAAATTTGCATGACATATTCCTCACACGTAGACGAAGAAACAAGAACCTGGGTCCAGGAACGCTTTGTTTCCATTTTACAACTTATTTTCTCCAACTCATTAATCATGGCCGGCCGCGGTGGCCGCGCGCTTCTAGGCGCTTCAGTCCGGAACCGCGTGACTGCTACGGTCGCAGGTTCGAATCCTGCCTCGGGCGTGGGTGTGTGTGATGTCCTTAGGTTAGTTAGGTTTAAGTAGTTCTTAAGTTCTAGGGGACTGATGACCTCAGATGTTAAGTCCCATAGTGCTCAGAGCCATTAATCATGGGAAACAGACAAGAACAGAACGTTAGAATCATGGGGAACGTGCACTCTTGGTAACGTCTGGTTACGTTGTGTACCGGCAAAGTTTTATTTTTTATGTCGTTATTGCAATGCGACGAAAGGCATTGGTTGTTTAAAGGTAAGATCAACTGTTCCAGCGACCAGTACGCCCGTTGCAAGCACAGGGGTTACTAGGTATAGTTAATTAGACATGACTTGTGCAATGGCAGTGTACAAAAAGGCAGAGACAGCAGATGCTCACTTGATGTTGGGATTAGCTGACGGCAATGAAACTCGCCCTCAACGTTTGTACCGGAAGAGACTTCCAGGACGAAGGTAATGAGAGTATCTATTATATAGGGCGGTCCATTGATAGTGTCCGCCCCAAAAATCTCACGAAATAAGCATCAAACGAAAAAACTACAAAGAACGATATATTTGTCCAATGAATACCCGTTTATCATCTGCATTTCTTCTTGGTGTAGCAGTTTTAATGGCCAGTAGTGTATCTCATCAGAATAACTGATTCTTTTGAAAGCTACTGTTAAATGATTAGATGTTTCCTCCATTACTGTGGCTCACAGATGCCATAGTCTAGTCAACTGAACGTCTAGTAAATGAACTGAAGAGCCAAAGAAATTGGTATATCTGCCTAATATCGTGTAGGGCCCCGCAAGCACACACAAGAGCCGCAATACGACTTTGCATGGACTCGACTAATGTCTGAAGTAGTGCGGAAGGGAATTGATGTTGTGAATCGTACAGGACTGTCCTTAAATCCATAAGAGTACGAGGGTCCCTTCTGAACAGCATGTTGCGCGGGATCCCAGATATGCCTAATAATGTCCATGTATGGGGAGTTTGGTGACCAACGAAAGTCTTTAAACTCAGAAGAGCATTCCTGGAGCTACTATGTAGCAATTATGGACGTATGGGGTGTCGCATTGACCTGCTGGAATTGCCCAAGTCCGTCGGATTGCAAAATGCAAATGCATGGAAGCAGGTGATCAGACAGGATGCTTACGTATGTGTTACCCGTAAGAGTAGCATCTAGACGTATTAGGGGTCCCACATCATTCCAACTGTACACTGACTACACCATTGCAGAGTCCCCGCCAAGCAACATGTTTCCAGTAATAAGCAGTCGAATGTCAGTGTTGAAGAGCCCATGCAAGGTACAAAGTTGTGTGTCATTCAGTCACCAAGGGTATGCGAGTGGGCCTGAAGCTCCGAAAGCTCATGTCGATGATGTTCTGTTCGGTGGTTCGCACGTTGACACTTGTTGATGACCCAACACAACACTGAAATCATCAACAATTTGCGCAAGGGTTGCACTTCTGTCACGCTCAACGATTCCCTTCAGTCATCGTTGGTTGCGTTCTTGCACGATGTTTTCTCCAGCAGCAGCGATGTCGGACATTTAATGTTTTAACGGATTCCTGATATTCACTGTATACCCATTGAAATGGTTGTACGGGAGAATCCCCACTTCATCACTACCTCGGAGATGCTGCGTCCCATCGCTCGTGCGCCGACTATAACACCACTTTCAGACTCACTTAAATCTTGATGACCTTCCATTGTAGCAGCAGTAATCGATCTAATATCTGCGCCAGATACTTGTTGACTTATATACTCGTTGCCGACCGTATCGCCGTATTCTGCACGTTTACATATCTCTGTATTTTAATACGCATGCCTATACCAGCTTCTTTGGCGGTTCGGTGTATTTTTATGAGAGTCGAAGGCTATGAAAGGGAATAGCTGAGGAGAGTGTGATGCACGTTTGCAGCGTATCCCCCGTGTTATTTCATCTGTGCGTTGAGCAAGCCGTGAAGGAATTCGAAGTTAAGTTTGGGGAGAAATAATTCAATTAGAAGCAATAAAAACCGCGATGATTTCCGATGTCGTTGCCATACTACGTGAGGCAACATCACATGAACATGAAGTGAACAGGTTGCGCTGTGATAAGAGGTTACAGGATGAACAACGTGGACAGCGGAACAGGTGATACTGAGTCAATTAGAATAGTAAACGGGAGACTGGAAGTAGTATGTGGCTGTTGGTATTTGGGCTACAAAGTAAATGATGATGGCAGAGGTAGAGACAATATAAAATACAGACTGGCGATAGTACGAAAAGTATTGCTGACACACAGAAGTTTGTGGACAAAGAATATAAGTTTAAATGTTAGGAAGTCTTTTGTTAAGCTACTGTCGAGACCTAAGTGTGGGGTTTGGCAGAGGTCGGTGTTCAATGGAATTTCGTCTGTTGACCAAAGTGATAGAGAGAGTTGGTTGTCGGACGTAAATTTTCTGAGGTGAGTGTAGGTGACTGGGAGGTTGACAAGGAGAGTTTGCAGTCAAAGGTAGAACTAACGTGGAAGTTTATTCTGGATCTCAAGTTACGGATTAAATTCCCTAACTCAGTTGCATCCATGCTAAAGACAAGAGGCAGTGACTGTTTATCACTGTTCCGTCTGCTAACTGAATTCCTCGTATGAATCTAAGATCAGCAGAGCCTTTCAGCTATTTAACTGCTTCCCATCGACTTAGGCCTAGCAGTCTGGCTGCCTAAATCCGCGACTGCTTCTCGCTTCCAACCCGTACTGTCGACTCGACCACAATTATGAATACTTTCGGTAGAATTTTGTCTCGGACCCCGGTCCTCCCGTTTCGTTCAAAAAACATTTCCAACCTGCCCGTCTACCTCCACAATAACAACTACATCTGCATAACACATAAAGCTTACCACCACTACACGTTTGCTTTCCTGTTCCCCTTGCAAACAGAGCCAGGGAAAAACGACTTTATATGTGCTTCCGTACGAGCCCTAATCTCCATTATATTCATGGCCCTTACGCGAAATGTACGTTGGTGGCAGCAGAATCGTTCTGCAGTCACCCTCAAATGTTAGTTTTCGAAATTCATTCAATATTGTTCCTCGAAATGTACATCGCCTTCCGTACAGTGATTCCTATTTGAGTTTTCGAACTATATCCGTAATATTTCAGCTGCTTCGAACTTACAGGTAACAAGTATAGCACCCCGCCTCTGAATTGCTTCGATGTCTTTCTTTAATCCGACCTCGCGCAGATCCCAAACAATCAAACAGTACTCAAGAATGGGTCGCACTAGTTTCCAGTATGCGGTTTCCTTTACAGGTGAATCACATTTTCCTAAAAATCTTCCTATAAAACGAGGTCGAGCGCTAGCCTTCCCTACTACAATCCTTACATTCATATTCCATTTCATGTTGCTTTACAACAATACGCTTAAATATTTAATAGAAGTGACTGTGTCAAGCAACACAATACCATTGTTGTACTCGAACGTTGTCCGTTTGGTTTTCCTACTGATCCACAATAACTTACGTGTATCTATACTTAGTTATCCACCATTCATTACACCTACTAGAAATTTGGTGTGAGTCATCTTCCATCCTCCTATGGTCACTGAACGACGACAACATCCCATACACTACACTATCATTAGCAAACAACCGCAGACTGCTGCTTACACTGTCCGGCAGATCATTTGTGTCTACAGAGAATAACAACGGTCCTATCACGCTTCCCTGGGACGCACCTGACGATAACCTTGTCTCTGATGAACATTCGCCGTCGAGGACGGCATACAAAATCACGCGATAGAATGTGCAGGAATGCTCCAAAACAGAGTACCATAAGAGGCAGTCGAGTGAAAGCAAGCGTAGTAAGTGCACAAGGTACTTTTGCATGATGGAAAAAATATTTTTTTTATTACTTTATCAAATTCTACACTCTTTCCTGAGTACATTGATTTATGATTAGTCCAGAATACCTAAGATAGCCTCCTTCACCTACAACGACTGGGGCAGAAGGTGTCTACTGGGTACCAGGGCACCTAGAAATTGTGGGAAACGAAAGGGCAGATCTGGTAGCCAAGGAGGCGTGTCGTGATCCTCAGGTGTTTCAGTGTGCCATCCCCCTGCATGCTGTGACCTCGCTGTTGAGCTTGAGCGTCTTGCGTCGGTGGGAGGGTGAGTTGGTGGAAGTGACCGACAGTAAGCTTCGTGTTGTAAATCCGCGGTGTACCTCCTTCCAGCCTCGCCGATGGGACGAGGTCCTCCTCAGTCACCTTCGCATAGGCCACAGCCCCATGACACATGGCTTCTTGCCCCGGCGAGAGGACGCTCCAATGAGTGGCGCTTGTGCGGTACAGATCACTGTGCTCCACATTTTATTGGACTGCAGTTTCCTTTCCGACCAGCAGCTCATGGCTGATTTTCCAACGGATCTGCAGTCTATTCTAGGTAATGATCAAACGAATGCGGCTCGAGTTTTGAAATTTTGTGAACTGTCCAAAGTTTTACCAAGATTTTAGGGAGATGGTTTCTAATGTGGACAGTGGCTGACTGGTTCGTCCATGTTTTACGTAAGTGGCCAGCCAGTGACAATTTTCGGTTCCTTTCTTTTAGCTCCTTTGTCATTTTACTTGTGTGTTAGTTTCCTGGATAGCATCTTTTATTCTTTCCCTTTGTTTTAAACTGTAGGGTCACAGTTTACTACTTTTCTCCATATTCGTTACTTTTAATATGTGTAAGGGTGCTGATAACCTCGCCGTTGAGCGCCCGTAAGAACCACACACACACACACACACACACACACACACACACACACACACACACACACACATTGTCAACAAGAAAATGACGGGATAGAATATATGTCCAGGGATGCTCTAAAACAGCGCACCATAAGAGGCAGTCGAGTGAGAGCAATCGTAGTAAGTGCACTTGGTACATTTGTGACTGTATTGGGGTTACAGTGAAGAAAGACCGCTATGAACTAAACTTTAAGGGGAGCCGGAAGTGGTCAAATCCAAAAAATTACGATTTTTTTTTGCTACCGAAAATTAATTGGAACATTCCTCTTTAATGTAAGCTTTGAATTATTGTTCTACTCGCCCTAGAAGTGATTACCATTTTCCCCCACGCCTGCAGAGGAAATGGGCGGCCGCTGAATGCATCTAACACCCTCTCGTGACTTCCTGTCGAACTTCTTGGGATTTTCTCGGCCTGTTACGCATACAGCGCCTTATGTTACGCATACAGCGAGTGTGCAAGGGTTGGATACATTGTTTTCTGTGACAAATGAAGCGCTAAGAGCGCGGAACATCGTCTCTTTGCTGTTTACCGTTTCGGCTTCGAAGGCTAAAACAAACTTTGGGTTCAAGTAAGCTCATTGATGGAAAGACAATAGGAAGGAGAGGCAGGCTTACTGATGAGGTGATTGAACGTCTACAGAGATACTATGGGTATGCTATAATGCAAAATACTAGTAATGTTAGTGACATGCGAAAAGCAGTGTGGGCATAGTTCCTTCATACTGCCTCTTCCAATGAATACCCTCAACACAGCCGGTGTCCAAAAGATTCCTGGTGCAAATATAATACAGAAAAGGACTATGATCACAAACATGGTTTGCCAGCAGCTGTGATAAATGCAATAAAACCAATTTTTCATGACTTAGCACAGGCAGAATTGTTACACAAATGTCTACACGGAAAGACGCAGAATCCTAATGAGAGCGTAAACAATTTGATTTGGAAAGTGATTCCTAAAAGGGTGTTTGTAAGCATAAAAACACTGCACTTTGGCATTTATGATGCAATAGCAACCTACAACCAAGGGAACAGTGTGAAGTTCTGAAGGGATTAGGATTTACAGCTGGGGTGAACACTGTACGAGCACTAAGAAATATTGACAGAGAAAGGATAAGAGGAGGAGAAAGAAGAGAAAGGCATATGAAGTATGATGGAACAACAGGCCAGAAAAGAAGACAGAAGAGGAAACTTTTGGAGGATGAAGAAGACGACCCTGATAATCCATCCTATAGTGCAGGAATGTATTGATCGTTTCCGGTAAATTAGAATTTGTCGAATATAAGGAACATTTTCTCAAAATCCACTCAAGCTAGAGAGATGAAATTTTTATACAGCACTCCTAGTGGTCAAACGTACATTGGAACACAGCCATTTGGCAATATGTTCAGTAGTTTCATTTCAGTTTAATTATAAAGCAATAATTTGTAAAAAAAAAATTTGGGCCATTAATAAAAAAATAATTGGAAGGAAACTAGAAAAGATACTCCAAAATCCTTCTGTCATAACTGCAATACTAAACCACTCTATATATATAAAAAAATTCAAATTTTTCTATTTGGTAGTTTATTCATAAATGTTCCTCAAACTTAGTGATTTTAACATAGGTAGCATAGGCACCTCCGGCTCCCCTTAAAGTCACAGTCATGTACGCTGCCACGCCCCCGTTATTGCATGTTGGTTAAGTGTTTTTCTTTACGTCCTACTGAAAGCTTATTACCTAAGCACTACAGATTTTGTGGGAGTCTATATTTTGTGGAATAAACACTGATAATGCCACACACCGAGAAAATTGACAAAAGAAAATCCAGGGGTAAGTAGCTTGAAAACAAAGCTGTCTGTATTATTGAGAGGAACCTGTGTAGGAATTGTTGAGGAGTGATTCGAATTTTTTTGTTGACAGCGATACCGCTTCCAGTAGTTAGTTGTTTCAATTACTTTCAGACCACCATTATCACACTGTTTACATTTCGGCAATTTCCCCCTTACCAAATACGATGCATTGGTAGACAATAACTCATTATGAAATTTTATCACTATCACTACAAGAAATTTTACATTTGACGATCATTTGAATGCACAGACAGACGTAATTTATTTTAAACAATCATGTATTTATTTATTAAAATTTAGATATGTCCCTAGCGACCTCATACAACAAAAACAATTTTGTAGCTATTTTTTCTGAAGTACGTGCACACAAATGTAATTAATATAGACTCACCAAAAGGGAAATAAGTGGTAAAAAGAATACCGAGAAGAAGTTAGAAGGTGAAGAAACGCAGCAGAATGAAAACTATGCCGGCCGCGGTGGCCGTGCGGTTCTAGGCGCTTCAGTCCAGAATCGCGCGACTGCTACGGTCGCAGGTTCGAATCCTGCCTCGGTCATGGATGTGTCTGATGTCCTTAGGTTAGTTAGGTTTACGTAGTTCTAAGCTCTAGGGGATTGATGACCTCAGATATTAAGTCACATAGTGCTTGGAGCCATTTGAACAAATGAATACTATGCGTCAGTAACGTTCTGAGGCGCGCCTAAATAAGATTGAAATCTTAAATCACAGTTTTCCACAATTTGTACTTTTGAGAATTCAGGTACGAGTGACCGTGGGGAAAACGACGATCTGTATGTCTCGATACGAGCCTTATTTT
Source organism: Schistocerca americana (assembly GCF_021461395.2). Lineage (NCBI taxonomy): Eukaryota > Metazoa > Arthropoda > Insecta > Orthoptera > Acrididae > Schistocerca > Schistocerca americana. The sequence goes on from NC_060127.1 coordinate 112,554,287, forward strand.
CCTCTTACCTTCTCTTCGCGGTCTTTACCCATAATGTTCGTCGGCGGCAGTACAATTATTCCGCAGTCAGCCCGAAAGACCTCAGTCTAAGAATTTAAAATGGGTCTACTTCGCTGACTGTGTGACCACACTGCAACAGAAAAATTTATCTTCAACTTTTCCAAGTCACGAACTGTATGCATTGTGCTTTGTTGCACTTAAGCGTTAAACTGTTTCTTGAAAGCCACCAGTTCATGTCACTGAGTACCCTATAACGTACATGATATAGTTCACGTTTTACTTCTTTCACAATGAGACGTGTGTCACCAGCAACGGAAAACGTCTTTTTTCTTTTTTTCAAAAATGGCTCTGAGCACTATGGGACTTAACTTCTGAGGTCATCAGGCCCCTAGAACTTAGATCAACTTAAACCTAACCAACCTAAGGACATCACACACATCCATGCCCGAGGCAGGATTCGAACCTGCGACCGTAGCGGTCGCGCGGTTCCAGACTGTAGCGCCTAGAACCGCTTGGCCACTCCGGGCGGCAAAACGTTTTTTAGTCACATATAATGAATAGTGGCAGATCGTTGAAATGCAATGGAAGCAGAGCAAACCCTGTGGAACCCCCCCCCCCCCCCCCCCCCCGTTTCCTGTCCCACTTTACACAAGCCTGATTTGGTTTAAACCTCTCCTCTTCTTATTCAGACGGAAGGATAGCGTTTTCGCCCCTACTTTCTAGATATAAAATTATTTGTTGTTTAGCTTTTTATCTAATCCTATGAAATTGCAATTGAAGCAGATTACTGCGTGGTCAACAGAATCAAATGTATCCTACATAAAGTTCTTGACACTCCGAAAATGACCGATAGAGAAAAATGCAATATTTTATCGATGCTGTAAATAGCGTCCCCAAAATTTAGTTACTGTGAGAAGGGAGTAAATTAAAGTAAATAACACAGGAAACTAGTATTTGTGTATTGTGGAATTCTGCAGTATTTTTGAATCACTAGTTGTACAGTGAATCAGCAAGTGACCTTTGACATAGAGACATGAATTTATTAGCATTTTCTGCAAACCTGTAGCGCATGTTCGATGAAATTGGGAAAATGTAGACCATGATGTAAATACTGCGTTCCATTCGGCTGAAGTAGCTCTAGCCGTACTGCTCTGAGTTCATTTTGTTAGAAAATATTTTAACCGTTTTTGACGTACATTCCATCCGATGCCAAACGCACACGTTAAAATCTCTGCGAAGCTCGCTTTAAATGGGAGCACACAATATTTCCGTAGGCAGGAGATAATAAAATCTGTTGTACGCAAATGAAATTTATTCCACGAAGCGAATGAATCTATTGCGTATCTGTTACCGATAAAGGGAGCGTACCACGTTAATTATCTTTTGTCGTTGACATTATGAGATAGTGCCCGTGTAAAAATTCATGTTAATTCTTGGAAGAGAGTAAAAATATAAATCAGTCACTGCTGATAATAGGGTTAATTATGAAAACTTTAGTGTCGTTATCGGTTTCAAACCAACAGATTTGTTACCAGATTGCTGTTAATGTTTATAATACATTTACCTAATGCTAGAGATATTAAAGGCAGCCGACATCGTATGTACGTTTTCTTCTTTCGTCTTTGCTTCAAGGAATAGGCTTACAGTTTGTTCCAAGCGTATTTAGATGACAGTTCTTACATATTTGGATTAGGCGATGCGCTGCAAACACGGGATCATTTTATGACCTGGTTTCAATCTGGCCCCTTGTTCAATTTTCCGTTTCCACCGTCTAGCACTATCGTCAAAGCATTTTTGTTTTGTTTTTGTTTTAGGCATCAGTTTTCTGACTGCTTTGACGTGGCCCGCCACGAATTTCTCTGCAGTGCCAACCACTTCATCTCAGAGTAGCAATTGCAACCTACTTCCTCAATTAATTGCTGGAGGTATTCCAATCTCTGTCTTCCTCTACAGTTCCCTCTAATACCATGGAAGTCATTCCCTCATGTCTTAACAGAGGTCTTTTCATCCTGTCCCATCTCCTTATCAGTGTTTTCCACATATTCCTTTCCTCCGATTCTGCGCAGAACCTCGTCATCCCTTATCAGTCGACCTAATTTTAAACGTTCGTCTGTAGCACCACTTCTCAAATGCTTCGATTCTATTCTGTTCCGGTTTTCCCACAGTCCATGTTTCACTAGCATACAATGCTGTACTCCAGATGTACACTTTAAGAAATTTGTGTTCAAATGTTCAGATGTGTGTGAAATCTTATGGGACTTAACTGCTAAGGTCATCAGTTCCTAAGCTTACACACTACTTAACCTAAAGTATCCTAAGGACAAACACACACACCCATGCCCGAGGGAGGACTCGAACCTTCGCCGGGATCAGCCGCACTGCAGCGCCTTAGACTTTAAGAAATTTCTTCCTCAAATTAAGACCTATGTTTGATACTAGTAGACTTCTCTTGGAGAGGTACGCCCTTTTTGCCATTGCTAGTCTCCTTTTGATGTCTTCCTTGTTCCGTCCGTCATTGGTTATTTTACTGCCTAGGTAGTAGAATTCCTTAACTTCATCTACTTCGTGACCATCAATTCTGATGCTAAGTTTCTCGCTGTTCTCATTTTACTGTCGTCTTTCTTCGATTTACTCTCAATCCATATTCAGTGCTGATGTGATTGTTCATTCCGTTCAGCAGCTCATGTGATTTCACTCAGGTTAGCAGTGTCATCGGCGCATCGTATCTCTGATATCCTTTGAGCTTGAATTTTAATTCCACTCATAAACCTTTTTTTTAAATTTCCATCATTGCTTCCTCGATGTACGGATAGAACAGTAGGTGCGAAAGGTTACATCCCTGTCTAACATCGTTTTTCGTCCGAGCACTTCGTTCTTGGTCGTCCACTCATATTATTCCCTCTAGGCACTTGTACCGTCTCTCTCTACAGCTTACCCCTATTTTTCTCAGTACTTCGAACATATTGCACGATTTTACATTGTCTAAAGCTTTTTCCAGATCGACAAATTCTATGAACGTATCTTGATTTTTCTTTAGTCTTGCTTCCACTATCAACCGCAACGTCAGAATTGCCTCTCTTTTCTAAAGCCAAACTGATTGTCATTTATCACATCCTCAACTTTGTTTCCCATTCTTCTGTATATTATTCTTCTCAGCAACTTGGAGGCATGAGCTGTTAAGCTGATTGTGAGATAATTCTCGAACTTGTCAGCTCTTGCAGTCTTCGGAATTGTGTGGATGATATTTTTTCCGAAAGTGAGATGGTATGTCGTCAGATTCATACATTCTACACACCATCGTGAATAGTCGTTTTGTTGCCACTTCCCCCAACGATTTTCGAAATTCTGATGGAATGTTATCTATCCTTTCTGCCTTATTTGACCTTAAATCCTCCAAAGCTCTTAAATTCTTACTCTAATACTGGATCCCTTATCTTTTCTACATCGACTCCTGTTTCCTCTTCTATCACATCATGCAAATCATCCCCCTCATAGAGGCTTCCAATGTATTCTTTTCACCTATCCGCTCTATGTCTTTAGCAGTGGAATTCCCGTTATACTCTTAATGTTACCACACTTGCTTTTAATGTCACCGAAAGTGGTTTAGACTTTCCAGTATTCTGAGTCTGTCCTTCCGACAAAAATTTGTTTTTCGATTTCTTCACATTTTTCATGCCGCCATTTCGTCTTAGCTTCCCGGCACTTCGTGTTTATTTCATTCCTCAGCGACTTGTATTTCTGTATTCCTGAGTTTGCCGGCTGGGGTGGCCGAGCGGTTCTAGGCGCTACAGTCTGGAACCGCGTGACTGCTACTGTCGCAGGTTCGAATCCTGCCGCGGGCATGGATGTGTGTGATGTCCTTAGGTTAGTTAGGTTTAAGTAGTTCTAAGTTCTAGGGGACTAATGACTTGAGAAGTTAAGTCCCATAGTGCTCAGAGCCATTTGAACCATTTTTTTATTCCTGAGTTTCCGGGAAGATTTTGTATTTCCTCCGTTCATCGATCAAATGAAGTATTTCTTCTGTTACTCATGGTTTCTTCGCTGTCACATTTGTACCTACGTTTTCCTTGCCGACTTCTGCAATGGCGCTTTGTAGACATGCATATTCGTCTTCAAGTATAGTGCCTACTGAGCTGTTACTATAGTCTTAGAGAACTTCAAGCGTATCTCGAGACTCCTTAGTACTTCTGTATCCCCCTTGTTTGCGTATTGATTCTTCCTGACTACTGTCTTAAAGTTTAACCTATTCTACGTCACTACTGTATTGCGATCTGAGTCTATATCTACTCTGCCTTACAATCCAGTATCTGATTTGGGAATCTGTGTTTGACCATGATGTAATCCAACTGAGCAAGCATAAACTGAATATAATATGTGGAAGCCTGCACCCTCGGAACAGTCCTCTCTTCATCTTTATTGGCCCTGTCCTGTCTTTACCTGTACTTATTACAAGCATCGGAAATAAAAAAAAGGCGCTTATGCTCCTCTTTAAAATACTCTGACAGAAATGTGGCGAACCAGCTGCCTAAATACTCACTACGCCTACTTCATAAAAACTTTAGTCAGGCGATCAGATTCGCTCACTGTTAACACGGAACATTCTAAATACTTTCCCCCAGACTCTCCTAGTAGGTAAGCATTGATACTGAGCCACCGTATATGTCTCCTTCTTTCTGTCTCCTTTTTTGCCATTGGCGCTTTCGCCTGTCTCTCTCGTCGACTCTCACTGTATTCAACTCTTTCTCCTTCTCTTCCTTACCGCTGTCTTCCCCTTTGCTACTTTCACCGTCTCCCTGCGCCTCTAGGACTGTCTTTGTGCCAATCCCTTTCTCTCTCATTGCCACTGTATCGTTCTTCCTCTCTTACAGTCTGCTGTCTCCTCTCTGTCTGGGGAGAGTTTTCTCGAGATTCTGACCCTTAGACTGCGAAACTTTAACACATGGGTACACGGGATAGGGAAATTGGGAAAACATTTTAACACTTAAGTATAGGGTGGTGGGGAAAACTGACTATAGTTGACCCGCGTCCTGCCCTACCCAAAAACGGTGACTGACGTGTAAGCTCCCCTCTTCCACTGCCATTATCCGCACTTGCTCCATTTTATTCTCTTGACACTTTCTCCACACACACTTACGTTGGCCCCTTCTGACTTTCTCACTAATTGCCATTGTCTCTGATGTCTCATTTACACTGCCTCTTGTATTTACAGTATTTCCCACTGCCACTGTCTCCTGTATCATTAACACTGTCCCGTTTTGTCTTTTCTTTCCACTACCACTGCCTCCACCAGTTCAAAAGTTCTAGAGGGTTCTACTTATTTTCCCCCTTCACCACACTGTTTACAATTTTGGTCCAAAATGCTCCCCCCGCCATACCTACGCTTTAAAGTTCACCGGTCTGGGAAGGTCCAGACTCTCCAAGCCTAAGTGTGGTCTCCACTCTCCTCTACCTGTCATTTCTAGTGTCTTTTCTCCCTTTGTCTTCTCCTGCTATTGTCTTCACCATTATCTCTTTCTCTTTCATTGCTCTTTTCTCTCTCCCACCATTACTGTCTCCTTTCTCTCCCACTGCCTCTGACTCCTCTCTCTTCAACCGTCAGCGTCTCATTAAGCGCGAATGTGCTCGCATGCCAAAATGTTTGTCGAGGAAGGCGGAATGAAGATTTAGATGGCTCGTTCTCCCTACTTTTATCAGAATATTATGAAGAGAAACGTATTCGTCGCTTTTGTGCTCCAACTGGAGCCTTTATCCACTGGCTCCCTTCTTTTCCCTGGTACAGCAGGGTGGTCTGCTTATATCAAACGAACCCTACAGGTCACTAAAGTTTTAACAGTTTATTTATGTTCTTTGACACATTTATATACACTGACACATATAAACTACAAATAAGTGCAGTTAATATAAGTTTAGCACAGTTTTATTGGTGGTCTACATGATCTATGGTTTAATCTAGCTGGTCGAGATCTTGTATGTGCTAACCGCACTCCTTCTTTAAGGTGGGGCGTATTTTAGGACTACGTTTAACAAAGAGTCAACATTTCAGCCCTTGAGTGTACTATAAGACAGCTTTGGTATTTCATTGGAGGATGAGGTTTGATGCTTTAGATATTCACCCATTGGTGTATAGATTGCAAGTTCAGCCATTCGATGACACCTTTTAAGAGGTTACGCAATTAATCGCTTTACATCTTGAAAGCTGGGACGTCGTACATTTTCTTTAGATTTATGAAGTGAATGGTTATCATCAGTTGAAGAGAGAGTCTGCAGCTCGTGATGTCGTTGCTACCTCTGGATCACGGGTTCCCAGGTTCGATTTCCAGCTGGGCTGGGGATTTTCTCTGCCTGGGGAGTGGGCGTTTGCGTTGTCCCCATCATTTCATCACTATTACCATCATTCGTGACAGTGGCTGGATTGGACTGTGTAAAAGTTGGACTGTGTAAAAGTTGGACTGTGTAAAAGTTGGACTGTGTAAAAGTTGGACTGTGTAAAAGTTGGACTGTGTAAAAGTTGGACTGTTAAAAAACTGGGACTTTGTACAGACGCTGATAACTACGCAGTTGAGCGCCCCACAAACCAGACAACAGCTCACCCCTGGTGAGATACCAGTCTTTTTGCCTTATAAAGGAACCTGTATGCACGTAATGCAGTCTTAAAGAACTTTCATTCATTGAAAAAAGGATATTTTAGGATTATTTTGGAGAATTTTTAGAAATTTCTTTACAGTAACAATAAGAGGGCAGCAGCCTTTTCAGTAGTTGCAGGGGCAACAGTCTGGATGATTGACTGATCTGGCTTTGTAGCACTAACCAAAACGGCCTTGCTGTGCTGGTACTGCGAACGGCTGAAAGCAAGGGGAACTACAGCCGTAATTTTTCCCGAGGGCATGTAGCTTTACTGTATGGTTAAATGATGATGGCGTCCTCTTGGATAAAATATTCCGGAGGTAAAATAGTCTCCCATTCGGATCTCCGGGCGAGGACTATTCAAGAGGACGTTGTAATCAGGAGAAAGAAAACTGGCGTTCTACGGATCGGAGCGTGGAATGTCAGATCCCTTAATGGGGCAGATAGGTTAGAAAATTTAAAAAGGTAAATGCATAGGTTGAAGTTAGATATAGTGGGAATTAGTGAAGTTCGGTGGCAGGAGGAACAAGACTTCTGGTCAGGTGACTACAGGGTTATAAATACAAAATCAAATAGGGGTTATGCAGGAGTAGGTTTAATAATGAATAAAAAATTAGGAGTGCGGGTAAGCTACTACAAACAGAATAGTGAACGCATTATTGTGGCCAAGACAGACACGAAGCCCACGCCTACTATAGTAGTTCAAGTTTATATCCCAACCAGCTCTGCAGATGACGAAGAAATTGATGAAATGTATGATGAGATAAAAGGAATTATTCAGATAGTGAAGGGAGACGAAAATTTAATAGTCATGGGTGACAAATTCGAGAGCAGGAAAAGGGACAGAAGGAAACATAGTAGGTGAGTATGGATTGGGGCTAAGAAATGAAAGAGGAAGCCGTCTGTTAGAATTTTGCACGGAGCTAACACTTGGTTCAAGAATCATAAAAGAAGGTTGTATACATGGAAGAATCCCGGGGATACTAAAAGGTATCAGATAGATTATATAATGGTGACAGAGATTTAGGAACCAGGTTTTAAATTGTAAGACATTTCCAGGCGCAGATGTGGACTCTGACCACAATCTGTTGGTTATTAACTGTAGATTAAAACTGAAGAAACTGCAAAAAGGTGGTAATTTAAGGAGATGGGACCTGGATAAACTGACTAAACCAGAGGTTGTGCAGAGTTTCAGGGAGAGCATTAGGGAACAATTGACAGCAGTGGGGGAAAGAAGTACAGTAGAAGAAGAGTGGGTAGCTATGAGAGATGAAGTAGTGAAGGCAGCAGAAGATCAAGTAGGTAAAAAGACGAGGGCTAGTAGAAATCCTTGGGTAACAGAATCAATATTGTATTTATTTGATGAAAGGAGGCAAAAAGGAATACAAACGTCTCAAAAATGAGATCGACAGGAAATGAAAAATGGCTAAGCAGGGATAGCTAGAGGACAAATGTAAGGATGTAGAGGCTTATCTCACTAGGGATAAGATAGATACTGTCTACAGGAAAATTAAAGAGACCTTTGGAGAAAAGAGAACCACTTCTATGAATATCAAGAGCTCAGATGGAAACCCAGTCCTAACCAAAGAAGGGAAAGCAGAAAGGTGGAAGGAGTATATAGAGGGTCTATACAAGGGCAATGTACTTGAGGACAATATTATAGAAATGGAAGAGAATGTAGATGAAATGGGTGATACGATACTGCGTGAAGAGTTTGAAAGAGCACTGAAAGACCTGAGACGGAACAAGGCCCCGGGAGTAGACAACATTCCATTAGAACTACTGACGCCCTTGGGAGTGCCAGTCCTGACAAATCTACCATCTGGTGAGCAAGATGTATGAGACAGGCGAAAAACCTCAGACTTCAAGAAGAATATAATAATTCCAATCCCAAAGAAAGCAGGTGTTGACAGATGTGAAAATTACCGAACTATCAGTTTAATAAGTCACAGCTGCAAAATACTAACACGAATTCTTTACAGACGAATGGAAAATCTGGTAGAAGCCGACCTCGAGGAAGATCAGTTTGGATTCCGTAGAAGTATTGGAACACGTGAGGCAATACTGACCTTACGACTTATCTTAGAAGAAAGATTAAGGAAAGGGACCCCTACGTTACTAGCATTTGTAGACTTAGAGAAAGCTTTTGACAATGTTGACTGGAATACTCTCTTTCAGATTCTAAAGGAGGCAGGGGTAAAATACAGGTAGCGAAAGGCTATTTACAAATTGTACAGAAACCAGATGGCAGTTGTCGAGAGGCATGAAAGGGAAGCAGAGGTTGGGAAGGGAGTGAGACAGGGTTGTAGCCTCTCCCCAATGTTATTCAATCTGTATATTGAGCAAGCAGTAAAGGAAACAAAAGAAAAATTCGGAGTAGGTATTAAAATCCATGGAGAAGAAATAAAAACTTTGAGGTTCGCCGATGACATAGTAATTCTGTGAGAGACAGCAAAGGACTTGGAAGAGCAGTTGAACGGAATGGAAAGTGTCTTGAATGGAGGATATAAGATGAACATCAACAATAGCAAAACGAGGATAATGGAATGTAGTCGAATTAAGTCGGATGATGCTGAGGGAATTAGATTAGGAAATGAGACACTTAAAGTAGTAAAGGAGTTTTGCTATTTGGGGAGCAAAATAACTGATGATGGTCGAAGTAGAGAAGATATAAAATGTAGACGGGCAATTGCAAGGAAAGCGTTTCTGATGAAGAGAAATTTGTTAACATCGAGCATAGATTTACGTGTCAGGAAGTCGTTTCTGAAAGTATTTGTATGGAGTGTAGCCATGTATGGAAGTGAAACATGGACAATAAGTAGTTTGGACAGGAAGAGAATAGAAGCTTTCGAAATGTGGTGCTAAAGAAGAATGGTGAAGATTAGATGGGTAGATCACATAACTAATGAGGAGGTATGGAATAGAATTGGAGAGAAGAGAAATTTGTGGCACAACTTGACGAGAAGAAGGGACCGGTTGGTAGGACATGTTCTGAGGCATCAAGGGATCACAAATTTAGCATTGGAGGGCAGCGTGGAGGGTAAAAATCGTAGAGGGAGACCAAGAGATGAATACACTAAGCAGATTCAGAAGGATGTAGGTAGCAGTAGGTACTGGGAGATGAAGAAACTTGTACAGGATAGGGTAGCATGGAGAGCTGCATCAAACCAGTCTCAGGAGTGGAGACCACAATAACAACAACAAATGTCTGTGGCGTCGTATCTCCTGATCCAAGTGTAGTACAGTAATATAATCTTGCAGGTAGATCCAGTGCTATCTGTGGAGACAGCATACAACACATCTTGCGGACAGATTTAGTGGTAAAGAAGTAATAAATTAGAACGTCAATCGTGATGTGGGTGTTTTACCGCATGAACAGCGAAATGTAGTGAGCGATGAACTTTTTCGGTTTAATCGTTTTCTGGAAGGTGTCAAAGAGAAGGAGTTTTATCAGTGAGACACAGTGTCTCAAATGCTGGATGAATATAGTGTCTGCCTCAGGACATACACACATCTGCTAAAAGAACCTTTTCACGAATCTGTGTTTATGAGGTTGTCTCTTCTATTCCGTGTATCGTAAAATTACGTAGTTTTGCAGGTATATTTACTGGCGTATGTGGATACTGTCTATAAAGTGTATTAGGAATACAGTTAGTAATAAAGAAGTAATAAATAAGCCTTCATGCCTGATGTGGCCATTTTACTGCATGGACAGCGAAAATTTAGTAAGCGATAAACATTCTTCCTTTTATTGTTTCGTGGTGAGTGTCCGTGAAAAAATGTTTCGAAAGGTTTTAAATTAGGTTTAAAGTTATACTGATAGTCACTAAGTGCTCTCATTCTATAACACTGGATCAATATAGTCTGGGTCTTTGCGCGCCCTAATTTACTTTGCTTCAAGACGTATAAACAGCTTATACTAGAAGTTGCATAAGACAGCCAACCATTTTCTATAAGAGGTGTTTTTCCATTTACGTTTCAACGGATTTGTACCCGTTATCTTCAGGGAGACAACAAACCTGTATACAGTGCGGCAATATAAATTACAATCAAAACATTGTGGACGAATATTACGAGTCATATAGAAAGAACGTCTTCCGTAAGCAAACTGATGTTGTTGTGGTCTTCAGTCGAGAGACTGGTTTGATGCAGCTCTCCATGCCACTCTACCCTGTGCAAGCTTCTTCATCTCCCAGTATCTACTGCAACCTACATCCTTCTGAATCTGTTTAGTGTATTCATCTCTTGGTCTCCCCTTATGATTTTTAACCTCCACGCTGTCCTCCAGTACTAAATTGGTGATCCCTTGATAGCTCAGAACATGTCCTACCAAACGATTCCTTCTTATAGTCAAGTTGTGCCACAAATTTCTCTTCTCTCCAATCCTATTCAATACCTACTCATTAGTTATGCGATATACCCCTCTAATCTTCAGCATTCTTCTGTAGCACCTCATTTCGAAAGCTTCTATTCTCTTCTTGTCTAAACTATTTGTTGTCCACGTTTCAAAAAAATGGCTCTGAGCACTATGGGACTTAAAAAAAATGGTTCAAATGGCTCTGAGCACTATGGGACTTAACATCTGTGGTCATCAGTCCCCTAGAACTTAGAACTACTTAGATCTAACTAACCTAAGGACTTCACAAACATCCATGTCCGAGGCAGGATTCGAACCTGCGACCGTAGCAGTCGCGCGGTTCCGGACTGAGCGCCTAGAACCGCTACACCACCGCGGCCGGCTATCCACGTTTCACTTCCATACATGGCTACACTCCACACAAATACTTTCAGAAACGACTTCCTGACACTTAAATCAATACTCAATGTTAACATATTTCTCTTCTTCAGAAACCTTTCCTTGCCATTGCCAGTCTACATTTTATATCCTGCGTACTTCGACCATCGTCAGTTAGTTTGCTCCCCAAATACCAAGCTAGTTTACTACTTTAAGCTTCTCATCTCCTAATCTAATTCCGGCAGCATCACCGGATTTAATTCGACTACATTCTATTATCCTCGTTTTGCTTTTATTGATGTTCATCTTATATCTTCCTTTCAAGACACTGTCCATTCCGTTCAACTGCTCATCCAAGTCCTTTGCTGTCTCTGACGGAATTATAATGTCATCGACGAACCTCAAAATTTTTATTTCTTCTCCATGGATTTTAATACCTACTCCGAATTTTTCTTTTGTTGTCTTTACTGCTTGCTCAATATACAGATTGAATAACACCGGGGAGAGGCTAAAACCCTGTCTCACTCCCTTCCCAACCACTGTTTCCCTTTCATGTCCCTCGACTCTTATAACTGCCATCTGGTTTCTGTACAATTTGTAAATAGCCATTCGCTCCCTGTATTTTACCCCTGCCACCTTCAGAATTTGAAAGAGAGTATTCCAGTCAACATTGTCCAAAGCTTCCTCTAAGTATACAAAATGCTAGAAACGTAGGTTTGCCTTTCTTTAATCTATTTCCTAAGATAAGGCGTATGGTCAGTATTGCCTCACGTGTTTTAATATTTCTACGGAATCCAAGCTGATCTCCCCCGAGGTCGGCTTCTACCAGTTTTTCCATTCGTCTGTAAAGAATTCGTGTTAGTATTTTGCAGCCGTGGCTTATGAAACTGATAGTTCGATAATTTTCACATGTCAACACCTGAATTCTGTGGGATTGGAATTATTATATTCTTTTTGAAGTCTGAGGGTATTTCATCTGTCTCATACATCTTGCTCGCCAGATGGTAGATTTTTGTTAGGCCTGGCTCTCCCAAGGCTGTCAGTAGTTCTAATGGAATGTTGTCTACTCCTTGGGCCTTGTTTCGACTTAGGTCTTTCAGGGCTCTGTCAGACGCTTCATGCAGTAACATATCTCCTATTTCATCTTCACCTACATTCTCTTCCATTTCTGTAATATTGTCCTCAAGAACATCGCCCTTGTATAGACCGTACTCCTTACACCTTTCTGCTTTCCCTTCTTTGCTTAGAACTGGGTTCCCATCTGAGCTCCTGATATTCATGCAAGTTGTTCTCTTTTCTCCATAGGTCTCTTTAATTTTCCGGTAGGCCCTAGTGATATACGCCTGTACATCCTCACATTTGTCCTCTAGCCATCCCTGCTTAGCCATTTTGCGCTTCCTGTCGATCTTATTTTTGAGAAGTTTATATTCCTTTTTGCCTGCTTCATTTAATGCATTTTTATATTTTCTCCTTTCATCAATTAAATTCAATACCTCTTCTGCTACCCAAGGATTTCTATCAGCCCTCGTCTTTTTACCTACTTGATCCTTTGCTATCTTCACTATTTCGCCTCTCAAAGCTACCCATTTTTCTTCTACTGTATTTCTTTCCCCCATTCTTGTCAATCGTTCCCTAATGCTTTCCCTGAAGCTCTCTACCTCTGGTTCTTTCCGTTTATCCTGGTCCTATCTCCTTAATATCCCGCCTTTTTGCAGTTTCTTCAGTTTTAATCTACAGTTAATAACCAACAGATTGTGGTCAGTCCACATCTGCCCCTGGAAATATCTTACAATTTAAAACCTGGTTCCTGAATCTCTCTTACCATTGTATAAGCTATCTGTTACCTTCTAGTATCTCCAGGCGTCTTCCATGTACACAGCTTTCTTTCATAATTCTTGAACCAAGTGTTAGCTATGATTAAGTTGTGCCCTGTGCAAAATTCTAGCAGGTGGCTTATTCTTTCATTTCTTCCCCCCAATCCATATTCTCCTACTATGTTTCCTTCTCTTCCTTTTCCTACTATCGAATTCCAGTCACCCATGACTGTTAAATTTTCGTCTCCCTTCACTATATGAATAATTTCTTTTATCTGATCAGCAGCAGCAAACTTATAACAGACAATATTATCCGCCATGATTCGTTGCATCCAAAAGCTCAAAAACTAGCATGTTTTTGTTATGCCATACACCATCTTGTAATTACACCTTTATCAGCTGCCAGTCAGCTGCCAGTCAGCTAAATGAGTTAAATGTCATTAAATCGATCGCAGACAATAACGGGTATGACCAGGGAATAGTGGATTACGCCTTCAGAAAGAAAACTCCTCAGAAATATTCGACGTTGCGGTTGGTTGGTGTAAAGATTAAACGGACCAAACTGCAAAGGTCATCGGTCCCTTGTTTCATAAAAACACAGAGCATATTGAAACCACCCAGCAGTCAGGCGAAGCACGAAAATAAAAATTCCGGGGTAAGAAAAGCCCCGAGGTCAATGGTAAGACAACAGGGAAACTGTGCACAGCAACAAAAACAACATATAGAGGAAAGGAAGAAGGAATTAAAACTGTACGGCAGAGGACCGTGGCTGGCTGATCTCGAAAATAAAAGGATGAGCCAGCCACTCTGTAACACGTTTAAACCTCCAGCCTAAAAGATTAGGGTGGAGTCGAATTACAACACAAAACTAAGTAAAATATACAGCACAAAAGAGGGTGACGCAATAAAATTAGAGGGACCTATAAAAGCCGCTTGCTCGAATTAAACTTAAAACACGATCTGCCACAGAGACATTGTCACCTAAAAGAGATGATAAATCACCCAGGAGATTAAAAGTTCGCCTGAGGGCGGTTAAAAGAGGACATTCCAACAATATATGGGCCACCGTCATGTTTGCACCACAGCGACAATGAGGGGGGTCCTCTCGACGCAGCAGATGACCATGCGTCAGCCAAGAGTGACCAATGCGGAGCCTACAGAGAACAACAGAATCACTGCGAGAGGCCCGCATGGAGGAACCTCACACAATCGTGGTCTCCTTTACTCGCTGCAGCTTGTTGGGTGGAGACGGAGTGCGCCATTCGTCTCCCCACATCACAAAGACCCGACGGCGCAACACCGATCGGAGATCAGTTGCCGATAGGCCGATCTCCAGTGTCAGCTTGCGGGTAGCCTCTTTGGCTAACTTGTCGGCGAGTTTGTTTCCCGCTATCCCAACGTGTCCCGGGGTCCATATGAACACCACCGAACGTCCACGCTGTTCAAGAGCGTGAGGGGACTCCTGGATGGCAACAACAAAGGGATGGCGTGGGTAGCACTGGAGCACTGGTCAACAGCCTGCAGACTACTGAGGGAGTCACTGCAAATGACGAAGGACTCGCCTGTGCTGGTATGGCTGTTAGGTCTGCGGGGTAAACACTGCAGCCTTCTGGCAAAGATCGCTGGTCTACATAGTCCGCATGAGCACAAGCGTACCCCACACGGCCATCAAACATCGAGCCATTGGTATAGATAATCTCTGAGTCACGGGATGCGTCTTGGAGAGCAAGAAGGAACTGAATCTTTTGGCCTTCGTGAGAGGTCCAGCCGAAGCTGCGGCCGACGAATACTCCAAGGTGGTGTATGTGGGTGGACCTGGAAAGCAGATGGAAGAGGCAAAGACTCGAGGTCACTAAGGAGTGACCAAACACGGATCCCAATTGTATATCCTGATCGTGGCCGCCGGTGTGGGGTATGGACTGCCGCATTGGCGAAAAGGAGACGGTAGTTAGGGTGACGGGGTGAACAACGGACGTGTGCAGCATAGTTAGCTAAGAGTTGTTGACGCCGAATACGAAGCGGAGGAACCCCACCCTCAGAAAGTAGGCTATTAACAGGGCTGGTGCGGAATGCTCCTGTCGCCTGTCGAACGCCACAATGGTGAACGGGGTCCAGCAGTTGCAACGCTGAGGGTGACGCTGAGCCATACGCCACACCCCATAATCCAGTCGGGACAGCACGAGGGCTTTGTAGAGCCGCAGCAGCGTATTACGACCTGCACCCCAAGTTGTGTTGCTGAGGCAGCGGAGGGCATTCAGATGCTGCCAGGACTGATGCTTGAGCTGACAAATACACTCCTGGAAATGGAAAAAGAACACATTGACACCGGTGTATCAGACCCACCATACTTGCTCCGGACACTGCGAGAGGGCTGTACAAGCAATGATCACACGCACGGCACAGCGGACACGCCAGGAACCGCGGTGTTGGCCGTCGAATGGCGCTAGCTGCGCAGCATTTGTGCACCGCCGCCGTCAGTGTCAGCCAGTTTGCCGTGGCATACGGAGCTCCATCGCAGTCATTAACACTGGTAGCATGCCGCGACAGTGTGGACGTGAACCGTATGTGCAGTTGACGGACCTTGAGCGAGGGCGTATAGTGGGCATGCGGGAGGCCAGGTGGACGTACCGCCGAATTGCTCAACACGTGGGGCGTGAGGTCTCCACAGTACATCGATGTTGTCGCCAGTGGTCGGCGGAAGGTGCACGTGCCCGTCGACCTGGGACCGGACCGCAGCGACGCACGGATGCACGCCAAGACCGTAGGATCCTACGCAGTGCCGTAGGGGACCGCACCGCCACTTCCCAGCAAATTAGGGACACTGTTGCTCCTGGGGTATCGGCGAGGACCATTCGCAACCGTCTCCATGAAGCTGGGCTACGGTCCCGCACACCGTTAGGCCGTCTTCCGCTCACGCCCCAACATCGTGCAGCCCGCCTCCAGTGGTGTCGCGACAGGCGTGAATGGAGGGACGAATGGAGACATGTCGTCTTCAGCGATGAGAGTCACTTCTGCCTTGGTGCCAATGATGGTCGTATGCGTGTTTGGCGCCGTGCAGGTGAGCGCCACAATCAGGACTGCATACGACCGAGGCACACAGGGCCAACACCCGGCAGCATGGTGTGGGGAGCGATCTCCTACACTGGCCGTACACCACTGGTGATCGTAGAGGGGACACTGAATAGTGCACGGTACATCCAAACCGTCATCGAACCCATCGTTCTACCATTCCTAGACCGGCAAGGGAACTTGCTGTTCCAACAGGACAATGCACGTCCGCATGTATCCCGTGCCACCCAACGTGCTCTAGAAGGTGTAAGTCAACTACCCTGGCCAGCAAGATCTCCGGATCTGTCCCCCATTGAGCATGTTTGGGACTGGATGAAGCGTCGTCTCACGCGGTCTGCACGTCCAGCACGAACGCTGGTCCAACTGAGGCGCCAGGTGGAAATGGCATGGCAAGCCGTTCCACAGGACTACATCCAGCATCTCTACGATCTTCTCCATGGGAGAATAGCAGCCTGCATTGCTGCGAAAGGTGGATATACACTGTACTAGTGCCGAGATTGTGCATGCTCTGTTGCCTGTGTCTATGTGCCTGTGGTTCAGTCAGTGTGATCATGTGATGTATCTGACCCCAGGAATGTGTCAATAAAGTTTCCCCTTCCTGGGACAATGAATTCACGGTGTTCTTATTTCAATTTCCAGGAGTGTATGTGGAAGCCATCGACGTTGCGCAACACCTTTGCTACCACAAGAGAAATTCACATGCATTCCCTTTTTTAGGAAATGGTTATTATAGGATTAAACGTTTTATAATGAAGGAATATAACTGTAACGCGCTTTTTTCCCCACGGACAATATTTTCCAGAGAAAACTTTAGGATGCAGTAGAAAATACTGGCACTCGTTTTCCAATTCAGCTGTCTATAAGGTAACCTGCAACAATTGTCCACGCTATTACATTGGTCAAACAGGCAGACCTGTGTGGACAAGATATAAAGAGCATCTGATAGGAAAGAAATGAGCAACCATACATAACTCTTCGTAAATAACTCAACCAAAATCCGAAAAATTTGGAAGCTATTCGTGACAGAATTAAAAGGTGCAAGATAGACTTTTGGGAAGAAATAGAGATCTATAAAGACTAAAGCGCCGAGATGTGAATTTACTAAACGACCAGCTGCAAATTTCGAAGGCTTGAAACCCATACTGTTCGCAAATTTATCGTTATATTACTGTCGGTAGCCTTCGCGAGGGGTCCATTTCCTCAGAATTCTATTATACAATTTTTGTGCGTATATTTTCGTTTGTCAGTTTCTGTTGTACTGAGATACTGATGCCAGCCACTCTTGTTACGTTTGTCACTATACAGGGACCTACAAATTATTCCTCTTCACAGTCATATTCAATATTGTGCGTATCCACTAGCACTTTTCGTACGATGATATTCAATGGTTCAAATGGCTCTGAGCACTATGGGACTTAACATCTGAGGTCATCAGTCCCCTAGAGCTTAGAACTACTTAAACCTAACTAACCTAAGGACATCACACACACACACATGCCCGGAGCAGGATTCGAACCTGCGACCGTAGCTGTCGCGCGGTTCCAAACTGAAGCGCCTAGAACCGCTCGGCCACCACGGCCGGCTACGATGATGTACTGGATGTAATGTCAATCTGTCATTATGCTTGTAATAACGTACTTACGCACAGACATAATTATTTTCGTACAATAGTGTACTTATGGCCCCATAAGGTTCTTAATGCATGCTAGTACATTTTATTTTGTATATGTCTTTTTTAACATTTTATTCTATACTCGCTTATTCATGTGATGTGTTTCTGTAATTTCAATGTGTTTACGCTTATTGCCAGTCGAGCGTACATTTTGATCGGCGCATGCTCCTCAGGAGCTGTTTCCCTGGTATCCACGCTCTTCACTCTCCCTCAGTCGGCATGTAGCTCTTAACATGACCTGGATTTTTATGAGATTTGTTTTACTGATGTGACAAACCGTTGATTTAAGAGGGCTTAAATTTTTCAAATGAATGCACAGATCATTGCCGACATTATTCCCATGGAAACGTTAGATCGCTTTACAGACTGTCTAAACATTCTGCGTCATGTCTGTTTGTTCTATATCGTGTCTCCCTACCACTTTCGCGCAACGACGCTCTGAGCGTGTTTTTTAGGGAACTGACTAGTTTGAACCTGGGACCTGTTGCTGGTAAGGAGACCCCAGACCACACATGACATGTAGAATTCAGAAGAGTTCAGTGAGACTAGCGATGATATAACCAAATACTTAATGATTTCAGCGTCAGCTCCACTGCACTCCCTGTAAAGGAATCTTAATACTAACAAAATTTAGTGTAAGGGGTTCAAGGCTTTCCTATTTTTAGTTAGCTGGTAAATTAACGTCGAAAAAGCAGTTTACCATTGGAAATTTTATTCTACTCACAAAACATCGTTTATAAATTGCACTATTGGTAAAAGGAAATGTTTTAATACAGGATGGTAAAAACCAACTGCGTTCAAGAAAAATGTGAACGAATATTCCCTGAATGGGTATCCAAGTTCTACAATGGATCGAAGGATGACCTATGCCATATCACATCTATAATCTAGGTTTAAATAAAGTTTCACAAAAAAGCTAATTATCAAAATGGTCTACAGTGATCCTCAATTATATTCAATTACTAATCTAACTTGTCGTAAATTACAGTGGCTGATGTGGCTTCTCAATAACTATATAACAGAAAAATCATCGCGTTTCGTATTTTTACTTCAAGTGGCAAATGTGAACACCATGAGCTTTAATTGATGATCGACACTAGTATTACGCAAAAAGAGGGTGTAACAGATGAAACTTCTGCAGTTCTGAGTGAAGCTTTATGCGCTGTTATGCGGCATCGCCTGCGTTCAGTACCTTGTCGGTGTTCGTCAGGGGGCGCCGGGCAGCACAGCTCCGCTCACCTCGCCGTCTCGGAAGCAACTCTCTCCTAACTTCTCCTTACTACAATTTACCGAAGTTGGTTTAAAAAAACTATCTGGCTGTGTTTTCATCTGACCAATCAGGGTCTCAATGTTAACCTTAAGCTCCGCCTACAAAAATTCTGTCCATCCAATGAGAAACGTTATACTTTTCTTGGTGGGGCAATGTTTTTAAAGTTTGCAGCGTAACAGAGACGCGAAAAAGTCTCACGCTAAAACTTGCGGGTGGTGTGGTCCTAGCAGTTAGCTGGCGACGTGGGTGTCCGTCCGTCCCTTATCGTAGGGCCTTCCAGCTTAACACGGTTCTGCTCTCGGCTTCTGTTCTCGTTTCTTCCCTCGGAACTGCGTCTGTCCCACGGTGGGAAGGTATGACATGCATTTAGGCATTCTTGTGTTAGTCTGTGGAATTCCATTTGCTCACTCGTTACTCGTATTACTTTGGTTAATTTAATG
The DNA here is from genome assembly GCF_021461395.2 of Schistocerca americana. Taxonomy (NCBI): domain Eukaryota; kingdom Metazoa; phylum Arthropoda; class Insecta; order Orthoptera; family Acrididae; genus Schistocerca; species Schistocerca americana. Next base: position 112,573,911 of record NC_060127.1, read on the forward strand.
TCACGATTTATTCGGAGCTACGTGACATACTACTGGATTTGCTTATCATGTCAGGGTTTTCATGGAAGGTGTTGGATTTGCCTGACACCTTACAACTGTCCACTAATGGGAAGTATGTAAGTACTACTTTTCCTATGTTGGTGTATATCGTGTTGTTTGTGACGTGCCTACACTTGTTGCATGTAGAAGTTTCTGTATGACACGTAGCACTGGTCGATGATATTATGATTGTAATTTATATAGTTGAACTGTATGCAGGTTTCTTGTCCTTCTGAAGAAGACGGGTATAAATCTGTTGAAACCAAAGTTAAGGTTAACGGAAAACCACTCTTTATTGTAACAGGTCGGCTGTCGTACGCACGTGCTATTCTGCAATCGTTGCTGAAGTGCAGCCATATTCAAAACGTTTCAGCTTATACTACTTCTCTTCTTAGTTTGAATATTTCACGTAAGATTAGACCTCTGCCTAGATTATATCATCGTTCTAAATTTCTAAATTCTGCCATTGTTTACACGAATTATGGAAAATCGAATTTTCCTTACACATGGAGGCTATTAGATAGGTAACCCGCAACATTTTCCTGGGTTCCATGCCCCGAGATGGTCACTTAGTAATATTCACTGCTCCGAAAAACTGAAGGAAGAGGCAGATAAAGTGACGTAACATAACAACAACTTGGTGGAGATGATTGAAAGAGCGGAATAATGTTGACAGAGGTCTGTCAGTCGCGCACAGGTATCTGGACTTCACATGGCGTGAGATAAAGGTGACTGTAGGGTCAAATGCGGCTTGGCCTCGACACCGAGGTAATTGAAGGAACGCATGAAGACAGTGTGTGTCTGTCAGTGAGCAGTTACATAGCTCCATGATAATGTTCTTCATTACAGCACCCTCTGGAGGTAGCATTTGGACGACTTCATTGGTGGAAGAATCATCGCGAAACTGTAAGGAGGACAAAGTTTGACGAGACTAGCCCCGGAATTTAGTATTGCTCAAAGAACTGCTTCACATGCATGGGCAGCATTCATATACAAAGGCACTGCAGCTGAAAAAAAAGGCAGTTGTCGATCCTGGTCGAATACAGCAGCAGATGATCGCTGCATCGTGGAACAGTCATGAAGGGAAACAGGTCTGACACCTGGTGTAACTGCAACTGCCTTTAACAGGACTGCTTGGCACGAAATGTCACGCTCAACAGTGGCACGGTGACTGTGTGGGACTGGTCTCTTTGACGACCAGTACGTTGACACCCGTACTTCGTTTGCGACGGAGCCAGGAGTATAGGGACTGAGCCAACGAGGGGTGGGGTCTGGGATGTGAGTTGCACAAGATCGAGTACTGACGCTGGTTGCTCCCTTATATGCTGTGACGTGGGAACTTGTAATAGACCCAAAAACATTGAAGAACATGATTTGGTTGTCCAGATACACTGAAGCGTCAAATAAACTGGCTTAGGCATGCGTATTCAAGTACAGAGAAACGTAAATGGAACGGTGATCTGATCATTTAATATTAGAAGACTACGACCAAGATGTGGTCGGGGCCAAGGAATTGACATATCAGACGTGATTTAACACACAAATAATTCATTCATAACATACAGTACATAACACCAACTACGTAAATCCTGCTTAGATGCTTACAATTGCCCAAAATGGGAGGGCCACCACTTTCGCATTGGAAAGGCTTTAATTTAAGAAACTAAAACGCCTATTATAATTTTTAAAATCATAATAACACAACACACAAGTAAGCGCTAAGTGAACGCACTCTTAAATCTTCAATAATTAATCACAAAGCGTGGGTTTACCACATTTAAACTCTTATTGCAATATAAAAAATAAGTACATGAATTCACAACACAGCATGGTTTCAAAATTGCTGCCTGGACAACCTATGGTCCAAAAACTTTCGTATTGCATTCCAGCCAATCACATTAATAACTTATAAGCACAATTGGTAAAATACAAACGTTTGCACTAAAATCAATTTTAATAATCCACAAGCACTCAAAAAACAACATCAGAAGTTCGATACGAAGCATGTAAGCCTGTTTATACAAACTTTCGGACCAAAATAGGCACGAGGGCCCCCATAACAGAAGTGCGCTAGTTGCTTTTAGGATAGGCGTTCCCATTAGCTTAATCACTGAACAGATATTTACTTAAGCAACAGGTAAGATAGTTAATGCAAATAGAAGGTATTTCTAAAGGTTTCTTTTTCTTCTTCCCTTTTAACAAGGGGGTTTTAGTAAGGTGGAAATTACACTTTGATGAGAAGCAATAGCAATCTAGCGGGCACGCCTTCACGAGGACGCCATGCCACTACACACGTACTAAACTAGCCGCGTGTCCGCTGCTCAAGCCAAACATCAACAACACAGTTCCATATTCCTGACACCCAAATAGTTGGGATCAAAACAAAACCTAAAATCCCAAGAGCGCAAGATCCAGCATAGCTTCACAACAGATCTTACTTCATGCGGTTGCCTTCACAAATACAGATATCGAAATGAAAACAAGAACGTGTAACAACATTCCCTAATCAGCACAATGTTCTTCGTTAGGTCCCGGTAGCGCTAGACAACGCTGACATGCCAGTGTTAACAAACCTCTAAGGCAACACCCTCCAACTGACAAGCCGAAACCAATGTGACCCCTTATCAGCTCCGTGACAGGACTCGAACCCCCCTCACTACTGTCAGTGCAACTCACTTAGAATAAATACAGCGCAAATAGAATGGCGGACACATGTACCCAGGGATTAACAGAACACTAGACTGAACTAGAATTAACCTTAATAATAGAGCACTAATCTTGGGAGACAAGGAACTAACTCCCCACCCGAAATTCTGCAACCACAGGGCGGGAGGATGAACTACCAAAACATAGAAGTGCAAACGTACACAAATAACTACCACTACACCGGTTAGCAACGATGCGTGGAGGAATCTGCACTGTCAGAATTGCATCAGTGAACAGAACAGAGGATTGCCACAGCGGTGGCCACAAGGCGGGAAAGACGATTCGATGAACTCAATCCCAAAGGATCAACTTGAAACATTGACTCTTAACTTCTTTTCTCCTTTCCCACGGTGCACTTCGTCGTTTGTCTGGGACTGCTGTGCACAATTCTGAGCCGTCCCGTCCCGGCAGACACCGTCCCAGCCGAGCTGTTCCCGGACTCAAACCCTCGCCGAACGGCGGCTCCACAGCCCCATGATGGTTACTGTTTGTTTGCCTTCGTCGACGCAGGCGATGATTAGACTGCCATCTGCCTCCCGCGGACAACCAGTGAAGAGCAGACAGAGGGGCCCAACCAGGCCGGCGTTCCTCCACGGGTAGAAGTGCGGGTTCGATAGCAACATCCGTACGCGGAAGGCAGGATGTCGACGTCACCAGAGCAGACACGAAGGCCACTGCGCGACAACCTCCTCCAGCGTGACCGCGCTCGCCTGTAAAAAGTACAGGCCAAAGAGTCTGCTGCAGTAAACACGTGAATCGGACGTGTTACCAACCTACGGTTTCTAAGTACACCAAATATAGAACTCGCAGTCGATAGTGGGTACACTGCGGCTGGGAGTTCAAACGAAAGAGCTTCATAAGAGACCAACCCTGAACAACCGCGGAAAAACGAAATAGAAGCGAAGCAATAAAAGACAGAAACGAGGTGTTAGAGCCCGATCGCGCCCAAACACTGTCGATTACCAAAGATATTGGCTCCACACGACGCTCAGGAAACGAGCCGTGGAAAGATGGAAGTACACACGGCTCAGTAAACAGGCAGGATACGGCCCTGCGGTCCGCAATGCCTAAATAACACAAGTTTCTGGTGCAGTTGTTAGGGTTTCGGATGTGAGCAGCATAAGTCTGAGAACTGACACTGGACGCACCCTCATGTGGTGTGACGTGAGGACGTGTAATGCACCCAGGAATATTGTCGAACATGACCATTTTGCTTGTCCAAATACACTGAAGCGCCAAATAAACTGGTATAGGCATGCGTATTCAAGTGCAGAGATACTAAATAGGCAGAATACGGCGCTGCGGTCGGCAAAGTCTATATAAGACAACATGTGTCAGGCGCAGTTGCTGGATCGGGTACTGCTGCTACAATAGCAGTTTATCTAGATGTGAGTGTGAGCGTGGTTTTATAGCAGGCGCACGAGCGATGGGGCACACAGCGATGAAGTGGTGATTTTCGAATACGACAATTTCAAAAGTTTACCGTGAAAATCAGAAATCCGGTAAAAAATCTCCGATATCCCTGAGGCCGTAAAAGGATCCGGCAAGAACGGGCCAACGATGACTGCAGAGAATCGTTCAACGTGACAGAAGTGCAACCCTTCTGTTAATTGCTGCATAGTTCAATGCTGGGCCATCAACAAGTATCAGTGAGTGAACCGTTCAATGAAACTTCATCGATATGGGTTTTCAGAGCCGAAGTATCGCTTGTGCACCCTTGATGACTAAACAACACAAGGGTTTACGCCTCGCCTGGGACCGTCAACACCACCATTGAACTGTTGATGACTGGAAAAATGTTGCCTGGTCGGACGAGTCTCGTTTCAAATTGCGTCGAGCGGATGGACGGTATGTTGTTGTTGTTGTGGTCTTCGGTCCTGAGACTGGTTTGATGCAGCTCTCCATGCTACTCTATCCTGTGCAAGCTTCTTCATCTCCCAGTACCTACTGCAGCCTACATCCTTCTCAATCTGCTTAATGTATTCATCTCTTGGTCTCCCTCTACGATTTTTACCCTCCACGCTGCCCTCCAATGCTAAATTTGTGATCCCTCGATAACTCAGTACATGTCCTACCAACCGGTCCCTTCTTCTTGTCAACTTGTGCCACAAATTTCTCTTCAATTCTATTCAATACCTACTCATTAGTTATGCGATCTACCCATCTGATCTTCAGCATTCTTCTGTAGCACCACATTTCGAAAGCTTCTATTCTCTTCTTGTCCAAATTGTTTATCGTCCATTTTTCACTTCCATACGTGGCTACACTCCATACAAATACTTTCAGAAACGACTTCCTGACGCCAAAGTCTATACTAGATGTTAACAAATTTCTCTTCTTCAGAAACGCTTTCCTTGCCATTGCCAGTCTACATTTTATATCCTCTCTACTTCGACCATCATCAGTTATTTTGCTCCCCAAATAGCGAAACCCCTTTACTACTTTAAGTGTCTCATTTCCTAATCTAATTCCCTCAGTATCACCCGACTGAATTCGACTAAATTACATTATCCTCGTTTTGCTTTTGTTGGTGTTCATCATATATCCACCTTTCAAGACACTGTCCATTCCGTTCAACTGCTCATCCAAGTCCTTTGCTGTCTCTGACAGAATTACAATGTGATACGGTAAAGCTGTTTGCCCTCGGGAAAAATTACGGCTGTACTTTCCCCTTGCTTTCAGACGTTCGCAGTACCACAACAGCAAGGCCGTTTTGGTTAGTGTTACAGGGCCAGATCAGTCAATCATCCAGACTGTTGCCCCTGCAACTACTGAAAAGTCTGCTGCCCCTCTTCAGGAACCACACGTTTGTCTGGCCTCTCAACAGATACCGCTCCGTTGTGGTTGCGCTTACGGGTACGGATATGGAAACTACCTCATGAATCCATGGACGCTGCATGTCAGCAGGGAAGAGTTCAAGCTCGTGGAGGCTCTGAATGGTTTGTGGCATTTGCAGCTGTAGTGATATGGGACCACTGACACGTCTACACAGGTGACACTTACGTAAGCATCCTGTCTGATTTTCTGCATCCATTCGTGGCCGTTGGGGTTTCTGACGAACTTGGTCAATTCCAGCAGGACAATGCAACACACCACACGTCCAAAATTGCTACAGAGTGGCTCCAGGAACTGAGTTCAAACACTTCCTCTGGCTACCAATCTCCCCAGACATGAACATTACTGAGCATGTGTGGGATGCCTTTCAACGTGCTCTTCAGAAGATGTTTCCACCCCCTGATTTATGGACAACCCTGTAGGACTCATGGCGTCAGTTCCCTCCAACACTACTTCAGCCATTAGTGGAGTCCATGCCACGTCGTATTACGGCACTTCTGCTTGCTCGCGAGGGCTCTACACGCTATTAGGCAGGTGTATCAGTTTCTTTGGCTCTTCAGTGCATTATTGTATGGGGAGGCATAACGTTGCACAGGCATACTGTCCGCCAAATCTTTGAATACGCTGCACTAACCGGTCAACGTTGTTATAACACTGTGCTGCTTCACTATGTGCTTCTTTTCAAGGGTGCGTTCGGCCATTGTTATGTAGGACAATAAGCGACCGCATCGAACAGCGCAGGTGATGGAACTCGTGGAACGAGAGGATATTGGGTGAATGGAATGGCCTACCATTCCCCCCCCCACCCCCAACTCCCGCCGCCGATCACCCCCCTCCTCTGCCCCAATGACTTAAATCCCATCGAGCACGTGTGTGATGCGTTGCGGAGATGTTATTGCAACACGTCCACATGTGATCGCGACCGTCCATAAACTGTCAAGCGCTCTTGTCCAGGAATGGAACGCCCTGCTACGGCAGCGCAGTTCTTTCCGTCCCTTGACGACGGACCTGCACCCACCTGTGAACATTGTCTCAGCAGATCATCAGTAGGAAAGCCGAGTGAAACCTACTGTACTTCGACGTTAACCAGGCTGCAATTAAAGTCACTAATCTACGTTTAGGGAGAAACACGAAATGAAAGGTTGGATATTTTGTCCTCAATTAATATATTCTGAACAAGTATCACTGCCAAGCCCGTGCTAGTCTTAACACAGTCACTCACAATCCCTTTCACTCACGTTAGCTAGTTTATGGTGTTGCATTTCCCGAAAACGTAATAGCTACAAAAATGATTGTTTTTGATTGATAATGCTCGCCAAATATTGAGTGTGTCGGTATCAAATGCAGTCACAGTTTTTAGCCACCGACCTGCTCAATACGCCACGCGGAATATGTCTTTTCTCGTCACAAAATTCACTTAAAAATTCCGAAATTTCTACACACACATCGGAATAATTATGCCGTCACTTTCCAACACTTATGATGTATGAAACACTGCTAGATCCGGCAACTAATCGTTTCCATCGGAACTACTACTACACATGTCCGATCTGTTTCATGGCTAAGCTTCGATTCTTCGCTAGAATACTCTGTCTTCTCTACTAGCAGAAAAAGGCGCGCGAAGAATATTGCTTTACCATTGGTCAGTTTACTCAACAGCCAATAGCAAAACAACACTCTCCCGCGTCAGTCCGCGCTTTTCATCCATAACCAATAGCAAAATATTAAATCTCACGACTGCACTTTTTAGCGACGTAATTATCTAATACACTCCTGGAAATGGAAAAAAGAACACATTGACACCGGTGTGTCAGACCCACCATACTTGCTCCGGACACTGCGAGAGGGCTGTACAAGCAATGATCACACGCACGGCACAGCGGACACACCAGGAACCGCGGTGTTGGCCGTCGAATGGCGCTAGCTGCGCAGCATTTGTGCACCGCCGCCGTCAGTGTCAGCCAGTTTGCCGTGGCATACGGAGCTCCATCGCAGTCTTTAACACTGGTAGCATGCCGCGACAGCGTGGACGTGAACCGTATGTGCAGTTGACGGACTTTGAGCGAGGGCGTATAGTGGGCATGCGGGAGGCCGGGTGGACGTACCGCCGAATTGCTCAACACGTGGGGCGTGAGGTCTCCACAGTACATCGATGTTGTCGCCAGTGGTCGGCGGAAGGTGCACGTGCCCGTCGACCTGGGACCGGACCGCAGCGACGCACGGATGCACGCCAAGACCGTAGGATCCTACGCAGTGCCGTAGGGGACCGCACCGCCACTTCCCAGCAAATTAGGGACACTGTTGCTCCTGGGGTATCGGCGAGGACCATTCGCAACCGTCTCCATGAAGCTGGGCTACGGTCCCGCACACCGTTAGGCCGTCTTCCACTCACGCCCCAACATCGTGCAGCCCGCCTCCAGTGGTGTCGCGACAGGCGTGAATGGAGGGACGAATGGGGACGTGTCGTCTTCAGCGATGAGAGTCGCTTCTGCCTTGGTGCCAATGATGGTCGTATGCGTGTTTGGCGCCGTGTAGGTGAGCGTCAAAATCAGGACTGCATACGACCGAGGCACACAGGGCCATCACCCGGCATCATGGTGTGGGGAGCGATCTCCTACACTGGCCGTACACCACTGGTGATCGTCGAGGGGACACTGAATAGTGCACGGTACATCCAAACCGTCATCGAACCCATCGTTCTACCATTCCTAGACCGGCAAGGGAACTTGCTGTTCCAACAGGACAATGCACGTCCGCATGTATCCCGTGCCACCCAAAGTGCTCTAGAAGGTGTAAGTCAACTACCCTGGCCAGCAAGATCTCCGGATCTGTCCCCCATTGAGCATGTTTGGGACTGGATGAAGCGTCGTCTCACGCGGTCTGGACGTCCAGCACGAACGCTGGTCCAACTGAGGCGCCAGGTGGAAATGGCATGGCAAGCCGTTCCACAGGACTACATCCAGCATCTCTACGATCGTCTCCATGGGAGAATAGCAGCCTGCATTGCTGCGAAAGGTGGATATACACTGTGCTAGTGCCGACATTGTGCATGCTCTGTTGCCTGTGTCTATGTGCCTGTGGTTCTGTCAGTGTGATCATGTGATGTATCTGACCCCAGGAATGTGTCAATAAAGTTTCCCCATCCTGGGACAATGAATTCACGGTGTTCTTATTTCATTTTCCAGGAGTGTATGATGAAGTTTTGCTTATGCATAAAGTTATTTACTGTTGTTACTTATACCTGAATCAACTTCCCCTTTACCATAAACTTACATTACGAATGTATTCTACAAAAATCCTCTTTTGTCCATATCCATACTTCTTCGAAATGTTCCCACACTAAATCCTACTACACAACTCGTTAAACAATTATCTTCATATTAACCTTAAACCACACTCACGCATCATTCATACTGCGAAAACACATTTATAACATTTTACATACATAAAAAGACATATAACACTTTATGAAAATACTAGAACAGTTTATGAAAAACATTAAATTACTTTAGTGCACTCTAGTGGGCACAATCGAGACAAAAATCACAGTCCCCATATCCAATACTGTCCTCTATCGGGTGATACATAAACTACGTGCGCGTCCAGTCTCGCGTCACCGTCTGTCACTCTCCAGCTCTGAGACACATCTCCCACTTAACCGCCTCCAAGGCAGGATCGTTATACGGTGATACACCTCAATGCCACAACGACTCCTTACCAATATCGAGAGCAACATGGGAGCAATTTGAACAGCGGACATCGCCTGCCTCGAAGATCGCACACTCAAATAAGGATTATGCTCTGCCTTTTTTAATGGCCAAGGGAACATCGCAAATCGCAGTGGTGTCGGTATAACGACTGTCTTCGAATAAATGTGGCATTACTGTTCGCCTCATTGTCTACTTCCTTTAGTCTCTATCTGTACTATAATATAGTACTTCTTTGTATGTATGGTCCAAGTTTTATCGAGCTGTGTTTCTCGGGCATGACACGTCATGCGATAGATACTTTCAAGTCTTACACACCAGTGTAGGTAGCATTATCGTTAATGGTTGGTTGCTGTTTTTGCATTATCGGAAAAATTACGCTGACTATATGTTTACTTAATCTCAAAAAATTGTCAGTTAAAGAGAAATGGTACTGGGACAATTGTGTGCAAGGGTCCAACTACGAAATAATTCGTTCTTTTTTGCATTTTTCGGTACAAAATATTGTGAAAATATTTTATATTTCAATTTGATTTGTCCCGTTAGGCACTCAAGGCCATTTGGACACATGTGACGAATACTTTGGAGAAGATTAAACGAAGCAAAGGAGCGTAATGACCTCCTTAACACCACAGTTTCGATAGGCGCTGTAGGGGAAGAGATGCAATTCTCCATCTCGGAACTGATGCAGCTGTTGTAAGCAAAGAACTCGCAAAGTTAGAAACCGTAGCGAAATGAAGGTTGGTAGGTTGGTTTGGAGAATAAAGGAACCAAACTGCATGAGGAAAACGCACTGATGAAACCATCCCTAAAAGAAGTCGGGGAAAGCAAAAAGGCGTAAAACTAACTGGGAGAAATAAAGAAGCACACCAAAATGGCATTACGTACACTAAAAGGAAAGCAAAGTTGCAGGTACTAAAATAATATAGCAGGTGGCGTGACTGATAACAAGAATAAAAAGGGATGAGCCAGCCACACTGCAACACACTAAAATCTCCAGCTGAAAAAACAAGGCGAGAAAAATACATCTAGGGAAAAAAACAAATATCAAGGCGGACAAGCAGCAAAGAAAGAGCGGGTAAGGGTTAAAATGGAGGGAGGGTGAAGACCTGGGACAGAACTCTAGACGTTCGCTCTTGGATTGAGTGATAAAAACGATCCTCTCGAAGAAAACATAAGACCAGATCGGCCGTTGAGACATTGCGTCCTAACACCGTGAGTAATGTGGCGGGAAGGTTAAAAGTCCGAGGGCGGCTAAAATTGGGCAGTCAAATTAGATGTGGGCCACAGTCAAATGAGAAGCGCACCGAGGCTGAGGTGCGTTCTCGTGACCATGAGTCGGCTAAGTATAGCCGATGAGGAGCCGGCAGACAACGGAGTCCTTGCGAGCGGCTCACATGGCTGACCGCCACACATTCGTTGCCTCTTTGATAACACGTTGTTGGTTTGGTGTACTGAGGGTGCCCCATTCGGTATCCTCCCAGAGCCCGAAAACTTTACGGCGTAAGACTGTAATGCGAGGGCGACCTGGAGAGAATGGAGGTAGACCGCAGTGACTGTCCGTTAACCCACAGCACAAACAAATGTATGATATTGCTTGTAAATAAGCAGAAAGGGCAATTACTGTATGTTTACACTATTTCAGAACCATCACTGCAAGCAGTAGTATCTATCTACGTAGGGGCCAATTTAAAGTGGAACGACCTCATAAAACTAATCGCAGGTAAGGCACAGACTAGAGTGAGACTCACTGAAAGACTCTTCAAGAAATGTGCTCCGCCAGCAAATGAAGGAGCTTCACAAAACTCTCTTTCGACCTCTGCTTGAACACTACTCGGTAGTCTGTGGTCGGTACCAGATAGAATTGGGGGAGGAAACATAAAAGATATGAAGGACAGAGCGTTTCGTTACAGGTTTATTTAGTTACTGTGAAAGCGTTACGGAGATGCTTGGCCAACACTAGTGCCAGATGCTAAGAGACAGGCGTTTTGGATCATTGTGTGGTTTCCTGTTAGAACGCCGAGAGCATACGTTCCTAGAAGAGCCACTCAATTTATTGATTTTTCGTAACTTTAACTCATGAAAGGATCACGGAGGTGAAATTACAGATTGTGTAAAATGAAGAAACTGCACTGTAGTTGCAGGATGAACAATCTTCTATTCCGTAGACAACCAGTTTTGGAACACTTAAAGTTCCATCATCTGATATAAACGGTAATAGCATGTATATTATGTTAAGAGACAATGGGAGTGGATCCTCAAGCTTGTAACGTCAGATAAGGAACTATGCGACTAAAATGTTTAAGTAATTTAAAATAAATTAGAAGAGGGTTCAGGACGCTACTTACAAATGAAAACACTTAACAATCTGATGCCACCTGAACCCCAATTTTGTCATGGAAAAGAAGTTCCGCGTCAAAAGTAAAAAAAGGGAGTTCCTACAAAAAACCGAAATCACGACCGGACACCATAAATCGCCACAACCTCTAATCATGTAAAATTTAAGAAATAGGTGAAGAGAAATGACATAACGAGTAGAATTACATAATTCCATAAAAGCCGTTCCCCATGCTGTCCCGCAGGGACCACTAACGGGAAAACTATATCATAGAAAATACAGTCCGTGAGAAATAAGGCCGCATACGACCCACAGCGCAGGCACGGTGTGTAACTGATATGTGATTGGTAAGCACTGACCTGTATCACAAAAATATTTTACTTAATTGTGACATTGTTCGGATAGGTTGTGGTTTGCGCGTAACTTAGTCTTCTTTATGCACAGTTTCCCTTCCCACCTAAGGCTGTGATGATTCGTCTTCTTTCTGCTGTTACTTTTCGCTTTTCCAGTTTCAATAGTTCTACGATCACACATCTGTTGACACGGAGCTTTAGTTCCACGTCAACACTGGGTGAAGATGCTGAGATGGTCAAGTGATTTTATTTATAATTAACGTCCTGTCCTTCCTTTTGATTTGTTTTAACGATTTTGGCCCAAAAAATCGATTTTTCAAAAACATTATTTTCTTGGTCTACACAGTTTAATCTATGTTGTGTGTGAATTTTATCGTGATAGCAGATTTATAAATGCCTTTAAATTGTTAAACTGATTAACTCCGAACTGGTGGCCACTCCCACCGTTTCCGACATTCGAGAAACTGCTTGCTTCAGCAGAAATTTTGTCTGTGTGAAGGTTATTTTTCTTTTGATATCTTGGCTGACATCTGTATCTCTGGCTGAAGTCTGTATCCTTGCCTGAAAACTTTCTTGCATGTGGTTTATTTACGTTTTGACAACACTAACACATATTGGTAGGAAACCTTTACGTGGAAGTCAAGATTTACCCCTCAGGGGACTCAGCATTCCTTTGCTGGGTACGGGCTTGGCGACCCCGGGGTCCCCGAGTTGTGGACTGGTGTGCGCCGCCAGTCCTCTGACACCGTAAGCTCTGGGCATGCTTCAGCGACCACCGTGTGGCGCAACGGTGGAACGTTGTGCGTCGCAGGGACCGGGGATCTTGGCTTGATTGCCTGGATCGCAAGGACGGTTCATACCTCTATACAAAAAACCTTCAATCTTAAGGTGTGCTGCGCGCCGATAAGATGCATGGCTGTTGAAGTGGAACAGTCGCTAGCGGGCAACCTCTGGGGAACCTGCCACACCTCAGTTGTACAAGGCTTATCCAGGCATGCGGGGCTCTTTTTGGATGGACGTAAGTTTCCCAAGCTGCTCGTGGGACGGCCATGGATACCACGAATTCTTCCTCTTTTCCTCGTTCTAATTTTTCGCTGGCCAGTGGGATGGGTGGACCGCTGGTAGGCACTACCACCCAATCCAACAAGAGGGCTAGGTTAGCCAGTCCTCCTGACTCAGGCGTCAGCAAACGTACAGCAGTTCAGAGTAACAGAGCACATACTGACAACCAGAATGTGTTTTTACTAATAAAAAGGAGAGGGTTCCTTTGAAAAGGTTTCGCCATTCTATACCCAAAAGGGTCTAGAAGGAATAGCTGGAACTTTAAAATCAGTGAAGCGTTTACGGAATGGGACACTGCTTGTTGAAACATCAACTGCTCAGCAAGCAGTTAACCTTCAAACAGTTAAAAGCTTGGGGAATACACAATCGATACAGATCTTCACAGCACCCTGAACTCCAGGAAGGGTGTTGTTACCTGTAGGGATGTCGTTGACATTCCTGTAGAAGAATTAAATAGTGAATGGGCTCAGGAGGGAATTGTTGACGTTCAGAACATCATGAAAAGGGTGGATGGAACCTGGTGAAATCTGACTCCTTCATTCTTACTTTCAGTACCCCTAAACTCCCAGAACACGTCAACGCAGAATTTCTTCGAGTAAACGTCCGGTCGTATGTCCCAAACCCAATGCGCTGTTTTAAGTGCCAGCGCTTTGGGCATACAACTCTAGGGTGTAAAGGAGAAGCGATGCGTGGCAACTGTAGTAAGGCTGCCCATGATGGAGTTGACTGTTCGTCGCCTGTCAGATGTATAAACTGTTCTGAAAGCCACCCTGTTTGGAGTAGGAACTGTAGAATCTTCCTAGAGGAACGTAAAATACAAGAAATAAAAACAACTAAGCGTATCCCCTACAGTGAAGCCAAAAAGATCTTTAAGGCCATGCAGCCCCCCACATTCGTTGCGTCTTTTGCTTCCATTGTTCAGAAGTCGCCTCCATAAGTTGATGCATCTACACAGACGGAGGTTGTTAGTGTTGGCACGAACACCTGCACATGTCAGTGCACTTGCAAGGCAGCAAGTGTATCAGAGCCTTTAGCCCCTCCTCGAACAGCAAAGAAAGGTACAGTAGCTAACATTGACGAGCCCCAGGCATCTCCGCTTGCTGAGGCTGTTCCAAAGCCCAGCATGGTCATCAACACCCCCAGCTCCAGTTCCAGCAAAGCCCCCTAAACAAAGGAAAGCACACGTCAAGCAGCACCAACAGATTAAATCGGCTGGTAAACCCTCGGATCATGTTAATGTGGTCCCACTAGACGCTTCATCAGACTGTTCCCCAGAGCCGATGGAGTCTGAGAATATTGGGCAATCATCTCGCCCCAAGACTGAGCCTCCACCCGCTGCAGTCTCCCCACCTCGGCGGAAAGAGAGGCAGAAATACAACCACCGTGATGGATCCCATATTACAATGGAACCTGCAAGGGTTCAAGACACATGTGGAGGAACTACGTCTATTGATTCAGGATAGACCTATGTGCGTATGTCTGCAAGAGACAAATTTCAGTGAAACATACACCCCTGAACTACGTGGTTATGTCCTCCACAAAAAGGACAACCTGAGTGGACAGAGAGCTCGAGGAGGAGTAGGTATCTTCGTCAATACCGACTACAACTCCTCGCCTCCCTCCCTCACGACGAATTTACAGGCAGTTGCAATATTAGTACATGTGCGTCATATGCTAACAGTATGTTCGCTTTACCTGCCCCCACATGATGCGCTCGACGAAGAGGATCTCAGTGATCTTCTTACACAGCTCCCCCACCAGTTCATCCTCTGTGGTGATTTTAATGCACACAATATGCTTTGGGGCTCTGTGAGTACTTGCCCCAGGGGTAGAGCAATCGAGAGGCTTCTTCTGTCTTCCAGTGCCTATTTGCTACATACAGGTCAGAGCACGGATTTTTGCATTGCAATTGGGTCATTCTCTGCCATTGATCTATCGCTTAGCTCTCCAGCCATCGCCCACACTGCTGCATGGGAAGTGGTTGGTGACTTACACGGCAGTGATCACTTCCCCATCTGGATTTACCTGCCACATGCAGTGGAACCGGAAAGGAAACCGCCTCGATGGGTGCTCGGTAGAGCCAACTGGGCACTGTACAGTCAACTAGCCCAGTTTGAACATTGGGTCAGTGTCCAGGAATGGGTGGATCATATTACTGAAGTGATCCACCGCGCAAGTGAAGCGTCCATCCCACAGTCCACGGGACAACCGAAGCGGCAGCCTGTCCCTTCGTGGAGCGACGAATGCCGCTCTGCAATCAGGGCTAGGCAGGCAGCTCTGCGTAGGTTCAAATGCCGGCCAACTGTGGCGAACCTTGCTGCCTTTCGGGTGGCGAGGGCAAAGTGTCGTCAGATTATACGAGAGAGCAAGAAGAGGTCGTGGCAGCAGTTCCCGAACACCATTAATCGTTCTACACGAAGTTCCATTGTATGGGAGACCACCAGGAGGATTTCTGGGAGAGGTGGGAGGTGCCCTATGGCTCCTATAATGTGGAATGGTACTCTCCAAACGACCCCAAGAGATATTGCCCAGCCTATGGCGGCTCATTTCGCAACTATTACTGCAACCGCCAGTCAGAATCCAGCTTTCCAGCCCCATAGAGTGGCTGCTGAGAGGAGCAGTTTTGACTTCCGCTCACCCAATACAGAAGAGTACAACTGCCCATTTTCCATGTGGGAACTGGATTCTGCATTGTGTGGGGCTCGTGATATATCCCCTGGTCAGGATGGAATCCACTATAGCATGCTGCGGCACCTCACAGGGAGAAATAAAGAAATCCTCCTCCGACTTTTTAATCTAGTTTGGATGTCCGGTCACTTCACCGACTCGTGGCGTGAAGCAATTTTAATTCCTCTTTTAAAACCTGGGAAAGACCGCAAGTGCCCGGGTAGTTACCGCAGTGTTGCCCTCACTAGCTGCGTGGGGAAGACCTTGGAGCGGATGGTCAACCGCCGCCTTGTCTAGATGTTAGAATCCAGGCAACTCCTTATTCGCTTTCAGTGTGGGTTCAGGAGGTATCGCTCCACCCTTGATAACCTGGCTCTCCTGGAGGCGGCTATACAACAGGCTTTCCTGCGCCAGCATCACCTGTTGGGAATATTTTTTGACATTTAAAAGGCATACGACACTACTTGGAGGCATCTTATCATCAGGCAACTCCACGAATGGGGTTTTCGTGGATGTCTTCCCAATTTTATTCGGTCCTTCCCGTCGCCACGTTATTTTCGGTACCGAGTCGGAGACGTACTGTCTAGTCGCTTTGAACAAGAGAACGGTGTACCTCAAGGTAGTATTTCAAGTGTGACGGTCGTTGCTATTGCTATTAATAGTATTACGTCTGTTGTGAAAAGTCCTGTGCAGTGTTCCTTGTTTGTGGACGATTTCTCTGTATTTTGCTCTTCTTCAAGCCTTGCAACGACGACTCGTCAGTTGCAACTCACTCTGTGATGTTTGGACGAATGGGCACAGAAGAGTGGTTTTCAGTTCTCAACTGATAAGTCGGTGTGTGTTCTTTTTAACCGTTCTCGTTCCATTTTCGACTCGCCTGAGTTGAGGATGAGGGACACCGTTCTGAATTTTAAAGACACGGTGAAGTTTCTGGGCCTCACTTTTGATTCTAAGCTTACGTGGCTGCCACACATTAAGGAACTGAAAAAACGGTCTCTTAAGGCGCTGTCTATTTTAAAATGTCTTAGTCACCACACATGGGGAGCAGACAGGACTTTTCTGCTCCGGTTTTACAGAGCCTTCGTGCGGTCCCGGCTTGATTATGGATGCACGGTGTATGGGTCTGCAAGACCCACTTATTTGAAGCTATTGGATGTGGTGCAGCATGAGGGCATTCGGTTGGCCACTGGGGCGTTCAGAACGAGCCCCATACCGAGCCTCTGTGCAGAGGCAGGTGAACCACCACCTCCGGCGGCGTCTCCTAATGGTGCGGCAGGCCTATCAAACACTATCCACACCATACACACCTGCATACCACACTGTTGCTCGGCCTCCACTAGAAAGGCTTTTTCTCAACCGCCAACGAGCAACAAGGCCCTATGGGATTCGTGCAAAGGATTGCATTTAGAGATGGGTGTGGCCGGTTTTAATGTTTCACATCGAGGCTCCTCCAGAGGCCCACACTGATTTTCGATTTGGCAAATTTTAAGAGAGACAGTACATCAGATTTTACTTCCAAATCTTTCTTTTTTAACATTTTAGATAGGCATCATGATTTTACAGTAGTCTACACTGACGGATCCCAACAGGGGGATTCTCTTGGCTGCTCAGTAGTGTTCCCTGAATGTGTCATCAGGATTCGCCTTCCCGAGGAATACACTGTTTTTTCCGCAGAACGTCACGCGATCCTGAAGGCATTGGAGCAGATACGGTGTGCTCAGGGCAAACACTTCCTAATTTGCTCTGACTCACTGAGCGTATTACAGTCACTGCAGAACCTGTACCCAGCGGAGAAGTTGGAACAGCTGATTTACGACCAACTGTATATCCTCCAACGACAGGGCAAGCAAGTGTCATTTTGCTGGGTGCCAGGGCATGTGGGCATACGGGGAAATGAACAAGCTGCCAAGGACGCCTGCAGATTACCGGAGGTGACACAATGTTCTATTCCTTTGCAAGGTGTCGTTTCTGTGCTGCGTCGGAAGTATATGCAATAGTGGGAGGAGGAATGGCTGGCGGTGAGGGAAAATAAGCTGCGGTTGGTGAAACCCACCATCCAGCCGTGGTGTTCCTTCTGCCAGTCACCTAGGCGTGACGAAGTGACCCTTACACGTCTTCGCATAGGGCACTGTCCTCTTACGCATGCCTTCTTACTACGGGGAGAGGAACCCCCGCTGTGTGATGCCTGTGGCGTACGAATCACTGTACGCCACATTTTAGTTGAGTGTGATTTATATCGTTCTGTCAGGGCGGAAGTTAATATTAGTGGCGATCTGCCCTCGATTTTAGCCGATGACGTGACGAGTGTCAAGAAAGTTTTAAGGTACTGTGTTGTTTCTGGGCTTCAGCCTAAAATTTTAGGTTGGAATTTTTTTGTGTGTTGCCGAGTGGCTAACCACTCCTTTTTATTCTTGTAATAGGCCAGTTCCAAACATGTGCTATGTGTTTCATTTTAACCCCTTAGCCTACGTTCTCGTGCAGTTCTCCTCTTTACGTGCTGCTTTCCACTTTGCTACTGTTGACGTGCACACTGCCTATGTAGACTGTCACCTTTAATTTTAGTCTTATTTTTGCACTTGCTGCATTTTTATGACACTAGTCCGTTGTTGTTTCCGTTCGGGCGCTAAAGACTACACTGTTGAGCGCCCTTAACACCATATCCATCCATCCATCAAGATTTATGCATAATGAGAGGTGGAAAAGTTGTGATTAAAAAACGGAAGTTTCATCGAAATCGGTTTACCAACAAAAAAGGGGAAGCAGCTCGAAAATAAGAACATAAACTCTCAGCTTCAGCATCGGAACTTGGGACAGGAGAACTGTACAGGTGGGTGAATGATGTTGATAGAGATTCCACTGGATTCAGACTTAGAGTTTCTGTGCCACGCTATAAGGTTTTCATGTTCATGTGTTAGCTGTAAAAATACCTAATGCATGATTGTTGTTGAAGAAGGAAGAGTGGGAAAAGATTGTGATTTTAAATTAATTTCTAATTCGTGTAGCTATGAATTTTCATTTTTCTCCTCCAAAATAACTGACACTGGTACCTATGAGAGCAATTTTAGGTTAGCATATGCTCTGAGATGCCTTGGACTGGACAGGGATCTAGGTAATTTATTGTGTGATTTTCTGATCATGCCTCCAACTTGTGCAATGTGTGAAAAAATAAAAAAAATATCATGCTGTATGCGATAATGCCAAAGTTTCTATGAAGAAAGAAATAGATCCTGGGGTAGATATTCATGACAGTGAATCTCCTACAAATGTTACTGACCTGTGTGTGTCTGTAGATGGGACCTGGATGAAAAGGGCCCACACATCTCTGTAAGGAGTTGCATCTGTTATTGGTATTGACACAGGGAAAGTTTTAGATGTAGAAATTATGTCTGTCTACTGACACCAGTGTGCAGCAAGGAAGATGTCCAACAATGAGGACAGTGACAAACTGTGGCAAGAAAAGCTTGCAGTAACATACTCTAAAAATTTTAGTGGGTCAAGTGGGGGTTCACATGGCTTTGAGCACTATGGGACTTACCATCTGTCGTCATCAGTTCCCTAGAACTTAGAACTAATTAAACCTAACTAACTTAAGGACATCACACACAGCCATGCCCGAGGCAGGATTCGAACCTAAGACGGTAGCGATTGCGCTGTTCCAGACTGAAGCGCCTAGAACCGCTCGGCCACACTGGCCGGCTCAAGTGGAGGCATGGAGGCTGCTGCAGTTGTGAGGGTGTTCTCCAGGTCTGAGGATCAGTATTGTTTTAGATATACTAAATACATTGATGATGGGGACCCCTCTTCGTTCAAAGCTGTAACAGATAAGAATCTAACAGATGATTGCCTTACATGCAAACACAGGCCAAGCAGATAAAAGTGGAGAGAAGAGAAAGCTAGAGGATGAGGAGTATCAGTAGGGAGGATTATAAAATTAAGATAAGCTTATTACATGTAGAAGTATGAGAAGAAAATCTTTGAATCTCATTTTCTCTGTTTTACAAAAAAATGGTTCAAGTGGCTCTAAGCACTATGGGACTTAACATCTGAGGTCATCAGTCCCCTAGACTTAGAAACTACTTAAACCTAACTAACCTAAGGACATAACACACATCCCTGCCCGAGGCAGGATTTGAACCTGCGACCGTAGCAGGCGCGCGGTTACAGAGTGAAGTGCCTCGAACCGCTCGGCCACCGCGGCAGGCTCTGTTTTACATTTTCTGCGCTATCAGGAGCCTTTTCTTAAAAAGCATATGCGCTAATGCCATGAAATTTTCAGTAACTGTCCTCAGCGTGTTGCTGTCTCCTTGGAGCTAAAAAATACGAGATCCTGCAATTACATTGTCATTTTTAGATTATTGCATTTAGAAAAAAATTAACTATATATGTGCAAAACAAAAACTCTGTTAATGATATAGTTTGTGCCATAGATTAATAACTGTATTTCAGTGGTCTTATAACCTTGTCAGTACAATATAACAAAATTATCAGATTAATTGCATGATTACAATTTGAGTTATGGCTTTTTATAAAAAAGATAATAAAAAATTAAAAATTCAAATTTCTTGCAAAATATGAATACTAAATATTTTATTATATTTTTCCGTTAAAATACAGCTCTTTTGCTTTACACATGCAAAATTTAGATATATACATTAATAAATATAGCTGTATATATTTCTAAATAAATGTTTACATTTTCCTTTACATCCCCCCATTAATTCTTTTTAGAAATTTTAGCCGCCAAAGTCCTCATCCGACAATTCAAACTTGAGGATCCCCACCCACTGTCTTGTGACACAATGTGTTCGTTATTACAGTTTACAAAAGATGTTGGAACTTTAAGTGCTTCGAATCCTGTCGTCTATACAATAAAAAACTGTTCATTCAGCAATTGTAGAGTGCTTCCTTCAGTTTAGGGAATAGATTTATGCAGTTGGGGCTGCCCCATAAGAACTATTCGTAAAATTACAGCGAGACTATTTCAGATGGAAGCTTATCAGTTGTCGTCTTTGCAGCACACCATTCACGACTGGAACACTAAAGAGCGGAGTGATATTAGTACTCGAGGTACCCTCGGCGTAATGTAGGTTGCGAAGTATCCGTGTAGATGTAGAGGAATACGCAGAATGGTCGTTGGAAGGGTACATCCCGAATCGTGAGGCTGCCACTACGCTAGAAAGTTAGGTCAAGAGACCATAACGCCCGAACCTTCAGAAACAATTTAAAATCTCTCATCAGGGATAGATACAGGCACACAATTTATTGATTTAGACAAGTATGTAAGAGAGTCTAAAAGAAACGCTAGGTACAGACAGGATCTTATACTGCTGGCAGTTTCCTTTGCTACGCGGCTTGCAGTGTGCTGCAAAATTCTATCTATTCCTCTCCGAATTACTGTTCCAACCTACATCCTTTTAAACTTGCCTTTCGTCGCCTAGTCGTCGTACACAATTTTTAACCCGCATACTTCCCTCCAGTACTAAACTGGTGATCCTCTTTCTCAGAACGTGTACTATCAACCGATCGCTTCCTTTAGTCAGGTTAAGCCCAAATATTATTCTCCCCAATTCTGTTCAGTATCTCCGCTCATTGGTTACATGATCTATCCATCCCATCTTCACCATTTTGCTATAGCACCACTTCGCAAAACCCTCAGTTGTCTTCTTGTCTGAACTGTTTATCGTCCACTCTCACTTTCAAGCAACACTCAAATATTACTGTGGTGTGCGCACTGTAAGACCTTCGGTACACATACCATCAGATTATTTGACTTGTCGCACTAACGAAGTAGGCGAGTGTTAGCAATCTCGTGGTCTTATCGTGGCGTGTTTATCTTCTGCCGTTACGTCAGACGATAGATATGCCACTTGCACGCTTAGAGTAGCAGATTGACGGTGACCAACTTTAAACAGAACTTGATTAATTTTCACACACATTTATTAAAATAATAACAATCATAAACCTTACTTAACTTGATTCTGGATGATATTTACAATTGACAATCTGAAGTTCCTTTGGTACTGGTACGCTAATCTTATTCTCACATATCTCTGATACTTGACAAAGTGTCTATACATTTCTCTTTATGGCTATGTACAGGAATACGATAATCTTACTAAGCGCAGACTGAAACTTGACTACAGACTAATGCAGACTGACTAATCGGAGTTCTCTTTTTTTTTTTTCTTTATTGTTATTTTAAAACCTGTACAACAGGCAGGCTTTCAGCAGCATCCTACGCTGCTCTTCAGCCATAGAATACACAACGAGAAAAAACAGAAAGAATACACATAAGTTACAGAATGGTGGGCAATAAAACAGTAGATACAGAAAGACAAACACGGAGCCGTTCACACTCGACGATAATCCACACTGCAAACTGTTGACACGATGCACAAACACTGAAGATGGCGATGGCACAGGTGAACGATGGAGTGCGACGGTGAACACTGAACACTAAACACGACGGCACACACGAGACACTGATGGCGCTGATCTCTGGCGCGCGAAAGTCCACGTAGCGTGTGCGAGTCTGGGGACCTGCCAAGAGGGGTAGAAGGGTGAGGGGGGTGGAGAGGGGAGAACAAAGATGCCAATGGCTGAGGAGATGGGAGAAGGAGTAGAGGGACAGGGGAGGGGAAGCCCAGGGGAGGAGTGGAGAGAAATGGGAGAGGGTGGGAGGGTGCCCAAAGGAACAAACACAGGAAGGGGGAGGATCAAAGTTGGTAGGAGGGGTATATGGAGGGGAGGACGGCATCATCAGGGAGGGGGAGCTGGCAGAAGCCACCTTGGGAGAGGGTAAGGAGGGTGAAGAGATGGAGACCGGGTGGGACGTGGGAATACAGGTGCGGCAGCGGGCGGGGGTGGGAGAGGATAGGGGAGATGGTGAGGAGGATCGAGTTTTCGGGAGGTGTACAGGATCTGTATCTGTTCAAGGAAAAGGAGAAGGTGGGGAAACGGAATGGGGTCGTACAGGATCCACATGGGGGAGGGGAGACGGATGCGATAGGCTAAGCGGAGAGGATGGCGTTCAAGGATCTGAAGGGATTTGTAAAAGTTAGGGGGGTGGAGATCCAGGCAGGATGGGCATAACCGACGATAGAGCAGATGAGGGATTTATAGGTGTGGAGGATGGTGGAGGGGTCCAGACCCCACGTACGGCCAGAAAGGAGCTTGAGGAGACAGAGTTGGGAGTGTGCCTTGGCTTGGATTGTCCGGAGATGGGGGGTCCAGGAGAGGCGATGGTCGAGGCTGACGCCAAGGTACTTAAGGGTGGGGGTGAGGGCGATAGGACGGCCATAGATGGTGAGATAGAAATCAAGGAGGCGGAAGGAAGGGGTGGTTTTGCCTACAATGATCGCCTGGGATTTGGAGGGATTGACCTTGAGCAACCTGCTGCCAGAGAAAGGAGGTGGCATGGGTTACATCGTCAGGGTGGTGGTAGGTGAAGGGGTGGTTATCGACCTGGGTGGAGAGGGTATCCCGGTAGGCATTCCAGTTGGCACGGGAATAGTAATGGACGTACTTTGGAGGAGGGTCATTACGAGGGTCAGGGCGGGGGCGACGACCGTCTGAAATGGTGAGGACAGGGCGATGGTCGCTACCAATAGGCTCCAGGACATCCACCGTTATGCAGCCAAGGAGGTTAGGGGAGGAAAGGATAACAATGGGAGTGGAGTTGGATTCTGGACGGGTGTGCTGGGGGATGGGGATGAGGTCGCCTTGAAGGAAGGAAAGGGCCCCCAGGGGCTCAGCATTCATTTGCTGGGTACGGGCTTGGCGACCCCGGGGTTCCTGAGCTGGGGACTGGTAAGCGCCACCTGTCCCCCGTCACCGTAAGCTCTGAGTACACTTCAGCGACCACCGTGCGGCGCGGCGGTGGAATGTTGTGTGTCTCAGGGAATGGGGATCTTGGCTTGGCCGCCCGGATCGCGAGGATGGAACAAACCTCTATAAAAAACCCCTCAATCTTCCGGAGTGCTCCGCGCCTATGAGATGCATGGCTGTTGAGGTGGAACAGTCGCAAGCGGGCAACCTCTGGGGCACCTGCCACACCCCAGTTGTATACGGCTTACTCAGGCACGCGGGGCTCTGTCTGAGCGGACCTTTAGTTCCCTAGCTGCTCGTGGGACCGCAATGGACCCTTCGACTTCTACATTTCCCCCTACCAGTGGATTGGGTGGGCCGCTGGTAGGCAAACACACCCCTTCGAAAAAGCGACTTCGTGCTTCGAGTCCTCCAGCTCCTGGTGTTGCTAGAGATTTATCAGACTGTTGTAACAGAGCACATGCTGATAATCAGAATGTGTTTTTGATTATTAAACGAAAGGAGGGTAGCTTTGAGAGGGTTTCTCCCTTTTACATCCACAAGGGTCTTGAAGGAATTGCAGGTACACTGAAATCTGTTAAGCGACTGCGCAATGGTACTCTCTTAGTTGAGACTTCTAGTTCCCGTCAAGTCGCTTCTCTTCGGAAAGCACTCTGTCTCGGAGAGTACGCTATCGAGACCGAGCTCCACTCCACACTCAACTATAGTAAGGGTGTTGTGACATGTAGGGACTTGGCGGATATCTCCACAGACGAGTTGAAATCTGAGTGGGCTGCCGAAGGTATTGTTGATGTGCAGAATATTATGAGGCGAGTCGATGGGGACCTAGTAAAATCCGACTCGTTTATTCTCACGTTCAGTTGCCCGCGACTTCCAGAGCATGTTAAAGCGGGGTTCTTACGTTTGCCAGTACGGCCATATTTCCCCAACCCAATGCGCTGCTTTAAATGTCAGCGCTTTGGGCATACTACATTGGGGTGCAATGGGATAGCCACTTGCGGTAAATGTGGTCAGCCTGCCCATGAAGGAGCTGATTGTTCGTCGCCTGTGAAGTGCGTGAATTGCTCTGGGAGTCACCCTGTCTGGAGCCGGGTCTGCCCCATCTATCTCGACGAACGGAAGATACAGGAGATTAAAACATCTAAGCGCATACCCTATGGTGAGGCCAAGAAGCTCTTTAAGGCCATGCAACCTCCTGTGTTTACTACATCTTTCGCTTCCGTTCTGAAAAAACCGGTACAAATGGCCACTGTTGCTACGCAAACGGAGGTTGCTAGTGTTAGCACTAATACCTGCGTTTGCCAGTGCACTTGTGCTGCTGCGGTTGTTTTGCAACCTGCAGCTCTCCCCGCAACGTCGGACAAGGCCGTGGTTGCTGACATTGGGGTACTTCCTGCCTCTTCCCCTATGGCGCCTTCTGCCCAGGCGAGTAAAGCTCCAACTGCTGACAAGGCTCTGCCTTCTAAGCCCCCTAAGACCAAGACGCCGAAGGTGAAGATTTTGCCACCTGCGGAGACTGATCAGGGTCGGTCCGATGACGAGACCATCGTACTGCCTGACATCTCCCGTGGGTCGTCATCGGAGCTGATGGACATTGATGTCGACCGGGGGCGCTCTTCTCGCCCCAGGAATAAATCTCCGGCCAGTACGGGCTCTCCTCCAAAACACAGAGGCAGGGTGAAAGTTCAGCCACCCTGATCACTGGCTCCCATCTTACAGTGGAACCTGAATGGGTTCAGGACGCATGTGGCCGAACTACAACTCCTTGTACGAGAGTTCCCTTTGTGCTTATGTCTCCAAGAGACACATTTTCGGGCCACTGATGCTCCTTCTTTACGGGGCTATACCGTCTATCGGAAAGATGATCTGACGGGGGAAAGGGCAAAGGGTGGTGTTGCGGTTTTTGTCCGTGACATGCACCCCTCATCTGAGCTCCCTCTCGTTACAGACTTGCAAGCAGTTGCAGTTAACCTTCTTGTGGGTCGGAGGCTCACAGTCTGTTCACTTTACTTACCTCCTCAGGATGCGATAGACTCTGAGGCTCTCTCAGACCTTATTGGCCAACTTCCCCGCCCCTTTCTTCTTCTGGGGGACTTCAATGCTTATAATGTCTTATGGGGCTCGTCGACTACTTGCCCCAGGGGTCGCATTCTGGAACGCCTCATGGTGTCTGAAGAACTGTGCATCCTCAACTCTGGTGCCCCCACTCATTTCTGTACTGCTTCTGGGTCGTCGTCAGCTATTGACCTTTCCTTTTGCTCTCCAGCACTAGCGGATTCTGCTGTATGGGAGGTTGATGCTGACCTCCATTCTAGTGACCACTTTCCCCTTTGGATTCGCCTCCTGGATGAGGCTATGGCATTTCCGGTACCGCCCCGGTGGCACCTCTGCAGGGCTGACTGGACACTTTTTAGCCACCTGGCCGTTTTGGAACACCGTGACAGCGTCCACGAATGGGTAGACCATGTTACAGCGGTGATCTCCCATGCTGCTGAATTGTCCATCCCACGGTCATCCGGTCATCCCAAGAGGCGTCCTGTCCCTTGGTGGACCCCTGAGTGCCGCTCAGCCATCCGAGCCCGCCGTGCCGCTTCAAGTGCCGTCCCACAGCTGACAATCTTGCAGCCTTTCGGGTGGCAAGGGCTAAAGCGCGACGCGTGATTAAAGAGAGCAAACGACGGTCATGGCAATCGTTCTTGAACTCCATCTCCCGCTCCACTAGTTCTACGAAAGTATGGGAAGCCGTCAGGAGGATTTCCGGGAAACTCGGCCAGCTACCCGTCACGGCCTTGCTGCATCAGGGAAGTCTCCTCACGGCGCCGAGAGACATTGCCCAGACACTGGCCATGCATTTTGCGGAATCTACCGCCACTATTAACTGTGATCCAGATTTCTGCCGCTACCGCACTGCCATCGAGAGGGGTCACTTGGATTTCCGGTCTCCTAATTCTGAACCCTACAACTGCCCCTTCACAATGTGGGAACTGGATTCAACGCTGTCTGTGGCTCATGATACTGCGCCTGGTCATGATCAAATCCGGTATAGCATGCTGCGGCACTTGTTACTGCCTTCCAAGGAAGTTCTCCTGAATTGTTTTAATATGATATGGTTATCCGGCACGTACCCTGACTCGTGGAGGGAAGCGATTTTGATACCCCTCCTCAAACCAGGGAAGGACCGAACGCATCCCAGTAGTTATCGAAGTATCGCCTTGACGAGCTGTGTCGGGAAGACGTTGGAACGCATGGTCAATCGTCGCCTGGTTTGGCTGCTCGAGACCAGGCAGCTCCTTAGCCCCTCTCAGTGTGGCTTTCGGAGATGGCGTTCCACTATAGACAACTTGACCCTGCTTGAGGCGGCCATCCAGCAGGCCTTCCTGCGTAACCAGCATTGTCTAGGTGTATTCTTTGACATTCATAAGGCGTATGACACTACTTGGCGCCGCCATATCCTCAATCAACTCCATGAGTGGGGCTTTCGTGGCCGTCTCCCCATCTTCATTCGGTCCTTTCTTTCCCACCGCCTCTTTCGCTATAGGGTTGGTAATGTGCTATCTGATTTGTATGTGCAGGAGAATGGTGTTCCTCAGGGAAGCGTTTTAAGTGTCACCCTCTTTGCCGTCGCCATTAACAGTATTACGTCCACTATCCGGAGTCCTGCCCAATGCTCCTTGTTTGTGGACGATTTTGCTGTTTTCTGTTCTTCCTCCAGTCTTGTCACTGCTGGTCGACAGTTGCAGCTTACGATACGGCGATTAGAGGCATGGACTGCGAAGACGGGTTTTACCTTTTCTGCAGACAAATGTGTGTGTGTTCATTTTAATCGTTCTCGACGTGCTTTTACCCCCCCTGAATTGCGTCTGAGGGACACCATTCTTCCTTTTAGCGACACTGTGCGGTTCCTGGGCCTCACTTTTGATTCAAAGTTGTCGTGGTTGCCTCACCTTAAAGACCTCAAGGTGCGGGCCCTGAAGGCACTGAATATTTTGAAGTGTCTGAGCCATCGGTCCTGGGGAGCAGATCGGGCGCGTCTGCTGCAGTTTTATAGGGCTTTCGTCCGATCGCGACTTGACTATGGTTGCACCGTGTATGGGTCAGCAAGGCCTTCGTATCTGAAGATTCTTGACGCAGTACACCATGAGGGTATCAGGCTGGCCACTGGTGCCTTCCGTACTAGTCCCATCCCCAGCCTGTGTGCTGAGGCAGGGGAACCGCCGCTCGCCATCCGGCGGAAACTCCTCATGGTGCGACGGGTGTGTCAATTCCTTGCCTGTCCTACCTCCCCTGCGTACCCTACCGTTGCCCGACCGCCTATGGAACGTCTCTTTTCCAGTCGTCCCAGGGCAACGAGACCATTTGGGATTCGTGCCAAGCATTTGCTTGAGTCCCTTGGTGTGGAGCGTGTGGCCCCCCAACGACAAGGTTTTACTCGCCTGTCTCCCTGGTTGCTCCAGAGGCCCAGCGTCGTTTTAGACTTGTCGGAGTACCGGAGGAGCTGCACTCCTGCGTTTGTTTTTACCGCCTTATTTTACGATATTTTAAACCAGCATCCCGACCATGTACCAGTATTTACGGATGGCTCTAAACAGGGGGACTCTGTTGGTTGTGCTGTTGTTTTCCCTGATCGAGTCGTCAAGTTACGCCTTCCTGCGGCGTTTACCATCTTTGATGCCGAATTGTTTGCGATCTTGCGGGCTTTGGAGCAGATGAGATGTGTTCCCAGTCGTAGGTTCCTCATCTGTTCTGACTCCCTGAGTGCCCTTCAGACCATGCAACACTTGTACCCGGCGGATACGGTCGTCCAGAACATCCATGATGCCCTCCTCCACCTGCAGCGGCAGGGGAAGGAGGTTTCCTTCTGCTGGGTGCCGGGGCACGTAGGTATTAGGGGAAACGAGCTGGCGGATGTGGCTGCCAAAGATGCATGTTCCCTCCCTCACGTTGTTGACTGTGCCGTCCCCCTCCATGCTGTTACCTCCCTCCTGCGTCTTCGCGTTATGCGTCAGTGGGAAGAGGAGTGGCTGGCAGTCAGTGAAAATAAGCTACGTCTGGTCAAGGCCACCACGCGGCCATGGCGTACGTCCTACCAGTCATGCAGGCGGGATGAGGTTCTCCTCACTCGCCTCCGCATCGGGCACAGTCCCTTCACACATGGTTTTTTACTCCGGCGGGAGGATCCCCCAATCTGCAGTGCTTGTGGCGTCCAGATTACTGTCCGCCACATTTTACTTGACTGTCTTTTATTCTCTGACCAGAGGGCGGTGGTTTCTTTGCCACCGGATTTGCCCTCTATTTTGAAAGACGACGCAACGTCTGTGTTTAAGGTTTTACGGTTTTGTGTCCTGTCCAATTTGTTGCCACGGCTTTTAGGGAGAGGTTTTTAATGTGCAGCTAGATGACTGGCTCACCCAGATTTTAGGTAAGAGGTCAACCAGTCACGTCTAACTCCTTGTTTCCTTTCGGTTTCTGTCCTCCTTTCTTTGTGTTTCCTTTCCTTTTTTAGTGCACTCCTTCTCCTCTTGTTTTGCCTCGGTATGTGCGGATTTGGAACTGCGTCAGGTCTGTCTCTTTTAGCTGTTCCCCTTGTTCGTTGTTCGTCTTAGTCCCTTCACTGCATGTGTTCCTGTTTTTTATGCGTTTGGGCGCTGATGACCCTGCTGTTTAGCGCCCGTAAACCTCAAACACACACACACAAGGAAGGAAAGGAACTGATGCCACCGCCGTAACTGGGCGGCGGAACGACTATGGAGGTTGAGGTCGGCAGCGATCACGTAGGAAGAGAAGGTACGGTCAATGTGGGAGAGGAAGACGAAGGGAATAGGGGTGCTAGGGCGGACATAGATGGTGGCACAGGTGACGGTAAGGATGGGGAAGAAGAGACTAAGAATCTGGTGTTCAGTGGAGTTGGGAAGGAGAGGTTGGAGCCGAACTGGGATCTGGCGGTGGTGACCAATGGCAACTCCACCACACACAATCGGGAGAGGATTATCAGAGCGGTGAAGGAGGTAGGGCGACATGTGGACAGTGTGGTGGGGTTGGAGGAAGGTTTCATTGAGGAGGAAGGCATCCACGTGGTGTGTGGCAAGGGTGTGCAGGAAGAGGTTCTTGTTGGTGGGAAGGGAGCAGATGTTGTTGAAGAGGATACGGTGCTGTCATGCCATGACAGGGATTTAGACAAGGCTGTCAAGATTGGAGAAGGTGAAATGGGCCTGGTTGTTGCAGTTGGTGGCATTCATTCTTAAGCGGAAAATGGAACGGGCGGCGAGGGAGACCTGTTGGAGGGTGTGAGGGCGCTGGAAGGGGTGGACGTTTTGTAGGACAAAGGTGAGGAATCTGATGAAGTCCTCAGCGGTGGGGGAGGGGACGAAGGGAATTGCCAGCAGGGGTGGGGGCGTCCAGAGGACGGGCAGGGACGGTGAGTTCAGGAGTGGTCAGGCCTTACACTTTTGGGAGTAGGTGGAATGCGGGAGATTGCAGGTATTACAGGAGGGAGGGGATTGAAGGTTAGGACACTGCCGGAGGAAGTGTACTTGCCTACAATGCAGGCAGGTAGGGGGCTCGCATCACTCGGCTGTTGGGTGTGCGTTATAGCACAGACTTCTCTGGCAGGGCAGGGATTGAGGAGGGGAACGGGAGGGGTCGACCTTATAGCACTGGTTGATGAGGAGGGCACCCTCCATCAGGAGACAGTCAATGGAGGGGGCGTGCTTGGAGAAAACCCGCATAAGGCGGGTGGGGCCGGCTGAGTTGAAAATGCAGCAGACCGCCTGCACCTCAAACGTGGGATGCCCCTTGAGCTCCGCCAACACCTCCTCCTCTGTGATCGTCGGACTGAGCCGAGTGATCACGGGGGTGAGGGTCAGCGGGCGACGTGGGGGTTGGGGTTGGTGGGTAGGAGATGGAGAATGAGCAGGGGTGAGGGAGGTGTAGGGGCCAAAACAGGTGATGGGGAGGCGGGAGAGGATGTCAGTATGGTGGATCGGGCTGGGGGAGGAGTGAGAATGGAATCCCGTCTGGGAGTGAGGAGTGAGATGGGGGCACCAAGGTAGTGTTGGCGGAGGAGGTGGGAGAGATTCCGGGCCTCGAGAAGGGAAGGATCGGGACAGGAGAGGAGGTATTTGTATAATGAGGGGGGGAGAGGAGGAGGAGGAGGAGGAGGAGGAGGAGGAGGAGAAGGAGGAGAAGGAGGAGACGGAGTGAGCAGGGCGAGGCGGGGAGACATCCATTGCATCCTGGGGGGGGGGAGGAGCGAGGAGGATGGGCCTTTTTGGGAGCGGAGGTGGTGGTGGTGCCACTAGGGCGTTTAACAGTGGCAGAAGGGTGGGTGGTGACATGAGGGACAGGAGCTATAGGGAGGTGGCGGGAAGGGGCAGGTCCCGGCGTGGACGCAGCAGGCGGCGCCGGAGATGGTGACGGTGAAGGTGAAGGTGAAGGTGAAGGCGACGGCGACGGCGACGGTGGTGGCGGTGATGGCAAAGGCAATGGGGAGAGTTGGGTATGGGCAGTGGCCTGACGGGCCACCACCCTAGCTGGAGCTGCAGTGTCAGGCTGGGGGAGTGGGGGGAAAGGATCAGAGGGAGAGGAGCGGGAGGAAGAAGCTGGAGAGGGGTGACAAAGAGCGAGGACGAAAGGAGAGTGAGAAGAGGAGGGATGGAAACAGGAGGGTGTGACTGGGCACACCATGTTATGGTGGTGGTGGCGGCGGAGGGCGACGTGTACACAATGGCAGTGGTGGTAGTAGTGGCAGTGGAGGTGGGGGCTGACATGATGACAGGGATAAACAAAAAAGCACAGGATGAAAAGGAGAGGAAAAAAAATCTGGGGACAGACGAAGATGGATGAAGACGAAGACGGACGAAGACCAGAGTCCCACGCTGCTGGCGCTGGCGCTGGCAATGGCTGGCAGGAATGCCACAGCAGCAGCTGCTGCTGCTGCTGCAGATGGGGCCGGGGATGGAGCCGGGGCTGCTGGTGCTGATGCTGCTGCTGCTGCTGCTGTTGAAGGGCTGGCTGGCTGGACTGCTACTGCTGCTGCTGGAGGGCTGGCTGGCTGGACTGCTGCTGTTGGAGGGGTGGCTGGCAGGACCACTGCTGCCGGCTGGACAGGTGCTGCTGGCCGGGACAGGTGCTGCTGGCCGGGACAGGTGCTGCTGGCCGGGACAGGTGCTGCTGGCCGGGACAGGTGCTGCTGGCCGGGACAGGTGCTGCTGGCCGGGACAGGTGCTGCTGGCCGGGACAGGTGCTGCTGGCCGGGACAGGTGCTGCTGGCCGGGACAGGTGCTGCTGGCCGGGATGGGTGCTGCTGGCCGGGACGGGTGCTGCTGGCCGGGACAGGTGCTGCTGGCCGGGACAGGTGCTGCTGGCCGGGACAGGTGCTGCTGGCCGGGACAGGTGCTGCTGGCCGGGACAGGTGCTGCTGCTCGGCTGGACCGCTGCTGCTCGGCTGGGTGGATGGCTGGCACCTGAAACCCTTGTGCTTCGATTAGTGCTGGAATGGAAGAATCGAAGGGAGGTATCCTTTCGGAGTAGCGACAGAGTTCACTAATCGGAGGTCTGTACACTCGTCATAATACCTCGAGCGTTCAGGTATCACTGCACAAGTGTGATCCGCGAGGAGAAGAGGTTCTACGTTAGCAGAAATCTCATTGGCTGCGTTACATATTAATACGCGGATTGGAGGAAGCAGAATTTGGTACGTCTTTATGGCAGCGCGATCTCGTAGAGCAGAGACGGACGAGCGCTGCGCATGCGCTGTTGTGCTTAGCGGGGCGCGCTGTAGTGGGAAGGTTGTGTACGTGCTGACTACGCGGAACTATGTACACAACAATTACCTTCAGTGACTAGGTCTTAATCTAATTCAATTAGCATCACTTGACTTATTTCTACTACATTCCATCCGGGGATAGACTGAACCCTGTCTTACTTCCTTCTCAACCACTTCATGCCTTTGATGCCATGAGACTCTTATAAATGCCGTCTGGTTTATGTACAAGTCGTGTATAAGCTTTCGCTCCCTGTATTTGAACTATCACAAGTTTAATCAGGTTATTCCGTTTGACATTGTCAAAACCTTAACCCAAGCCAGCCATTGTGACCGAGCGGTTCTAGGAGCTATAGTCTGGAACCGCGCGACCGCTACGGTCGCAGGTTCGAATCCTGCTCCGGGCATGGATGTGTGATGTCCTTACGTTAGTTAAGTTTAAGTAGTTCTAGGGGACTGATGTCCTCAGAAGTTAAGTCCCATAGTGCTCAGAGCCATTTGAACCTTAACCCAAATCTAAAAACTCGGTACATATAGGTTTGTCTTTCCGTAACATTTCCTCTAAGCTAAGCCGTCAGGTCAGTATCACCTCACCTGTTCCTGTTGTTCTCTGGAATCTAAACTGATTGAGACGTGGGACTTATGGAAAGCAGTTAAGGTGTGGACGGGGCCTAATCAGTTACCGTTGGTTGCACAGAAAAGGCATACACTTTTTTTTAATAAACAAAACTCTCAACAATCATTTTTAAAAGATTTTACTACACTGGCGGTTGAAAGCCTTATTAGAAGAATTGCAAATTATTGTCGGCTGAAGGCCACAACCAGTGTTACACACAATCAACGGCTGAAGGCCTGATTAAGAAGGTTCAAAATTATTCGTCGGCTGAAGGCCAGAAGCAATTTCAAGGATACACAACGGCTGAAGGCCTGAATTACCAATAAGGTGGGCAATTACACTTTAAAAATACCAAAAACCTTTTTAACATTCTTAATAACTGTAACAAGTCATAGTGACAGCTTAAGGCTTTATCAAGACAGAATTGAAAGTAATTGTGAGCTGAAAGCCACAAACAATGTTACAAACAATTAACAGCTGAAGGCTAGCAGAAATTTCAGAATACGCAGTGGATGATGGCCTGAATTACAAATGAGGAAGGCAGTTACACAATAACAAAAAATAAGATAAAAACTGACTTTGAGAACTATGGGGCTCAACTTCTGACGTCATTAGTCCCCTAGACCTACTCAAACCTAACTAACCTAAGGACATCACACACATCCATTCCCGAGGGAGGATTCGAACCTGCGACCGTAGCGGTCTCGCGGTTCAAGACTGCAGCGCCTAGAACAGCACGGCAAATTCGAACGGCCAGAATAACAAATACTAAGATATTTTCTTCTTAGCAACCAAAACGGTAACAAGCTATAGTAACGGCTGAAAGCCTTTTTAACAAAAAAAAAAAAAAAATGGAAATTACTGGTCGGCTGAAGGCCACAAACAATGTTACACACAACATCTGAAGGCCTGATTAAGAGGGCTGAAAATAATTCGTGGGCTGAAGGCCACAAGCAATTTCAGAATACACAAGGGCTGAAGGCCTGAATTACAAGTAAGGTGGACAATTACACTTTAAAAATACTAAAATCCTTTTTTATATTATCCTAACAACTTGTAACAAGGTATAGTGACGGCTGAAGGCCTCACTAAGGCCGGATTGAAAATTATTTTTTGGCTGAAGGCCACAACCAATGATACAAACAATTAACAGCTGAAGGCCTGATTAAGAGAGGATTCAATATCAAACAATTTTCGTAATGCTCAACGGCTGAAAGCCTGAATTGCATGTAAGGAAGGCAGTTGCATGTTAAAATACTAGAACCTTTTTAAAATAATCTTAACGAACTGTAACAGGCTATAGTGACAGCTGCAGGTCTTATTAAGAGGAAATTGAAAGTAATTTGTCAACTGAAGGCCACAAGCAGTGCTACAATCAATTAATGGCTGTGGGCCGGAATCACAAGTGGGGAAGGCAATAACATGTTAAAACATTAGAGTAAATTTTAAACAATCATGATAACTTGTCCAAATAAGATGGAGTGATTCACAGACAGTCCTCCCTGAATCGACCTGAGGATGGTGAGTACAGCTGTGTGAGAGGTAAGACAGGTAGCGAATTGTTGTACTCACATAACAGGATGGCAACTCACACTAGGGGTAGTTTAAGCGCCGCCCAACCGATTAACCAATCCGCCTAACGTTCGGTCACAGGTACAACGATGGAATATATTTAGGCAAGGGCGAAGAGACGGACAGCGGCATGTCTTCAGAAACACACCCAAGGCTGAAGGAAACACTAGAACCAAGGTAGACCTCCCAAAGACATATGCACAGCACAATACAAGAGGCTGTCGAACTACACGCCGTGTCGGACAGCATCAACAGGACGAGGGAAGCTCCGGCCAACCTGACAGACTCCACTTGTTGTGGTTGGTCTCACCCATCCTAAGAGCAGCAACATGCAAGCAACAGCGAGATCTCAACCAGTGGAGGTTTCACTACTGGGCATGGTTCACTCAACTTCAAACGCCCTGGGTTCGGTCGTCTTCAATAGCCCCTCGGTCTGACAGTGCCTGCGCGCCGCCAGCGTTCCCGGCCTGCCCTCGCGCTGCAGACCACCTCGCTGCTCCGTGCGAAGCCGAACTGCCTGACACACACGACGATCCGGAAATAGCAGCCATAGCACCAAAGATAGTACCACTGTAATGGTTATCGATTACTGTTGCTGCTGCCACTCTCAGACAAGCAATATTAGCAAATGCAGTGGTTCCACCTAACACAAGAAGGAAACAAGACGCCACTACCACTGTTACAAGACGCCAAGTTTTAACGGCATGAACGCGAGCTGTACATGGCTCACTGATATTATCTAAGTTGGCTTCTACCAGTTTCTACATTCTTCGGAAAATAAATCATGTCAGTATTTTGCAGCCATAAATTATTAAACTAATACTTCGGTAATATTCATGCTTGTTAGCATCTGTCTTCTTTGGAATTAGAATGGCTAGTGACTCGAAATCCGGTTCTAATACGAAGAGCAATAAAAATGAAAGGTAAGGTTAATGGAATGTAGTCGTATTAAACAGTGATGCTGAGCGAATGCGATGAGAAAGTGATCCACTAAAAGTAGTAGATTCATTTCGCTATTTTCTCAGTAAAACAGCTGATCACAGACAAGGTAGACAGGATAATAAATGTAGATTTCCTATAGCAAGAAATCATTTCTGGGAAATATAAATGTTTTACAATCTGATACAAACTTACTTGTTATATATATATATATATATATATATATATATATATTTTTAATGTATTTCTTTTCAAATGCCCTGAACGGAAGTGAAACATGGGCAATAAAGGGCATCGATAAGAATAAAATACAGTTTTTGTTACGTGGTACTGCAGAAGAATGTTGAACAGAAGGTGGGTAAATTGGGTAACTATTGAAGGGGTACTGCATCAAATCGTGCGCAAAATGAATTTATAACATAACTTGGCCGAAACAACAGACTGGTTGATAAGACATCCTGAGAGATAAAATAGCTATGATTGCGAAAACCTGAGGGTAGGGCCGTACTCAAAAACCAGTGACAGCTGTCTGGTGGATCTGAGAGGAGCGTCATTATCACCCACAAACACTTCAACTTTTAGATACTGTTATGTACATAGTTCCGCGTAGTCAGCGCGTACACAACTTTCCCAATAGAGCACGCCCCGCTAAGCACAACAGCGCAGGCGGAGCGCTCGTCCATCTCCGTACTACGAGATGGCGCTGCCATAAAGACGGACCAAATTCTGCTTCCGCCGATCCGCGTACTAATATGTAACGCAGCCAATGAGATTGCTGCCAACGTAGAACCTTTCTCCTCGCGGATCACACTCGCGCAGTGATACCTGAACGCGCGAGGTATTATAACGAGTGTACAGACCACCGATTAGTCAGTCTGCCTTAGTCTGCATTAGTCTGTACCAGTCTGCGTTTGTCTGTACCAGTCTATAGTCAAGTTTCAGTCTGCGCCTAATAAGATTATCATATTCCTGTACATAGCCATGGAGAGAAGTGTATAGACACTTTGTCAAGTATCAGAGACGTGAGAATATGATTAACGTACCAAGACCAAAGGAACTTCAGATTGTCAATCGCAAACAGCATCCAGAATCAAGTTGCGTAATGTCTATGATTTTTATTATTTTAATAAATGTTTGTGAAAATTAATCAAGTTCTGTTTAAAGTTGGTCACCGTCAATCTGCTACTCTAAGCGTGCAAGTGGCATTTCTATCGTCTGACCTAACGGCAGAAGGTAAACACGCCACGATAAGACCACGAGACATATTGCTGACACTCGCCTACTTCGTTAGAGTGACAAGTCAACTAATCTGATGGTGTGTGTACCGATGGTCTTACAGTACGCACACCACAATACAAATACTGATAAAGCATTTTGTACACAGTGTATATCATAATTAAAGGAGTAAACGTAAAAGAGATATTTGCGACCTTGTGGCTACTAAGCATCACTGACTTCATTCTGTCTAGACGTCATCCCTGTTAGGAAAGTGTGCAACATAAAAAAGTTATTAGAGATGATTTGGTAGATGTCCAGGTGTTCCAAATGATCACGGCAACAGATACACGGCTGTACTCGTAGTTAAAGGAGGTGTTCAGAGTGTCTTGCCTGGATGTAGCCTCGTACAAGACACCGTAGTGAGTTTCGAATCCTTTCAAACACTCCTCCATCATTTCGAAATTCTTCACAACCACTGGCAAGTCTCTTCTCCAATTGTTCAACCGTGTCAACCGGAGTGGCGTCCACTACACCT
Organism: Schistocerca americana; assembly: GCF_021461395.2. NCBI lineage: Eukaryota > Metazoa > Arthropoda > Insecta > Orthoptera > Acrididae > Schistocerca > Schistocerca americana. The sequence continues at coordinate 112,611,086 of NC_060127.1, forward strand.
TTAAGGTGGTCCTAAACACAGAAATCCATGGGGTTCAGATAAGATGATCTTGCACGCCACAGTACAAGTCCTCCATGGCCAATCCATCACGGTCATATCGGCGCGTTAGATGTCGTCCAACATTCATGTAGCACATTCTCTGCAGTTGGTCTAAAGGAACACTATCCAGCAGTTCTGTAACATGATGCAGGATACTGTGTTACATTTTCGTCTTGTTTGCTCGTTTCAGTTCAGTGTGGTTCTAACACTTATTTTACGTCAGACCCATTTTTTTGTGGAGAATGTGTAACTTCATACCAGACTACGTCTTAAAATAACGTTTGTCAAAACAAACAGTAATGTAGCTTTTGCCGCGCTGAGATGGCTGTAATGGCACCTTCCGAAGGCCAATAAATTAAAAAGAAAGTTGCCGCAGAAGTGGAAGGTAATTCCGACCATTAGCTTTCTTTGGTAACATGTACATTCCAATATGATGAGCTCTTCGTCCCCCTATCATTCAGAGCGTCGCTGACGAGGAATTCATGCATAGCATATGAGTTGCAGCCCAGGTGAATCCAAACGTGGGAACTGTGAGAACGAAACTTATTACCACCCTGCTTCGTCTGTAAATGGCATTTCAAACATAGTGTTGCCTAAGCTTGTTGTAGGATCTACTGAGTCTAGGATCAAAGTCCATCCAACTAAGACAATGAACCTGTTAGATGAATATAGTACCCGTGAGCAGCTAATAGTCTGGATTTCATTGTAATTTCATTCTTAGAGAGCTGCAAGATCAACAATGGTATCTGTTCTTCCGAACATCTCTGAAATAACAGATACCATCTTCATATAGATAATGCTTATCGGCAAGTGATCTTCTTCAGTGCGGATGCACTCACATTGCTCAAACTCTTTTGGGAATCGATAGTTTGAGTATAGTGGGCGGGAACACCACAAATGTAGTGTGTGGACAGTAAGTCGGAAATTTGGGTCTCACGGGGAGCGTGCCAGAGATTAGTCCCTGCAGTCGCCCTATTCTCTGTCTCCCTGGTGGCTCAGTCGAAAAGAGCGTCTACCACGTAAGCAGGAGATTCCAGGTTCGAGTCCCGGTCGGGGCACACATTTTCAACTCTCCCCGCTGATATTTATCAACGCCTGTAAGAAGCTAATGATATGGATTTCATTGTAATTTCGAACTCGTTAATGTGGTACGGGTACATGGCGTAGCGATATATTATTCTCTTGTATTCGAGGAATCGGGAGGGCAAGTCGTCTTGTCGAGATTCCAGCAGAGTGTGCGGCTGTTTCCAGCACGACGTCATCAAGCACAGGTGTAATTCGCGCAAGCCTATCCGCTCCCGCAACATGAACAAAGCTCATAGTTTTTCGGAGGCGTCGATGGACCCTCTTAAATGTTCGAGACGCTTCTTAGTACAAGCGTGGAGCCTCCCGTCCACTGCCGTTAGCCCTATCATACATGAAATGCATATCCACATACTCTTCGTTACTGTAATGTTCCATGTTAGCACCAACACTGGTACAAAACAACCGACGCTCCGTAAACAACTAACACGGTTGGCACTCTTACTTTGTACTGTACTATCGCATCCATTCTGTTACAACTCCACGTCTCGAAAATGCAAGCAAGGACTCTACCATCGACAGGCACGCGGTGTTTACAAAGAAACACGTCACTAGAGGCTGGTAACCACAAAGTCGCAAAAACCTCGCAAACGGTTCGTTTGTGGACGTAAGTGTTGTAAGCCGTCCACTATATGTTTCTCTATTTTTACCTGTCGCTATATAAAAAAAAGTCTACTTGTTACCAAAAGTACGAGGGCTATAAAGAGACTAGGAAACGTTTCCGTCTGACGCCGCTGGGCGCGCGCCGATCGCGTATATTTTGGATATTTTGGTATGTGCGTGCTCCGCAGCTCAGTCAGCATACAGACGTGACCAAAAATAAATAAATAAATAAATAAATAAATAATATTCAAATGTGTGTGAAATCTTATGGGACTTAACTGCTAAGGTCATCAGTCCCTAAGCTTACACACTACTTGGCCTAATGGACAAACACACACACCCATGCCCGAGGGAGGACTTGAACCTCCGCCGGGATCAGCCGCACAGTCCATGACTGCAGCGCCCTAGACTGGTCGGCTAATCCCGCTCCCACCCGTGACAGCAGGAACGTCTCCACGTGTCTGGTATTTTCGATATTCGAATTTGAAATGTGCGCTGCAATCGAAAATCCCGCCAGTTGTGAGGTGCGGCCTGTGATACGGTTTTTGTTGGCAAAAAACCTAAAAGCTATAGAAATTTATCGTGAACTGTGCGAAGTGTACAGAAACAACATAATGAGTGAATGTTCCGTCCGGAAGTGGTGAATTCGGTTTAAAAATGGCCGAACTAACGTTCATGATGAAGAGAAGAGTGGACGCCCGAGCATTTTGACTGACGATCTTGTCGCTAAAGTTGATGAGACGATTCGTGAAGACCGTCGCTTCACAGTAACTGAGCTTTCGCTTTCTTTTCCACAAGTTTCATGGGCTTTGTTGTTTGAAATTGTCACTCAAAAGCTAGGCTACCACAAGTCTCAGGCGGCAGAATTTTACGATGAAGGTCTTTGAAAGCGTGTCCACCATTATGATAAGTGCCTCAGTGAGTTTGGTATGTGGAAAACTAGTATGTCAGTCGCTCTTTCAGACGCATGTAATAAAATGTATTTCTTACACTTATTTTTCTTTAATGCCAAAACGTTCCCTACTTTCTGTAGCCCTACCAACAAACTGTTGTCCAACTTGAGCTCGTACGATAACCTTTGACCAATATAACGGATCTTTTACGTTGGGATAAATTTACTTTATTTTTTGTTAGATGTTTTCGTTAAATAGCTGAATAAATTGTAATTAGGAATAATTTAATTAAACAGAGTAGAGAAGTTAAAGTCAAAGAGATGTTCATCGGGCGGACATTGTAATGTAACGTCATTGCGTTGTTCGGTTGTTAAAACAAGTCGTTTGTGTTCCGTTCTGCTGTTCGGTCGTGCGCGTATCTGAAAGGAATTAATTCGGGGCTAGAATAAACTTTCACATAATAGTTACGATTCGATGTTCCGACAAAAGGGGTTGACGTCAGTGTTAATTTGAATTGTGGGCGACAGTATTAGTTTTGACAGATACGTGAAAACGGACGTAACGAAAGTTGTTCGCATATTATACTTGAACGTGACTTTTTATTTAATTAACGATTGCGGACTCATTAAAAGCTATTATCTCATCATTGGGATCATCCCTCTTTCCTCCTAGATAGTGATCATTCATTAACATTTATGTCATAAGAAAAGAAGAAAAGGGATTATTAATAAATGTGATGTTAAATGACAATTACGTGTTATTCCGTTAGCGTGGAACCGACGTAATATCTCTGAAATGATATTGATATATAATTTGTGTTAAATACTGAACTGAGATAGAAAGTAAATTGAAATTAGTGAACATTTGATACTGTGACTACAGAAGCAGAAGCACTTAAGGTTTCTCTTCTCAAAAATGGCAAAATAGGTACGAACTTTAACTCAATAGTCGACATTATGTATTGCAAAGACATTAGCATTTCATACTTATTTTGACGACGCGCTGTTAAACAAAGGAACTTTGAGTCTCTGTACGAGTAATAAAATTAAATCTAAAAACATAATTAATAACGGCGAACTCCGCTTTAACAAGCTGTATTGCGTGTCGTCATCGGGCAATAACTGCTCAACCCTGGAGACTTGTATGGTGAAATTAGAAGTCAAACAAACTTAAAAATCCATTGTGGAGTCGGCACAACACGACGTGGGCAGTTATACCAAGCAGAACCTAATCTGAACTGTAACTGGTCTCGATACAACTTGTCTTTATACTAAATGTGCAACTGAAGCAAAACAATTATCTGGCACTAATCAAAATTTCCATATATCTCGCGTCTTGACAAAATGGTTGCAGATTTCTCGACAACATAACTGGAAGCAGCACGCAGATGCCTGCTAAGTTAGATTACTATTCTTCAATAAAATTTCCAAACAGTAATAAACTGTTGCATACCACATGGTGCAATGTGGTAATATGTAATGACCTATTCCTATGAAATGATTTTAGAATGGCGTACGTATTCAAAAGAGTAAAGCTTCGCGTGATCTTCACACATAACATTCGTCTGAAAAATAGTATGCTAAATAAAGGGATTTAAGAAGGGTACAATGTTAACAGAGAATTTCTATAAAGACCAAGGAGCGTAATCAGCTGATGTGTTAGTGCATGACTCAGGGAGACGAGTGGCCCTTCTCTCACCTCCGGGCAAGTGAACCGAGTTAACTAGCTGACAGTAACCATTCCAACAAACTACCCTTGCAGTACTGCAGTCTTACCTCAAACTTCTCCTCTTCAAAAACAATATCATTATTCAAAATTTGAATTCGTTTCGCCTTCCATTACATACATCATATTCACCCGTGCTGTTCTTTACAGTAAATTTTTCTTCACCTAACAGCTACAATCACAAGTCTACACAGCACTACACAATACGTCCATCACTTCAACTAAGAATGTATCAGACTGCGCAGTGGCAAAGACTGGGTCACCACAAGACCAAAGATTGTTTACTTGCTCTTCCTCTGACGTTCACATCGATGAATTACAAAAATAAAAGTGACATGCCCACCTTACAGTTTACTGAGACTTCTTTACTTCTACTATCGCGTATTTTCAACTATTAACCTTTATACTCATTTTACTAAGGTTTGGGCCGGCCCGAGTGGCCGAGCGGTTCTAGGCGCTTCAGTGTGGAACCTCGCGACTGCTACGGTCGCAGGTTCGAGTCCTGCCTCGGGCATGGATGTGTTGTGTGATGTCCTTAGGTTAGTTAGGTTTAAGTAGTTCTAAGTTCTAGGGGACTGATGACCTCAGACGTTAAATCCCATAATGCTCAGAGCCATTTGAACCATTTTTTTTACTAAGGTTTGAAGCTACTCTTTTCGTTCTTCCGTGTTTGCCATTTAAAAACTGGGTTGTTTTGGAAATCAGCCTTATGCGAGCACAATTAGTTTATTTTTACATTTACCCAGACATGTTTCGGCACCAATGTGTCATCTTATGTGGGTCAAATTTTCAATTCTGTTGAGTATAAAATGACATTTGTAGTAATTTAACTGCTGTAGGCCTATGAAATACAGTATTTCCAATTTGCTTCGTTTGGTTTAGACGCCCAACAAAAATTAGTCCAAACACTAGTATTGCCTAATCTTTACTACTGTGATGTAGTTCAACACGGCGCAAATAGTGAAAATTCGAGATGCCTCGAGCTAGTGATGAATGCTTGCGTTAGATACGTGTGGAATATATGATCATATCAGTCCTTCATACTCGCAGCTAGGTTGGATACGCCTATATAAGGCACGCGATCTCCACACGATGTGCTTACTTCATCGATTTCTTAGGCACTGGTGCCCCCAATACTTATCTTCTCACATTAAACACCTATCATCATTCCACAACCGCAATACCAAATCGGATACGTCTAGCATCTTGGCTGTACCTTTACATAACACAAAATCTTTCTCCGTGTCATTCTCCATCTCAGCCATACGACTCAAAACTTACATATTAGGGACGGTATAGCCACCATTGTTGTGCCCCTCTCATCTCATTCTCTCTCCTCTCCATCATAGCTTCGAATTTTACCATTCTATTTCTTTTCCTCTAACCTATCTACTTCTTCTATATCTCTTTCACCCCATTCTATCGTCTTATGTCTCTGATCGATGAGAATAACTCACAAGCTGCAAGAACATGACGAGAAAATTGCCAACTAGCAATAGGACTGACATTCATAAAAGAAAAATATGTTAACTTTCATATACATAGTCATTACTATTATTATTATTATTATTATTCTTGATTGTTATAATTCTTTTTTGATTGTTATAATTATCATTGTACTACTGTTATAATCTCTATTTTTTTCTTTAACATTATTATTGTATAACACGTTATATGTCCTTAATGTTCTGTAGAAACTGAAAATCGTTCAATCTGAGTATGCCTGGTTAGGTGTAAGAGAGGGCCTGAAGGTACTAATCTTGGCAGGTAAAATAAATGCATAAATAAATAAATATTCCAGTGCCTGTGTTGTTAAAAAGAAGGATGCAGTGTTCCCTTCGGACATGCATGCATACGAGAAAGTACATTGGACCTTTCTTCTGAACATCATAGCACTGCAATATCGTAAAAATCCTTGATGTCTTAGTCGTGTTAAAAGTGGGCGTTGATGTGATCCGGGAGGGCGGTGGCAGGTAGTAGAAACGAAGCCAGGATCTGTGTCTGACCTGACAGTGCGGAAGCGCCTGCTCATGCTTACCTGCGACAGCTGGGACTGTGGGTCAGAGCTATTCGCGGCTGCACGGCCCCTGTAACAACAGGTGTCTGGTGCTGGGTCCCTGCGAGCCTGTTGCGGCCCAGGGCGATTGAGCCGTCTGGTGAGCGTTGGAAGGCAAGGCAAGGCAAGGCAAGGCAAGGCAGGCAGCTACTTTTACAGCCCATCTCGCCGCGTCATGCAATATTCACACACCGCCTGCGCGCACCTCTTGTTCTCTGCCGGCAGCGTGAGGCGGGCAGATCCCGCGGTGTGTCTTCTGCAACTCTTGCAGGGTCCAAGTAAAATCAAAGCGGGACAACGACGAGAAATCTTTTTCTACACTACTGGCCATTTAAATTGATACACCACGAAGATGACGTGCTACAGACGCCAAATTTAACCGAAAGGAAGAAGATGATGTGATATGCAAATGATTAGCTTTTCAGAGCATTCACACAAGGTTGGCGCCGGTGGCGTCACCTACAACGTGCTGACATGAGGAAAGTTTTCAACCGATTACTCATACACAAACAGCAGTTGACCAGCGTTGCCTGCTGAAACGTTGTTGTGACGCCTCGTGTAAGGAGGAGACATGCGTACCATCACGTTTCCGAATTTGATAAAGGTCGGATTGTAGCCCATCGCGATTGCGTTTAATCGTTTCGCGACATTGCTGCTCGCGTTGGTCGAGATCCAATGACTGTTACCAGAATGTGGAGTCGGTGGGTTCAGGAGGGTAATACGGAACGCCGTGCTGGATCCCAGCGGCCTTGTATCACTAGCAGTCGAGTTGACAGGCATCTTAACCGCATGGCTGTAACGGATCGTGCAGACACGTATCGATTCTTGACTCAACAGATGGGAACGTTTTCAAGACAACAACCATCTGCACGAACAGTCGACGACGTTTGCAGCAGCATGGACTATCAACTCGGAGACCATGGTTGCGGTTACCCTTGACGCTACATTACAGACAGGAATGCCTGCGATGGTGTACTCAACGACGAACCTGGGTGCACGAATGGCGAAAGTCATTTTTTAGGATGAATCCAGGTTCTGTTTATAGAATCGTGATGGTCGCATCCGTGTTTGGTGACATCGCGGTGAACACACTTCGGAAGCGTGTATTCATCATCGCCGTACTGGCGTATCACCCTGTGTGATGGTATGGGGTGCCATTGGTTACAAGTCTCGGTTACCTCTTGTTCGCATTGACGGCACTTTGAATAGTGGACGTTACATATCAGATGTGTTACGTCCCGTGGCTCTACCATTCATTCGAATCCTGCGAAACTCTACATTTCAGCAGGACAATGAACGATCGCATGTTGCAGGCACTGTACGGGCCTTTCTGGATACAGGAAATGTTCGACTGCTGCCCTGGCCAGCACATTCTCCAGATCTCTCACCAATTGAAAACGTCTGGTCAATGGTGGCCGAGCAACTGGCTCGTCACAATACGCCAGTCACTACTCTTGATGAACTGTGATATCCTGTTCAATCTGCATGGGCAGGGTGTACCTGTACACGCCATCCAATCTCTGTTTGACTCAATGCCGAGGCGTATCAGGGCCGTTATTACGGCCAGAGGTGGTTGTTCTGGGTACTGATTTCTCAGGATCTATGTACCCAAATTGCGTGAAAATGTAATCACATGTCAGTTCTAGTATATTTGTCCAATGAATACCCGTTTACCATCTGCGTTTCTTCTTGGAGTAGCAATTTTAATGGCCAGTAGTGTAATTACTCTGTAGTTAGTAACAATTTAGAGAAAAATAAGGACATTGCATAAAGGTCAATTAGGCTCTGGGAATGGTAAAGGCGCCAGCAATACAGTTCTGTTGTTACTCTTGATAAGGAAAGAAATACTTAGGAGAAATTAAGACACCTTCATAGGTTTGGTCAACCAAGAAACGGCGTTCGATAATATAGAATGGTGCTAGCGGTGGGAGAGCAAAGATGAACTACTCGCATTAAAAAGGATATAAGACATGATTATAGTATTTCACCCCTACTGTTCAACATACAGCGTGGTCCATTGATAGTGACCGGGCCAGATATCTCCTCCTACGCATGTTGTTGTTGTTGTGGTCTTCAGTCCTGAGACTGGTTTGATGCAGCTCTCCATTCTACTCTATCCTGTGCAAGCCTCTTCATCTCCCAGTACCTACTGCAGCCTACATCCTTCTGAATCTGCTTAGTGTATTGATGTCTTGGTCTCCCTCTACGATTTTTACCCTCCACGCTGCTCTCCAGTACTAAATTGGTGATCCCTTGATGCCTCAGAACAGGTCCTACCAACCGATCCCTTCTTCTAGTCATGTTGTGCCACAAACTCCTCTTCTCCCCAGTTCTATTCAAAACCTCCTCATTAGTTAAATGATCTACCCATCTAATCTCCAGCATTCTTCTGTAACACCACATTTCGAAAGCTTCTATTCTCTTCTTGTCTAAACTATTTATCGTCTATGTTTCACTTCACTACATGGCTACACTCTACACAAATACTTTCAGAAACGACTTCCTGACACTTAAATCTATACTCGATGTTAACAAATTTCTCTTCTTCAGAAACGCTTTCCTTACCATTGCCAGTCTACATTTTATATCCTCTCTACCTCGACCATCATCAGTTATTTTGCTCCCCAAATAGCAAAACTCCTTTACTACTTTAAGTGACTCATTTCCTAAGCTAATTCCCGCAGCATCGCCCGACTTAATTCGACCACATTCCATTATCCTCGTTTCGCTTTTGTGAATGTTCATCTTATATCGTCCTTTCAAGACACTGTCCATTTCGTTCAACTGCGCTTCCAAGTCCTTTGATGTCTGTGACAGAATTACAATGTCATCGGCGAACCTCAAAGTTTATATTTCTTCTCCATGGATTTTAATACCTACTCGGAACTTTTCTTTCGTTCCCTTTACTGCTTGCTCAATATACAGATTGAATAGCATCGGGGAGAGGCTACAACCCTATCTCTCTCCCTTCCCAACCACTGCTCCCCTTTCATGTCCCTCGACTGTTGTAAATGCCATCTGCTTTCTGTACAAATTGTAAATAGCCCATCGCTCCCTGTATTTTACCCCTGCCCCTCCCACGCATATCTCGCGAAAACACCATGAACGTAAAATAATGAGTCGAGCCCACACGGAGGTTTGTCAGCAATCGTTCTTCCCGCGCACCACTCGTGTCTGGAGCAGGAAAAGGGGGAAGTGATAGTGAAATATCTTAATTGCTGTAATGGAAAGTAGCACTCATGAACTCGTTGGGAATCAAAGGATATATTAGCCGTTAGTTAGTAGCGTTTTTCTATAAGTTTAATAAACGCGAAGGACACACACATCAGAGACTTTGGTCATCGATAATACAGTGAAAAGCAAAAGAAACTCGTACACCTGCTTAATACTGTGTAGGGCCCCCGCTAGCACGCAGAAGTGCCGAGACAGGACTTGGCATGGACTCGACCAATGTCTGAAGGACTGCTCAAGGGAATTGACACCATCAATCCTGCAGGGCTGTCCGTAAAACCGTAACAGTAGGAGGTCGAGATCTCTTCTGCCGCTATGCGGCAGCCACGAGTGCTGTGCTACGGTCAGTTCCAGCAGAGCACTCGTGGCTGCCGCATCGCAGTCGTGAAGCGGGTCCGAGGCAGTTTTAGATAAGTTTTAATTTATGGATTTGTAGTTTTAGCTTGACGATGTCCACTATGGACAAACGGTAGTTACTTTTATTCTGAAGAAAATTGGGCTATCCCCACTGAAACCTGGGTAAATCCAGGTAAACTTTGGAACTGAAGCTGTTGGTTTTTAAAATTAAAATTAATCTCTACATACACGCCTTATTTATGTTTCGTTGACCTCAAATGAATGTGCAGCGGCGGTAACTGCTTTTTTCTCAGTTTTACGAGGTTCTTGAGCAAAAAGAAGAGCTAAATAGCTCGGCAACGTTGTTACGATATGTGCTAAACACAGCGATCACTGCCATCAAAATTTCGACTTCCTATCATTATTGGTTGAAATAAAGCGATAACATATGTCATTAAAACATCAATTTTTAAAATTTTTAGTGTTGGTCATAATATATTCTCATTTGAAAAAGATTTTCGTTGTTAGTCTTATTCCGTTTAGAAGTTATCAATCAGTTTTTATGGATATCACAATTACTGCATTAATTTGACAACACAATTCAAGTTATCAAAACAACACCTACTGGACTTTGAAAGACGCCTAGTTTACTACACCAAGAACTCGCTGACCAGAAGCAGCAAGTGGCTGCCACCTCACTGTGAGATACATCTACCTTAGACCAAAATTTTGTACTTTGGTACCCAACCGGAACTTATTTTTGGAAACATCTTCTTATAGCGTATACCAAAACGAAACTATGCAGATCCAAGGTATGGACCGTTCACAGCAGAGAAAACTGTTGCTTAAAGGTATAATTTTTCGTACTTTCCAGAATTTTTTGCTGTGTACTTTTAATATCTAAAATAATTGTGGCATTTGTTTTTAAAAGAATAAAATATTTGAATAATAGGCATGGACAATATTCAGGAAAATTTGACAAAAGTGAAATTATGCTGGAGACAATTTATTTCATGCGTAGCTTATTTCGTACGGAATTACAGAAAGCAGTTGCACACTCTTGCTGTACAAAGACGGAGCTTGTATTTGGAACACAGTATACGCATTTTAGCTTTGCAAGCAGGATTTTTATATCTAGATGTCGATTTCTTCTGATCGAAGCATCGTAAATGAATCATTGAATCACATTTGATATTCCCTGCAGGTTGAAATTCATTTCTATGTCTTGCATGCACATATACTTCATTTTAAAGTCACTGTCTTCTTTATAGTCCATCTTCTTGCCATAATCTGTGATTCTGAAATATACTGACAAAAAGTGAGTACACAAAATTCGAAAACTTTCTTTGAAGAAAATCTTATGCCTCACGCACTTATTGCAGCCATGAATGGTTATAGCTAATCAGTGGTATGAGTAAACGTGCCGTGTGTGCACATTTGTAATCGAACGAATGTCATATAAATTGAAATAAAGAAGTCGAACTTGTCAGTACCACTCATTGCAATATCGTACCTTTTCGAGAACCTCAGATCAGCAAACAGATGTACGATCCATTCTTGTTATTCCAGAGGCTGCAGGTATCATTGGTTACAATGTCTTTGAAGCTTGTCAGACCACTTTTTGGGGATTACAGCATCATCAATGGCAACAACAATCTGGATAAATCCTCGTGGTTAATTTTTCTTTAAGTCCTCGTCAGCCTGAAAAGATGGTTACGGAAACTGATTTCTCGAACAATACCAATAGCATAAATACCTTTGTTCTGTACTCACTGGCACAGCCAGTATGTACTGAAATAATTAACAAAATACAAGCGTCGACTGGAAACTAGTTGCAGTCTTCATGAATAGTGGCAGAAGATTTTTGAAAGACCAGATAGTCATAAATGAAGCCATTTCTGCCGAACCGCACAAACCCTTTGAGTCTTCGCATGTTAAGCTTAGTGTTTGACATTGATTTTCCCTCTGAAAGGCATCACCTATTCATCTGCAAACAATCTAGGTTCCAGTTCAAGAGCTTCACACCTAGATTTGACTGCATCAGCCGGCCAGAGTGGCCGAGCAGTTCTAGGCGCTACAGTATGGAACCGCGCGACCGCTGCGGCCGCAGGTTCGAATCCTGCCTCGTGCATGGATGTGTATGATGTCCTTAGAACTACTTAAATGTAAGTTCTAGGGGACTGATGACCTCAGAAGTTAAGTCCCATAGTGCTCAGAGCCATTTGAACCATATTTTGACTGCATCCAACAAAGGCTGAAATTTCTCGAAACGGTCTGAGTCCTCAGGATGTCTTGTTATTATCTACAAAATGGGCATTTCCTCTCAGGCTGAAAAACCTGGTCATACCATAACTTCTTATATGACCCCAAGTACACAAAACATTGTATCTCAGCACAGTTGTACTCGAGGGTAGTTCCAGATTCCATTTAGCAGTACAACCCGAATGTATCATTTCATTTCTCCTACATTTCTTGATATAAAATTAGCAGTATTAATCCAGAATGCATAGGAGTTTGTAATTTCTGCCATCGTAACCACTAAATTCTTAGTAAAATGATAGTCAAAATTGATAGTGGGACGTGATAACTGATAGGTGTACTTTACAGTGTCATGGGTGAAATTAATTTGTGAAGAGATACAAATTCGAAAACGCAACGAAATGTGGTTAATATCCATACGCTCTTATTCGTTAAAATATTTTCTTGAAACTTCGGAGGGAGTCACGCGCGTTTGTTCAATAGACGCATTTTCCGTAACGCTTGAGACATAAATATTGCAAAATGTGATTATTACAAAGTATGGCACGTTGAGTCACACCGTCATAATTGTCTTCAGCTAAATCATTTTCCTCGAGATAATCCATTGTAGTTGTCAGGCACTGAAGAAAATTGTTATTCTATCCAGGTTCTTTAGTATCAGATACATAATTGCTTTCCTGATTTTCTATTATCTCTTAAACAATGAGCTTTTTCTTTATATTTTCTGATCATTTATGAAGTGCACTGATGGAAAAAATCGCAAAACTAAGAAGAAGTTGTGCTACATAAACGAAAGTTTCTACGTCTATAAGACGATATCTATTCAAATTTCGCTCCAGTTGATGTTACTCTAGTATGATTTTAAGACGACAAAGACGCCTTTAGCAACACCTCACTGAGTTTGAACGAGGCCGTATAATAGGTCTGCGAGAAGCTGAATCTTCCTTGTTTGAAACTGCGGATGTATGATTCCAAGAAGATCGGGCTGCGACAGACCATCGTGTTCGGCGTATGGCTCTGGGGCGTCGTACTGCTTCTGCAGCAGCAATTTGAGCGGTGGTTGGCAGCACAGTGAAACAACGAACTGCTATAAATCGGCTACTTAGAGGACAGCTCCGAACCAAAAACCCCGTAGCGTGCGTTTCATTGCCCCCAAACCACCGCCATTTACGACTTCAGTTGTGTCAAGCGAGAGCTCGTCGGAGGGCAAGATGGAGCAGTGTTGTGTTTTCCGAAGAAAGCTGGCACTGCCTCGGTGCCACTGATGGCCGTGTTTTGGTCAGAAGAAGGTCAGTACAGCACCTGCAACCAGCCTGACTGCGTGCTGGACACACTGCACCTACACCTGGAGTTATTGTCTGGAGTGTGATTTCGTATGACAGCATGAGTATTCTCGTAGTTATCCCACGTACCCTGACTGCAAATGTGTACCTGTCTGGTGATTCGACATATGCTGCCATTCGTGAACAGCACTCCTCTTTTTTTCCGTGCACGATAACGGTCGCCACCTATATCAGTTGCAACCCAACATGCTCAATAGGTTGTCGACATGTTGGTTTGGCCTGCTCGATCGCAAGATCTGTCTCCAGTCGAGCATGTATGGCGCATCATTGGACGACAACTCCGCTCTCATTCAAAAAAAGCATTAACCGTGACGGTGTAAGGTTCAGGCAAATCGAACACCTCCCATGAAAATCCGGACATGATAGCAAATCCTGCAGTAGGTCACATAGCTCCGAATAAATCCTGACATTAAATTAACCAAAGTAATACGATCAACGAGTGAGCAAATGGAATATCACAGACTAACACAAGAACGCCTGAATGCATGTCATACCTTCCCACCGTGAAACAGACGCAGTTCCGACGGGAGAAACGAGAACAGAAGTCGAGAGCAGTCGTGTAAGCTAGAAGGCCCTAGAATAAGGGACGGACACTCACATCTCCGGCCGATCGCCAAGATCAGCCCCCAGCCCATGTTAAAAGATAGAGCCCTCCAGAAGAACAGTATAGATCTTACGATAACACCAGCTGCAAGTTTTAGCGTGAGACTATACGCGTCTCTGTTACGTTGCAAACATTAAAAACATTGCCTCACCTGAAAAAGTATAACGTTTCTCATTGGATAGACAGAATTATTGTAGGCTGAGCTTCAGGTTAACATTGACACCCTGACTGATCAGTTGAAATCACAGCCAGATACCTTTTTCTTAAACCCACTTCAATAAAGTGTAGTAAAGAGAAGTTAGAAAGTTGCTACCGAGACGGCGAGGTGTGTGGAGCTGCACCGCTAAATGACGCTGACTAACCACCGACGAGGTAATGAACGCACGTGATGCCGCATAAGAGCGCATAAGGCTTCACTCAGAACTGCAGAAGTCTAATATGTTACATCCTCTTTTTACGTAATACTAGTTTCGATCGACAATTAAACTTCATGGTATTCACATTTGCTACTAGAAGTTAAAATCTGAAACGTGATGATTTTTCTGTTATATAATTATTGAGAAGCCACATCGGCCACTGTAATTTACAACAGGTTAAATAAGTAATTAAAGATAATTGAGGGTCACTGTAGACCATTTTGATAGTTTTCTCTTTTATGAAACTTAACTTAAACCTAGATTATAGATGTGATATGGTGTAGGTCATCTTTCTATTCATTATAGAACTTGGAAACCCATTCAGGGAATATTCGTTCACACTTTTGTTGAACACAGTTGGTTTTCATCAACCTGTATTAAAATGTTTCCTTTTATCGATAGTGCAATTTATAAACAATGTTTTGTGAGTAGAATAAAAATTCCAATGGTAAACTTAACTGCTTTTTCGACGTAATTTTACCAGCAAACTAAAAATAGGAAAGCCTTGAACCCCTACCACTAAATTTAGTTAGTATTAAGATTCTTTTACAGGGAGTGCAGTGGACCTGACGCTGAAATCATTAAGTATTTGATTATGTCATCGCTAGTCTCACTGAACTCTTCTGAATTCTACATGTCATGTGTGGTCTGGCGTCTCCTTACCAGAAACAGGTCCCAGGTTCAAACTAGTCAATTCCCTAAAAAAGTACGCTCAGCGCGTCGTTACGCGAAAGTGGTAGGGAGACACGACTTAGAACAAACGGACCCCACGCAGAATGTTAGAACGCTACTGACCCACCAAATGCAACAGACATGAAACTCCATTCCGCAAATTGAGATGCGGCGCCTGTACAACACAGTGCATGCACATCACATTCGCATGCTTGCATTCGACACTCTGATGGTTTCGTCGGCTATTAATGTACCAGCACTTCCCCTTTGTAATGACATATTGCCATGTATATTACCCTATGATCTTGGAATTTTCGTAACCGAACTTAAATATGCCACATAGGTAAATGTACTCCCAAAATTTCGTCACTATATTAACTTTTCTGGTGTTGCGATTTCTTTCGTTAATATAGTTCCAAGTTCAGTAACAAAAAGCTGTTGTAGACATCCGAGCAAACTACATAGAACCAGCAGGCAAGCGAAGCTTGAATTATCATAGGAAACCAATTTCTTTTTCTTTATTGTAATCTTTATCACCTTACACGAGGCGGGTTGGCAGCAGCTGAGTACGCCGCTCTTCAGCCTAGAGTTTTACAATAAGTAATACATAGAGGGGGCACAGAGAATACAAACAAAACGGCGGTCAAAACAATGTAGACACTAAAAAACAAAAAAAGCATGGAGCCGTTCACACTGGACGAGAAAACAACACTGATTCTAGTTGACACGGCGCACAGAACATGGATGATGGCGACGGTACACTTGAACAGTGGCGGCGTGACGGCGAACAGACACTAAACACAAACGAAGGCACACACACGAGACACTGATGGCGATGATCTCCGGCGCGCGAATGTTCACTGGGCGTGTGCGAGTTCGGGGACCTGCCAAGAGAGGAGGAGGAGGAAGAGGAGTGGGAGTGGGAGAGCGAGAGGGGAGAGCAGAGATGCCATGGGCAGGGGAGAGAGGGGGAGGGAGGAAGGGGGAGGGGAAGCCCAGGGGAAGAGGGGTGGAGGGAGGGGACGGGGGAAAAGGAAAGAGAAGGGAAGGGAAGGGAGGGAGGGTGCCTAAAGGAAAGGACACCGGAAGTGGGGGGTGGGGCAGGGTCAAAGTTGATAGGAGGGGTAGATGGAGGGAGGATGACATCATCAGGGAGGGGGAGCTGGCGGAAGCCACCTTGGGAGAGGGTAAGGAGGGTGGAGAGATGGAGACCGGGTGGGACGTGGGAATACAGGCACGGCAGCAGGCGGGGGTGGGAGAGGATCGGGGAGACTAGCGGGTGAGGAGGATCGAGTTTACGGGAGGTGTACAGGATCAGTATCCTTTCAAGGAAATAGATGAGGTGGGGGAAGAGGATGAGATCGTACAGGATCCGCGTGGGGGAGAGGAGACGGATGCGATAGGTGAGGCGGAGAGTATGGC
This sequence comes from Schistocerca americana, assembly GCF_021461395.2. NCBI lineage: Eukaryota > Metazoa > Arthropoda > Insecta > Orthoptera > Acrididae > Schistocerca > Schistocerca americana. Next base: position 112,627,768 of record NC_060127.1, read on the forward strand.
GTTCAAGGATTTGGAGGGATTTATAACAGGTAGGGGGGGCGGAGATCCAAGCCGGGTGGGCGTATCAAAGGATAGGGCGGATGAGGGATTTCTAGTTGTGGAGGATGGCGGAGTCCAGACCCCATGTATGGCCGGAGAGGAGCTTGAGGAGACTGAGTCGGGAGCGTGCCTTGGCTTGGATTGTCCGGAGGTGGGGAGTCCAGGAGAGGTGACAGTCGAGGGTGACACCAAGGTACTTAAGGGTGGGAGTGAGGGCGATAGGACGGCCATAGATGGTAAGATAGAAATCAAGGTGGCGGAAGGAAGGGGTGGTTTTGCCTACAATGATCGCCTGGGTTTTGGAGGGATTGACCTTGAGCAACCACTGGTTACACCAAGCGGTGAACCGGTCAAGATGGGATTGGAGAAGGTGTTGGGAGCGCTGCAGGGTGGGGGGAAGGGCAAGGAAGGCGGTGTCATCGGCAAACTGGAGAAGGTGGACGGGGGGGGGGGGGGGTGACGGCGGCGGCATGTCCGCTGTGTACAAAAGGTACAGAAGGGGAGAGAGGACGGAGCCTTGGGGCACACCGGCGGAGGGGGAAAAGGTGTAGGAATCTGTGTTATGGATGGTGACATAGGAAGGACGGCGGGAGAGAAAGGAGCCGATCAGTCGGACATAGTTAAAGGGAAGGGCGAATGTTTGGAGCATGAAGAGGAGACTGGAATGCCATACGCAGTCATAGGCACGTTCAAGGTCCAGGGAGAGGAAGATTGCGGAGCGACGGGAATTAAGCTGGTCGGCAAGGAGATGAGTGAGGTGAAGGAGAAGATCGTCGGAAGAGAAGGATGGCCGAAAGCCACACTGGGTAACGGGAAGTAGGCGGTGCTGGCGGAGATGCTGGTGGATGCGGCGGGTGAGGATAGATTCCAGGACCTTGCTGAAGACCGAGGTAAGGCTAAAGGGACTGTAGGAGGAGACGGCGGACGGAGGTTTGCCAGGTTTAAGGAACATGACGATACGGGAGGTTTTCCACAGGTCGGGGTAGTAACCGGTGGACTACATAGTAGAGCCTGGCCAGGGTGGAGAGGAAAGAGACAGGAGCTTCACGAAGGTGACGGTAGGTGACACGATCGTGACCAGGAGCGTTGTTGCGTCTTGTGCGGAGTGTAGCAATGAGATCCCGTGTAGTGATAGGGGCATTGAGTTCCGTGTGTGCAACGTTGTCTAAGTCGATCGCGGATACCCGGGAAGAGAGAGTAATCGAACTGGGGATCATTGGGGATGGAAAAGACATCGGAGAGGTAAGAGGCAAAGTGATTGGCCTTACTAATGGTGTCAGGGAAGGGGTGATCATCATGGAGGAGAGGATAGTGGGGGGAGGGTTTAGTTCCGGTAAGGCGACGGAAGGCTGACCAGAACTTGGACGAGTTGATAGGTAGGGTAGCATTTAAACGGGTGCATGTCTGTCGCCAGTCCCGGCGTTTCTTAGCCGCAAGCAAATTACGAATGTTTCGTTGGAGTTACCGGTGGCGTCGTAGTGTGCCCGGGTCATGCATGTGAAGGAAGGAATGGTAGAGATGGCGGGATTCACGGAGGAGGAGGATGGCCTGTGGGGGTAAGGTAGGACGGTGGGGGTGAATGGCGACAGTAGAGACGTGGGCCTCCACGGCCTCAGACAAGGTCTGCTGGAGAAAGGAGGCGGCATGGGTGACATCGTCGGGGTGGTGGTAGGTGAAAGGGTGGCCATCGACCTGGGTGGAGAGGGTATCCCGGTAGGCATTCCAGTTGGCGCGGGAATAGTCATGGACGTACTTAGGGAGAGGGTCAGTACGAGGTTCGGGGCGGGGGCGACGACCGTCTGAAACGGTGATGAGGACAGGGAGATGGTCGCTACCAATAGGCTCCAGGACATCCACCGTTATGTGGCCAAGGAGGTTGCGGGAGGAGAGGATAACATCAGGCGTGGAGTTGGATTCGGGACGGGTGTGCTGGGGGATGGGGATGAGGTCGCCTTGAAGGGAGGAGAGGAACCGATGCCACCGCCGTAACTGGGCAGCGGAACGACTATGGATGTTGAGGTCGGCGGCGGTCATGTAGGAGGAGAAGGTACGGTCGATGTGGGAGAGAAAGTCGAAGGGAAGAGGGGCATTGGGGCGGACATAGATAGTGGCGCAGGTAACGGTAAGGCCGGGGAAGAAGAGGCTAAGGATCAGGTGTTCGGTGGGGTCAGGAAGGAGAGGTTGGAGCTGAACAGGGATCTGGCGGTGGTGACCAATGGCAACTCCGCCACGTGCAATTGGGAGGGGATTAGCGGAGCGGTGGAGGAGATAGGGCGAAGTGCGGATGGTGTGGTGGGGTTGGAGGAAGGTTTCATTGAGGAGGAAGGCATCCACACGGTGGATGGCAAGGGTGTACAGGAATAGGTTCTTGTTGCTGGGAAGGGAGCGGATATTGTTGAAAAGGATACGTTGCTGTTGCGCCATGACAGGGATTTAGACGAGGGTGTCAAGATGGGAGAAGGTGAAATGAGCCTGGTTGTGGGAGTAGGTGCCGTACATTTTGAGTTGGAAAATGGAGCAGGCGGCGAATGAGATCTGTTGGAGGGTGTGGGGGCGCTGAAAGGGATGGACATTCTGAAGGACAATGGTGATGAACCTGATGATGTCCTCAGCGGTGGGAGGGGGGGGGACGAAGGGAATTGCCAGGAGGGGTGGGGGCGTCCAGAGGTCAGACAGGGATGGTGAGTTCAGGGGTGGTCGGAGGGGGTCGGGCTTTACACTTTTGGGAGTAGGTGGGATGGGGGAGATTGCAGGTATTGCAGGAGGGAGGGGATTGAAGGTTGGGGCACTGCCGGAGGAAGCGTGCCTGTCTACAATGCGGGCAGGTGGGGGCCTCACAGCACTCGGCTGTTGGGTGTGCGTTATAGCGCAGACAATTCTGGCAGCGCAGGGATTGAGGAGGGGAACGGGAGGGGTCGATCTTGTAGCACTGGTTGAAGAGGAGGGCACCCTCATTCAGGAGACGGTCAATGGAGGGGGCGTCCTCAGAGAAAACCCTGCATAATGCGGGTGGGGCCGGCCGAGTTAAAAATGCGGCGGACCGCCCGCACCTCCAGCATGGGATGCGCCAGGAGCTCCGCCAACATCTCCTCCTCCGTGATCGACGGACTGAGCCGGTTGATCATGGCGGTGAGGGTTGGTGGGCGACGTGGGGATTGGGGTTGATGGGTAGGAGATGGAGAAGGAGCAGGGGTGAGGGGGGTGTTGGGGCCAAACCGGGTGATGGGGAGGCGGGAGAGGGTGTGAATATGGAGGGTTGGGCTGGGGGAGGAGATGAGAACTGAATCCCGTCGGGGAGCGAGGAGATAGATGGGGGCACCAGGGAAGTGTTGGCGGAGGAGGGGGGAGAGATTCCGGGCCTCAAGAAGGGAAGGATCAGGGCGGGAGAGGAGGTATCTGTATAAAGAGGGGGGGAGGAGAAGGGGAGGATGCGGAGGGAGCAGGGCCAGGTGGGAAGACATCCATGGCACCCTGGGGGGGAACGAGGACGGGGCGGGGCCTTTTCGGGAGTGGAGGAGGTGGTGGCGCCACTAGGGCGTTTGACGGCGGCAGAAGGGCGGGTGGTGACATGAGGGACGGGAGCTATAGGGAGGTGGTGGTAAGGGACAGGTCCCTGCGTGGACGCAGCAGTCGGCGCCGGAGATGGTGAAGGTGACGGCGATGGTGGCGGCGGTGATGGCGAAGGCGATGGGGAGAGCTGGGCATGGACAGTGGCCCGATGGGCCACCACCCTAGACGGAGCTGCAGTGACAGGCTGGGGAAGTGGGGGGGAAGGATCAGAGGGAGAGGAGCGGGAGGCAGAAGCGGGAGAGGGGGCGACAAAGAGCGAGGGCGAAGGGAGAGTGAGAGGAGGTGGGATGGAAGAAGGGGGTGGGACTGGGCACACCATGTGATGGTGGTGTTGGTGGCGGAGGGGGAAGTATAAACGATGGCTGTGGTGATAGTGGTAGTGGTGGTGGGGGCTGACATGATGATAGGGAGAGACAAAAACGCACAGAACGAAAGAGAAAGGACGAAAACTGGGGACAGACGAGGACGAAAGAAGACGAAGACGGAGGAAGATGAAGACGGACGAAGACCCGAGTCCCACGCTGCTGGCACTGACGCGACGACGGGTGGCAGGAACGATGCTGCTGCTGCTGCTGCTGCCGCGGACGGAGCCGCCGCCGCCGCCGCCGCTGCTGCTGGAGGGCCGGCTGGCTGGACCGCTGCTGCCGCTGGAGGGCTGGCCGGTTGCCGCTGCTGGCCGGACCGCTGCCGCTGCTGCTGGAGGGCTGGCTGCTGGCTGCTGGCTGCTGGCTGCTGGCTGCTGGCGGCGGGACCGCTGCTGCTGGCCGTGACGACTGCTGCTGCTGCTGCTGCTGCTGCTGCTGGCTGGCTGGCTGGCTGGCTGACACCTGAAACCTTGCGCTTCGATTAGTGCTGGAATGGCACAGTCAAAGGACGGTAACCTTGCGGAGTACCGCCGAAGATGGGAAACCAAAGAGATTACGGTGGATATAGACACTTTGTCAACTGACGTTCACAAGGTTTTGAAATTTTGCGGTGACAACTGTAATTCCCCCACCTCATGATTATTACTAGTTCTGAAATTGTGGAAACCTCTTTCAGTTCGAAAGAATACCAGAATTTCGTTGAAAATTTTGAAAAGAAAGCATATATTCTTAGAAGCTAAGTACTCGTCCTCAGCCACAATCTTTGCACGATCGACGACACTTTGTGCATATCTTGGAAGTTCAAACAACTGTCAACAGATGGAACTGGAAAGCAGACTCGTAGAAGAGAATGTCGAGTACAAAACATGCTATGCCCATTGTCTTACAATGCTTTTAGAAGACGTGTATCGACTGAAAACAAAATCGACCGAACTTTTTCTAGTGCCCAAGCCGGAAGCTTGGTGTTGAACACTTCCATGTAATACGGTGAGATACCTTTCGCCGCACGCACAGCGTTTAGTTTCGCTTTGAAATGAGCCTTAAAGGCGTATACGATTTGTAATTTCGTGTACCAGAGATGGATCCCTGTTCGACTTTGAACTTGTTTTGCACGTGCGATGCGAAATCCATTTCAACTGTAGCCATCCTAAACCTTAGGTGGCTTACACACAACTTGTATCAAATGAGATACTTATTCCATGTGGAATTTAACTTTTGTAAGGTGCTGAGACGCCCTGCTAAACCCGCAGGACAGGGCAAGTAGTAATAATTGTGTAAGGGGTCCAGAGTGAGCTGCTGTCAGTTACACTTCAAACGTTTATTTAGTCCTCCAAACATTACAGCGTAACTTCCAAGCTTGACTATCGGCAAAAAACGTCTTTAGTTCTAAAACGGCTGAAGGCCCATGAATTAAATACAACTGCGATAATTATTTTGTTTTTGGAGACAGACGGCTCTAGGCTTTAACCTTAAATAGTATTTAAGGCTACGCGATGTAAGACTTGACTAGTCAGATAGATTAAGTTTTAAGTTTTAATTTTAAATTTAAATCAACGTAACTACAATAACCTTCTAATAGGCAGAAGGCCCAAGCTTTATGACCAATAAGAAACCTTACTTCAAACGGCTGAAGGTGGCTGTTTAATAAAAAAACTGCAACCAATTTTCCAAGGCGGAAGGCCCAAAGCTTTTAACCTTACATAGTATTTAAGCAGAAGTGATGTAAGACCTGATAACTAAGAATCCAAAATTTTAAAGTGGCAGAAGGCCCACAGGTTTATCTCGAAAGAATGTAATACTTGACCAAACAAACCTTAAAACTTAAAGTGGCTGAAGGCCCATGCCTTTTAAAACTATACAAAGGCAATAAATTTTCAACAGGCAGAAGGCCTAAGCTTTATCTTCAAACATAAGACTTGCCCAATTTAGAAAAACTTACTTTTAAAACGGCTGAAGGACTTCGTTTTTTGAAAACACAATTACAAGCATACAAATTCCACCAACGGATACGAGCCATTAAAAAATACAGAATTAATCGCTAACAAGAAGGTAGCACAGGTAACGGCGCTCAGAAGTTTCCAGGGGGCTCGGGCTGCCCTTGAAATCTTAACGCTCGCTTAGGTGAGACAAGAAGTCGGCCCAACTATACCCGATCTGCCGGCAACACAACCAAGAGACAGTGACCCACCAACAAGACGTCTTACTAACCACCGACCAGTATGCGGTATGTCCAAAGCCAAAACGTTACAGACATATCCGCCCACAACCAAAAATGCATTGAGTTGTCAAAAACTACACACCATGTTGGAAAGCGACAACAGGTGGGTAAAGGACACTGCCTGAATTTACGTCAGCAACCAGGACAGGTAACCAGATCACTAACGGCCGCTGGTGCACTCTAATTTCAGATCGACAAATATAGTTCATACCACTACACGGCGGGTAAATCTTCACCAACTCGAACCTTCGCTGCTGCTCACAGGAATACCACCAACAGCGAACCACCAACCAAGAGGACAACGTGAGCATATGTGGCTTCGGTAACAAAATCACCGCTCAACTTTCATGTCTTGGGCCGGTGAGCCATGAACCTCGTAGCACACGGAACAGCCCCCACACGCTCCGGCACTTCGTAGAGACAGCCAGCGGGCGCGGCCGACTGCGTCGGACGGTGACTTGCTTGCTGATCCGCTCCAACCGTCCGACTGGCTGCACACTGCAACCCGGAACTATAAGCACCACACCAAAGACGGTATACGGTGCAAATATCGATAACACCGCTGCTGACACGCGTAGAAAGAGGAAGAACCACGGCATAATCGCAATAACCACGGGAAACCAAACGCAGAGTAACAGCCAAGTTTTAAAGTAGAGCATAAATTCGGGATCAGCACAGCTCACCCTCCCCCCCCCCCCCCTCAAACTTAATTCAGGGAGTGGGTAATCCAAACCCTACTTAACCTAACTAAGGTGGACCAGATGTTGCTTACCTGAGCTGTTCACCTTGACTAACAGATTTACTGGGCCTAATATACTCGTGATAACGCACGGCCTCAAAAAACGAGGAGTAAATTTACTACGATTCCCACTGCGCATCTGCCTCCCTTGGAAATTGCGGACATAAACCTGGTACCCCAGCCTGCCCTTAAAGGTTTCCCGATTGCGATTATAGCGCTCTGCTTGCTTATTATGCGTTCTGAGTATATTACACCTGGCCCGGTTCCAGTTTTCCTTGGTAACACGCTTGTTGACGTCGGCTGGAATAAGATTTTGAATTCCCAACAAGTTGGAAAGAGGGTAATTAACTGGGTAGGAAAAGATCAAGGATGCAGGCATAGCTCGCAAGGCTTCATGAGCGGCAGAATTAAAGGCAAAACTGAACCAGGGAAGACTGGAGTCCCATTTACTGGGGGTTTTCTGATGATAAATAATCAGAGCAGACTTAAGATTCCGATTAACTCTCTCTGCAAAGGACCCCTGGGGACAATACGGTCTGGTGGTGACATACTTGACACCGCTCTGAAAACAGAAGGCTTAGAAAGGGCCCGAAAGATAGGCAGGAGCGTTATCGCTAACTGCTTGGTAGCGGTAACGTTACGGCTCGCAAGGAGCCAAGTTAATCTAAATAACGCATTGATTACAGCTAGTACATATCGATGCCCTCTTTTAGTACTAGGTAACGGCCGTAAACCATAAAATTACCAAACGAGCAGCAACCAGTCGCAAGATCATGTTTTCTTTATTTACGTATGCAAATTGATTTCAACTGATTAACAGCCGTCATCGGTGCTACAAATACAAGAATAAAAATGAAAATTATTAATAGCAGTGACCATATGAATAAATGTACATAAAGCAACGTAAAAACAATTAAATGCATATAGACGCATTATACCATTTAAATGCACATACAAATTTACCTTTCAACGTGTATGTTCCCTGAGTAATAACACTGTCTTTAACAGACGTGAAACAAAGTGATGCATAGAGAGTAGACTATGACAACGAGAAACCTTAAGGTGGCGCTGCAAAAAATCTAGCTAAAAGAAAATTGAGAAGAAGAAATGACATACAAAGTGCGGTAAAATATAATGATAAAATACTGAAAAATTTACAAAAATAGATACATTGACTAAGATTTTGTCAACCACACAGTACAGTTATACACGCCAAAAAGCGATTGTAGTAATAAGTAAAAATAGGTACATAGGTCAGAAGCACACAATACAAGAAATTGTGAAAAAAATTTTAAAATTAAAAAAAAAAATTATCATATTATCGAAGAGCAAAAGTTAATCATAATGCCAAACGTAAAAACGGTGTTGGCATCCATCTAGCGTACAGTAAGTGATATTCAGGAACATAGGATTTTTTCCCGGCAGATGACGCCACATTGCTGAATGCGCATGTTAAGTAAACTAAGTTGACATAGGAAAATTACGTACACGAAACGAAACAAACTTATTAAAGAAACAAGAGTGTGGTGTCACCGCCAGACACCACACTTGCTAGGTGGTAGCCTTTAAATCGGCCGCGGTCCGTTAGTATACGTCGGACCCGCGTGTCGCCACTGTCAGTGATTGCAGACCGAGTGCCGCCACACGGCAGGTCTAGAGAGACGTCCTAGCACTCGCCCCAGTTGTACAGCCGACTTTGCTAGCGATGGTTCACTAGCAAATTACGCTCTCATTTGCCGAGACGATAGTTAGCATAGCCTTCAGCTACGTCATTTGCTACGACCTAGCAAGGCGCCATTATCATTTGCTATTTATCTTGTGATGCATGTACCGTCAGACCGATGTTCACCAATTATGGATTAAAGTTAAGTATTCCCGAAACTACGTACTTTTCTTGCTAGTATAATTACTTTACCTGTTCCAGACCTCACGCCAGCCTGCGTGAGCTTTAACGCGTGCCTTTCGGCTACCTGTCATAGTGGCTTGGCTGTCTTGCCAAGTCACAACAGAGAGCAAATGTAGAAATGAAGTGCTAGCACATTTCATACATGGGAAAATTAACACAGGCTCGATAGGATGAATTGAGAACTCGTAGGGGCTCTTACGGTTGCTCGTATATCATGAGATGTGAATCTATACCATATGCATCTCCGGCGGTACCTCGCAATGAGTACCGCCCTTCGATAGTGGTATTCGCCTCTGATCGATGTGTTAGGGTTTTTGCAGGGCTGGCCGGCCGGCCGGCGTTCTAGCCTCATCAGTCGCCTCCCGCCTTCGGCAGGGGAGTGGGGCGTCATTGGTCTTCGTGAGTTACTTGTTTTCTTCTGTAGTTTTTGTCCTGTCCTGTCCTGTCCTGTCCTCCTTGTAATCATGTCAAACCCCACCACCACTACTGCCATAGTATACACCTCTCCCTCCGTCGCCGCCACCGCCACAACCATAACTACGTGGTGTGCCCAATCGGCGCCCCCCCCCCCACATTCCATTCTCCCACTTCTCACTCTCCCTTCTCCTTCGCTGTCGCCCCATCCTCCCGCTCCTTCCTCCCGTGTCTCCTCTTCTGATTACTTCCCTCCCCCTCCCTTACTTTGTCTCTGCAGCCCCCGCTAGGGTGGTGCCCCGGAGTGGCACGGCCCACGCCCTGCTCTCGCCCTCGCCTTCACCATCGTCATCACCTTCATCATTGCCATCACCTTCACTGTCTCCATCCCTGTCTCTGGCACCATCTCCAGCATCCACACCAGGACCTGCCACTTCCCACCACCTCCCAGTTGCTCCTGTCCCACATGCCTCCTCTCACCCTTTAGTCGCCATGAAACGCCCCAGTGGCACCCCTACCTCCTCTGCTCCCAAAAAGGCCCCACCCCATCCTCCTTCCCCTCAGGATACCATGGATGCCTCCCCACCTGTCCCTGCTACCTCCTCCTGCTCCTTCTCCCCCTCCTCCTACAAATACCTCCTCTCCTGTCCTGATCCCTCCCTCCTTGAGGCCCGGAACCCCACGCTCCACCTCTGCCAACACTTTCCCAGAGCTCACTCCCTGCTGAGACTCCTTCTCCTCTCCTTCCCCAGCTCCACCCTCCACACAAACATCCTCACCTGAATCACCATTACCTGATTTGGCCCCAATGCCTCCCTCACCCCTGCACCTTCCCCACCCCCCTCCCTTGAAGCCAAACCCCCACATTGCCCAAGGACCCTCACTGCCATGATCACTCAGCTTAGTCCGACGATCACGGAGGAGGAGGAGTTGGCGGAGCTTAAGACACCCATCCTTAGAAATATGGGCAATCAGCCGCATCTTCAACCCCACTGACCCCACCTGCCTTATGCGAGTGTTCTCAGAACGTGCCCCATCCATCGACTGTCTCCTGAAGGAGGGTGCCCTCCTCTTCCACCAACGTAACAAGGTCAGACCGCTCCAATAATCCCCTCCCGATAGCGCGTGGCAAAGTAGCCATTGGTCACTACTGCCAGATCCCTGTTCAGCCCCAACCTCTCCTTTCCAACCCCACAGAACACCTGATCCTTAGTCTCTTCTTCCCTGGCCATACCATCACCTGTGCCACCATCTATTTCCGCCCTAACGCCCCTATTCCTTTTGACTTCCTCTCCCACATTGACCGTACCTTCTCCTCCTACGTGATTGCCACCGACCTCAACCTCCATAGTCGTTCTGCCACCCAGTTACGGCGGTGGCATTGGTTCCTCTCCTCCCTCCAAGGCGACCTCATCCCCATTCCCCAGCACACCCACCCTGAATCCATCTCCACTCCTGATGTCATCCTCTCTTCCCCTAACCTCCTTGGCTGCATCGTGGTGGATGTCCTGGACCCCATTGGTAGTGACCATCTCCCTGTCTTCGTCACTATTTCAGATGGTCGTCGTCCCTGTCCCGACTGCCGTAATGACCCTCCCCTGAAGTACATCCATGATTACTCCAGTGCCGACTGGAATGCCTACCAGAATACCCTCTCTACCCAGGTCGATAGCCATCCCTTCACCTACCACCACCCTGACGATGTAACCCATGTCGCCTCCTTTCTCCAGCAGACCTTGTCTGAGGCCATGGAGGCCGTCGCCGTCGCCATCCACCTCCACCATCCTATTTTACCCCTCCTTCTCTATGAATCCCGCCATCTCTACTGTGCCTTCCTTCACACGCGTGACCTGGTGACCTGGATACACTATGACGCCACCAGCCAGTACAACGACACATCAGAAACTTGCTTGTGGCTAAGAAATGCCGGAACTGGCGACAGACATGCACCCGTCTTAATGCTACACTTCCTATCAACTCGTCCAAGTACTGGTCAGCTTTCCGCTGCCTTACCGGAACCAACCCCCCCCCCCTACTACCCTCTCCTTCATGATAATCAACCCTTCCCAGACAACCTTACTAAGGCTAATCAATTTGCCTCCTACCTCTCCGATGTCTTTACCATCCCAGATGATCCCCAGTTCGATTACTCCCTCTTCCTAGATGTCCACGATCGAACAGACACCTCTGTCCCTGCTATCACTTTTGGTTTTCAGTACTTGCACAACATTGCACACACTGAACTCAATATCACTACTCAGGATATTATCGCTACACTCCGCACGAGAAGCAACACCACTGCTGGTCATGATTGTGTCACCTATTGCCACCTTCGTGAAGCTCCTGCCTCCTTCCTCTCCACCCTGGCCAGGCTCTATAATGTAGTCCTGTCCACCGGCTACTACCCCGACCTGTGGAAAACCTCCCGCATCCTGATGTTCGTTATACCCGACAAACCACCGTCTGCTGTCTCCTCCTACTGTCGCATCAGCCTTACCTTGGTCTTCAGCAAGGTCCTGCAATCCATCCTTACCCAATGCTCCACCAGCATCTCTGCCAGCACCACCTCCTTACCCAGTGTGGCTTTCGTCCATCCTTCTCTACCGATGACCTTATCCTGCACCTCATCTCCTCTCCAAACAGCTCAATTCCCATTGCTCTGCTATCTTCCTCTCCCTCGACCTCAAACTCGCATTCCAGTCTCCTTTTCAAGCTCCAATCCTCCGCTCTTCCTATTAACTATGTCCGTCTGATTGAGTCCTTTCTTTCGCAACGTCCTTCCTATGTCGCCATCCATAACATGGATTCCTACACCTTTTTCCCCTCCGCTGGTGTGCCCCAGGGTTCTGTCCTCTCCCCTCTTTTGTACCTTTTGTATACGGCGGACATGCTGCCGCCTTCACCCCCCATCCACCTTATCCAGTACGCTGATGACACCGCCTTCCTTGTCCTCGCCCCCACCCTGCAGCGCTCCCAATACCTTCTCCAATCCCATCTTGACCGGTTCACCACTTGGTGCAACCAGTGATTACTTAAGGTCAATCCTTCCAAAACCCAGAAGATCATTGTAGGCAAAACCACCCCTTCCTTCCGCCTCCTCGACTTCTGTGTCACCATCTATGGCCGTCCTATCGTCCTCACCCCCACCCTTAAGTACCCTGGCGTCAACCTGGACTGTCGCCTCTCCTGGACCCCCCATCTCCAGACAATCCAAGCCAAGGGATGCTCCCGACTCGTCTCCTCAAGCTCCTCTCTGGCCGTACATAGTGTCTGGAACCCTCCACCATCCTCCACACCTATAAATCTCTCATCCGCCCTATCCTCTGCTACGCCCACCCTGCCTGGAACTCCACCCCCCCCCCCTACCTTTTACAAATCCCTTCAAATCCTCGAACGCCGTGCTCTTCGCCTCGCCTATCACATCCCTCCCCCATGCGGATTCTGTACGACCTTATTCCGTTCTCCCACCTCCTCCTTTTCCCTCGAATGGATACAGCTCTTCTACACCTCCCGTAAACTAGATCCCTCTCACCCCCTTGTCTCTCACATCCTCTCCCTCCCCCGTCTGCTGCCACGCCTGTCTTTCCACGTTCCATCTGCTCTCCATCTCTCCACTCTCCTTATCCTTCCGTCATCTCCCCCTCCCTGATGATGCCCTCCTCCCCTCCATCTACCCCTCCTATCAACTTTGACCCTCCCCTCCCACTTTCTGTGTTTTTTCCTCAGGGCACCCTCTCTCCCTTCTGTCTCCCTTCCCTCTCTCCTCTCCCCCCCCCCCCCGAGCTTCCCCTACCCCCCATACCTTCATTCCTCTCCCCCCATCTCCTCTGCCATGGTATCTCTGCTCTCCCCTCTCCATCCCCCACCACCAATGTTTTTCGCCGCCCACGCTCCTCCGTTCACATGTGTCGTCCTAATCATCAGTGTTTGTGCACAGTGCCGACAGTTTTCTTGTTTCTCGTCGAGTGTAAACGGCTTCATGTTTTTTTTTTTTTTACTTATTGTATCTACTGTTTTTTAACCACCATTATGTTACTTTTCTGTCTTCATTGGTTTTCTCTCTTATTGTACTGCTCGTGGCTAAAGAACGGAGTAAAGTTTTCTGCTGCCAGCCTACCTTGTATGAGGTGAAAAATGACAATTGAGAAACAAAAAATAATTACAAAATCTTTGTCAATGTATCCATTTTTATAAATTTTTCAGTATATTTTCATCGTATTTTACCGCACTTTGTATATGATTTTTTCTTCTCTTTTTTATTTTAGCTACATTTTTTCTCGTTGTCATAGTCCATTCTCTATGTATCACTTTATGTTTGACGTCTGTTTAAGACAGTGTTATCACTCAGGGAACATACACGTTGAAAGGTAAATTTGTATGTGCGTTTTAAATGGTTTAATGCGTCTATATACATTTAATTGGTTTTACGTTGCTTTATGTGCATTTATTCATTTGGTCACTGTTATTAATTATTTTTATTTTTATTCTTGTATTTGTAGCACCGATGATGGCTGTTAATCAGTTGAAATCGATTTGCATAAGCAAAGAAAGAAAACATGATCTTGCGACTGGTTGCTGCTCGTTTGGTAATTAGAGGACTCTCGTTCAGATCTCTGCCAGCCTTATCGAAGAGTATTGCTGGGTTTGGTTACACTACACAAGCGGCATTGGGATACCATTTGTCTCACATCCTGGTCCATGGAGGACCAAGGTAAATGCTCCTTGATTTTTTGGAGATGCTTGTAAGTCGCTAAATGGCCACCCACCAACGAATCATGAAAATAACGAAAGACTGGACGTATCAAGGTTACAGGCAAACAGATGTTAGACTACTTGGCATTTCCGACCTTCCTGGAAAGAATACTTTCCTTGACCTCATACTCGTCCGACAGGTCTTCGGCCAACACACGTTGCTTAATTGGGGCCCAAACAGGGTCCTGATCCTGATGCTGAGCAACGTCTTCGAACAAAAGACAAAATTCACCCAACACCATGCAATTAAGATTGTCGCGTTCCACCTGCTCCCTTCTCTCACTAACCGTATCTTCGGTAAACATCCGGCTGAGAACATCCGCAAGGACATTTTCAGAGCCCTTCACATGTTTGACTTCAAACTGAAATGCCGAAATACGCGCTTCCCACCTGGTAATACGGCCACTTTTACGCGGCCTAGCCAAGCTCAACGCTTGATTGTCGGTGTCCAATTGATAAACCCGATGTTCAAGGTAGAAGCGGTACTTCTCTAAGGCTAACAAATCGGCCAAGGCCTCGCATTTGCAGACAGAGTACTTAAGATCGGCATTAGTTAACCGACGAGACGCGTAAGGTAACGGCTGCCTCTGCCCCAAACTCCTGGAGGAGAACAGCTGAAATCCTCGCATTAGAAGCGTCAGTCTGCACAATAAACCTTTTATTAAAATCGGGTTAGCTATCGCTGTCTTAATGTGCTCAATGGCAGCCTCCTGGGCGGGTCCCCATTCAAAACGCACACCCTCTCGGCCTAACTGACTCAAGGGTGCCGCCAACTGAGCAAAATTAGGAACAAAGCACCTACAGTAATTTACCATGCCCATAAATTTAGCAATTAGCAATTAGGAGGAGGCAATCCCCGCCGGGCTTTCATTCGCTCTTGGTCAATACGACTACTCTAACCCGACACAATATGGCCTAAGAAACACACCTCCTGCTTAGCTAGCGTGATTTTACTAGGCTTAACAGACCGGCTCCCTGTAACCTCAAGAGAACTTGTCGGATATGCTCCAAATGAACCTCAAATGAACGACTGTAGATAACCAAGTCGTCCAAATAATTGTAGACACAGACTAATTTCAAGTCACCAAGGATATTATCCTACAAACGAGTAAACACCGAGGCTCCGGTAGCTAGTCCGAAAGGAACTTGGTTAAACTCGAACAAGTGCCAATCAGTACAAAAGGCAGTAACATGTTTCCATTCTTCAGCCAAAGGAATATGATAATAGGCCTGATTCAAGTCAAGAACCGTAAACCTGTTAGCGCCGGCAAACCAAGTAAAAGAATTATGCAGATCTGGCAGGTATACTGATTCAAGTACAACCTTAGCGTTCAAACGGCGGTAGTCAATCACAGGTCTGTAATCACGACCCTGATCTTTAGGTACCAAAAATATGGGAGAAGCATCAGCCCAAGTAAAGGGCCTAATTACTCATTGTTGGAGAATCTGAGAGGTCTTAGCCCTGCGTATCTTCACCTTTGGGGGTGAGAGGCGATATGGAGATTGTCTAACCGGAATATCATCGGAGAGACGGATATGATATTCGACAAACCTTCATGGCGAAGGTCCCAGCAGTCTGCCGCACACTAGGTTTAGCGCATTCGCAAAAACCAAACTTCTCGCTAGGAGAAAACTTAAAGGAAAAGGTATGTCCGCAATAATTCAATATCAACCCGGTTTTATGGATGAAATCACACCCCAATATCAGATTAACAGGCAGTTCTTTAACCAAGGCTAAAGATATAGGCCAGGGAAAATCGGCGACCGATATACTCCCCCGGACGCAACCCTGCAGAGGTAATCCCTGGCCATTGTCCGCCCGACATCTCTGAACCAGCGAAGGGACCGAACGACGTTTGCTAAGATGCCCAAATTCCAGAAACCACTCAAAACTCAGTAACGAAAAGGAACTACCAGAATCCAAGAGCGCGCAAACGGGCTCGCCATCTACCCGAGAACAAACATAAGGCAAAAGGGTTGATGAGGGAGCGACCCCTTGGGTACGCCAAGGGCTAAAAGTTCGACCCCAAGTTCACGGGCGAACCCGGCGTCCTCTATTGGCTCTAGGACCACGAGGCTGAACACAAGAACGTACCAAATGAGCTGTACTGCCGCATCTGAAACAACTCCGGGGTTCCCTTTTGATAAGCTGACTGATTGCAGGTAGTCCGGAATCGGCGCCTACGTCGCGCTCCTTACTCTGCTGACGTACGTGGCTCTCAGGGGGTAATGCGGATGCTGCTATAACCACATCACTGAGCTCTGCCCAGGTTTCAGGCCTCTTACGGAAAACAAAATGCGACTTATCCACCGCAAATATTCTCTTCAGAACGATAGAGACTAATTCTCGTTCAGGTAAATCAATCAGTAAGGCCAAAGATGCTGTCTGGACTCTATCAACATACTGAAGTAATTGCTCCTCATCTCGCTGCACTTCCCAAATGTAACGACACTCGAGGTGTTTCCGAATCCCATTGGTTAACCTTGGGCTAATTAGGAGCGCCCTTAATTGCTGCAAGGAAAGCTCTTCCACCATGCCACGTCAGAGGAGGTTCTGCAACTCGCCTCTAGCTAGCGGATACAACAACGACAAAATTACTTGGTGCCGAACGCGAAAGGCGGCCCCGTGTTGCTCTAGACGAACCAACAGCCATAACAGTTTCTCCACCTGATTAGTCGCTCTACAACCAATTCAGTAATATCCCGAATGAAATAGGCCAGTGGATTAAGCAACTTAGCAAACACTGCATTTAACTTAACAGAAAATGGAACAGTGACACCGCCGGGCTGGCTCTTATGCTCTCGCTGATAGCACGCATCGCTATCTCCAAACACTCTCTCATCCGTCTCCAAACACGTTAGCTTACCAGGGTCCCAACCCATCGTTCAATTTTTTGTCATGATCTCCCAAATGTAACGTACTTAGATCGGCTACCAGATTAGTTAAATGCATCAACTGTGCCTTTACCCGATCCAGCTGACTGTCGCTATGTTATGTTCCCTCAAGGAGATAAATAATGTCCTTAAGGCCCTTAATAACCGCAAACAGAAATTTAGTCGCCGCTCCTGTCTCACCGACCACCGCCATCGTGACGTCAATCGGCTGCAGCACGGCAGCAAGCAAACGGCTCAACAATTCCGGAACACTTCCCTCAATCGGTTGGCATCTTATTGCCCACTCATAGACAAGGTGGTCTTTCCTGAGCAGGCCGATCCCGGGACACTGACTGCCATTTTGACACACACCTGAAACAAGTCACACATAGAGCAATACGGTACCACCAAATACAAACAGAACCAAGAGTGAAACTGACAGCAACTAGAATGGCAGGCACAAGCGCAACCACGCACTGCTACGAGTGAGACGCCCTGCTAAACCCGCAGGACAGGACAAATGGTAGGGATTGTGGAAGGGGGCCAGATTGAGCGGCTGTCAGCTACACTCCAAACATAACTTATTTACTTGTCCAAACATTACAGCGCAACGTCCAAGCTTGACTATCGACATAAAACGTCTTTAATCCTAAAACAGCTGAAGCCCAATGAATTAAATACAACTGCTATTTTTTTTTTTTTTTTTTTTTTAAAGCTGCAACACCAATTTTACAAGGCAGAAGGCTCAAAGCTTTTAACCTTAAATAGTATTTAAGCCCAAGTGATGTAAACCTGATAAGAATCCAAAATTTTAAAGCGGCAAAAGGCCCATAATTTTAAGAACAACACAACTACAATAAATTTTCAACAGGCAGAAGGATCAAGCTTTATTTTCAGACAGCGTAAGACTTGCCCAATTTCGAAAAACTTACTTTTAAAACGGCTGAAGGCCTTCATTTTTAATAACAAATTACAAGTATACAAATTCCAACCATCGGCTATAAGCCATTAAAAATACGCAATTAAACGCCAATAAGGAGGGCAGTATAGGCTACGGCGCTCAGAAGTTTCCAGGGGGCTCGGTCTGCCCTTGAAATCTTAACGTTCGCTTAGGTGAGACAAGAAGTCGGCCCAACTACACTCGATCTGCCGGCAACACAACCAAGAGACAGTTAGGGACCCACCGATAAGAGGACTTTTTAATCACCAACCAGTATACGAGAATTCCAAAGCCAAAACGTTACAGACATAACCGCCCACAACCAAAATATATTAAGCTATCAAAAACTACACACCATTTTGGACAGCGACAACAGGTGAGGAAAAGACACTGCCTGAAGTTACGTCAGCGAGTAGGACAGGTGACCGGAACACTAACGGCCACAAGGCAAAAAATTTCGCTGGTGCACTCGAATCGACAAATATAGTTAATTCTACCACACGGCAGATAGATCTTCACTAACTCGAACACTCTCTGTTGCTCCCAGGAATACCGCCAACAGTGAACCACCAACCATGGGGACAACGTGAATAGACGTGCCTTCGGTAATAAAATCACCACTCAACTTTCATGTTCTGGGCCGGAGAGCCACGAACCTCGTACCACTCGGAACAGCCCCCACACGCTCCGGCACTTCGTAGAGACCGCCAGCGGGCCCGGCCGACTGCGTCGGGCGGAGACTTGCTTGCCGATCTCCTCCAACGGGCCGTCTGGCTGCACACCGTTAAGTCGGATCTACAAACACCAGACCAAAGATGGTATACGCTGCAAATATCGATACACACCGCTGCTGACACGCGTAGAAAAACGAAGAACCACGGAATAACCGCAATAACCGCTGAAAACCAAACGCAGAGTAACAGCCAAGTTTTAAAGCAACGCATAAGCGGGTTCAGTACGGCTCAGGTGCATCTGAGATACTGTACGGAAAGCGTTTGTAATTAGTACGTTTTTGTGTGTGTGCGCATTCAGATGTTGCACTTTCTTTACAAAAAATCATTAACGTATTTCACAATTTAATGAGTAAGAAACTTGTCATGTCGTATGGCATCCATATAAGAATCTCGAATGATACCGCTTAACGAGGTCATGTTATCCGGTATATGAGGGATGTATTACTCTGCAGTGTTCTTTTTGAACGTATCTTCCGTGATTCAGAGATCATAAGGTAAGTTTGATGCTGATGCAATTTTCTCCAAGATATTCAGGCGGCAGAGTTCAACAACTTGCACTCGTTAAAACTGATCAAACAACAGAGATTGCGGCCTATTCAACAATAATGAGCAACTGATACTGAGGGACATTTCCGAAGTTAACATAGACGAAAGGCAATATTTGTCGTGCTGTAAGGCCATGGCACTAAGAACTCACAGTCCACAACACCAGTTCAATGTTCAGAAAGGTATTACTGCTAAATGGTTTGTCCCACTGTTCCGTAAGCTTTTTTCTCCAACGCTATTTTGATCTGATGGTGTTATCGTTCAAAATTGTTTCTTTTATTTGGGGGTATATTCCAGGACATAAATAATTACCAGCCCATAATCTGCTGCAGAATGACAATTCCTTCTGCAATCACTTGCTCAGTGCTTACAGCATACAGCAATCGCTGTATTCCATACGTTTTTGTGGTATTGGTTCCAAATAAACATCACATTTTATCTGATTCTCTACCAGGTGTCCGTGTGCTAATTAGCAGCATCGTGCGTTATGTATTTTCTAACAGCTGTGTGGAATTTCATCACATTATTAACTGTAACTAGTGCCTACTTTAATTAATATTCTGCCTCATGATTTGTGTAGGTAATGAAGCACATTAAATCACGGAAATGAAAGTCCATTTAAATTATTCCTGGTTGTACTGATGCATTACAGATAAAGTAGTGACGCAGTTACATGTTTACGGCGTATTCTTCATGGTAACTGTTCTGTGTTGACTATGTTCCAGGAACATTTCCCGCTTTTTATATTTTAGTAGTTTTCATTGGAAGATAAAGTCTGTTCAGCTAGTCACACCAATTACATCAATTACTCTAAATACTTCTAAAATACTCAAATTTATACACACGTTCGTTGGGCTATACTTTCTACCGTAGTTTTATTGCTTGACGGTAATATCTAAATTTCATTTTTTCCCCTTACAGGCCATCTAACGACCTCATTTTAGCTACTAAGGTACTTTCACGCTTACTCCAGTACTGCTTCTTCCTATTCATAATTTTCTTTCTTTCTTTTCTGCTCTCCATTGTTTCCCTGTCTTTTAGGAACAGCATTGTCTTGGTAATTATCTCACGTCTCAATTCTGTATTTATATTTTCTTCTGTCTTCAGTTTCGTGTTTATTTATGCCCGTTTGTTCTACGTCTTGATGAACTTTCCTAAGCGAAATGGACTTTCTTTCTTTTGTTCTTCCTTCGAGTATCAGGAGTTTGCCAGATGTCTCTTCATGTTTAGTGCATGTAATGTCTGTGGTTATTTTGTATCTCCCTCTCTTTCTTCGTCTCTTTATTAATGTTTTTCTGTTAGTCGTTAATTCATTGTTGTTTTAGACATCTAATTTCATACGACATGACCTCTCCATTTATCTCAAAAGGAAGTCTGACAACAATGTTTGGAGGTATCCTATGACTTTTGTCCCCTGAGTGTACAGCTCTGAGCCGGCCACGGTGACCGAGCGGTCCTAGGCGCGTCAGTCCGGAACCGCGCTGCTGTTACGGTCACAGGTTGGAATCCTGCCTCCGGCATGGATGTGTGTGATGTCCTTAGATTAGTTAGGTTTAAGTAGCTCTAAGGCTAGGGGACTGATGACCTCAGATGTTAAGTTCCATAGTGCTCAGAGCCATTTGAACTACTTTTGTACAGTTCTCAGAAGCAAGCTGCCACACTATATATGCTGATGGTGCCTCTCGTTCACGTACCATTCAATGTGGATCCCTTTTTGCCAACGATGTTTACTTGGATCAGTTGGAGATGTCAGCATTTTCGCTGCTCAGAAAACTTTTCACTACTAAAATCTGCTGGACGTCATTCTGAAAAGGCCATGCAATGGTTTCTTCTTCTAGGATAAGGGAAGGATGTTGAGCCCTAGCAAAATATACTCGTCGGCAGAATAGTGGGCTCTTTTCTTTTTATTCCGGTAGGAGTTTTAGTTGACATAACACATGAAACAATCCAGGGTTATTCTAAATAATGTACCCATTTTCAAAACTTCGTATTTATTCAAGTACAAATCAAAAATGAATAAACTTTGTACCAATGAAAAGAGGAAGTTTCAAAATCTTTTTTTTTTTTCATAAGGTTTGATATCAATTTAGTAAATTTAATAATTTGTAATTAATTAGTTTTTAATAATTACTTAACAATGGGAAATGTGATTGAGCCGTGTATCGACTCGTGCTACACCTTGTGTTTGGATTCCATTCGTTTTCCTTTTCTTCCCCTGACATGTTTGTTTGATATGTTGTCTGTCATTAACTGGCTGCTTGGTTGTCTTTTCCCTCTGCTATCGATATCTGCGTTTTTGCTTCCGGGAAACTGCTATTGAGGAAGTGAGATCCTTGACCGGTTGTAACCTCGTGTGTTGGCGCGGAAGTAGAGGCGTTGCGCGCAGAGAGTGTGGTGGACACGGGAGGGAAGTGTGGCTCTCCAGCGCGAAGCAGGCGTGGTCGGTTGTACCGAGTCGCCACGTGATGTATGTCGGCTGTGTGTAACGAGCTGGTGTAGTTGACGGAAGAGCTCCCCGCCTGTGGGTTGTATACAGAATAGTTCCTGTTCATTCGCTTTGTGGGACGTTAACAAGCTTCTTTAAATCCTCCGTTTCAACACTGGAGTATAAAAGGAGACACCTAACATGAAGGAGCGGTCACTAACCGTCAACGTTGCAGAGAAGACGTGAACTCCGGTGACAGAGCGTGTTGTCGCGTGACCGTGGCGTGTTGGGTACACTGGCGACGCGTGCGCGGTCGGATGTGTGGATCCTTGCCATCGGAGGTCGTGTACTGCCTGTTCGAGCATGATTGCAAGTTAAGTTCGTGGAAGGTCTAATCATTGAGTAATAATTTTGTGTAACCAGCGTCTCTTCTGCCTTGTGGCCTCCGGCGACCGGGTTTCCTGTCCCTGGCACCGGTGTAATTGAAGACAGTGATCTTTCCTCCTCCTCTCGTTACCGTCCGATGGGAGGTGTAGTTTTGGCAGTTTAATTGTTTCGCTATTCTGTCGTGGGTTATGAGTAAATTCATGCTTCTTGTTGACTGATCATGTGGTTGCTTATTCAGGACTGTGTAATGTTTCCTTGCACGAGGTTAGCTCTATTTATGTCAGCAAATTAATCCATCTTATAACAAGTTTTCGTTGGCTGAAAGTCGGTGCAGTGACCAGCCTGAGAGTGGAACTTGTGTTTACGGGAATATTTAAACTGGTCAGTATTCTGTCTAGCCTGAGCATCCCTGAGTGGGTGATTTGTGGCCGCCTTACACGGGTCTGTCATGTCTGTTGTGTTCGAATGATATTCCAGGACACTCTTGTTTAAAAAATTTTTAAATTCCTCCAAGTTTGTAAATTCATTTTATTACCATGAATCGTGTGTTTGCTGAGGCCTGTTTAATTTTTTTTAATAGCGATGTTGGTAGCTTCACTACCTCTCCGTACCTTATTAACAAAGTTATGTATTTACTTTAGTAGCCTGTTTACTGATGATCTTTAAATTTTTTTAAATTGTTGTATTGCTATAAATTACTTTGATTGGCGTTAGCGGCGGGTTTTAAAAGGTTGTTTACTGCCGTACTGCTAGCTTCTGTGTTTTTTAATTTTTTTAAAATTGTTGTATTGCTATAAATTACTTGATTGCCGTTAGCGGCGTGTTTAAAAGGCTGTTTATTGCCGTACTGCTAGTTTCTGTAAGATACGAATAAAACATTTGTGAAAATCTCAACTCGACAGTAAACCACTAGAACTTTGGCCCCTTTTCCCACCTTGTGGTGTGGCTTGTAGTAACCATAACCACTGTGTGTGTCAGTCGCGGTGCCAATGGGGCGAAGCTCTATCCTGTTGGAAAATGAAGTCCTGGGAATCTTCCTTAATTTGAGGGAACAGCCATTGTTCCAACAAGTCCAGGTACGTGATTCCCGTTACAATTCTTTCCGCAAAGAAAAACGGTATGTAAACCTTTGTACGGGATACGGCACAGAACACGTTGTTCTTCGGTGAGTCTCTTTCGTGCTGCAATGGTAAATGTGGATTCTCCAAACTGCACATGCGAACATAGTGTCTGTTGACATTTTCACTAAATAGCTTCATTGCTAAAAATTACACGCTGTAGAAACGCGTCATCCTCCATCTTTGCTAGCACATATCCACAAAATTCGAGACGCTACTCTTTGTCATTGAGGCTGGGAGCCCGCAGAAGATGTAATCGGTAGGGCATGTACTGCAAACGCCGTCTCAGAACTTTCCATACAGTTGGTAGCGGTATTCAAAGTTCTCGGCTGGCCGTATTGGTAGACTTACTGGGAATGAGCACAAAACTTTCTTGAATCCACCGGACATCATCCTCTGCCACACGCGGTCGGCCTGTGCATTTTCCTTAGCACACTCTCCCAATCTGCTTAAACTGCATAAACCTAGGCTAATGCTCTTGCGAGTTGGTGGCTGAATACCGAATTTGGTACGAAATGCACGCTACACTGCAATCTGCGACTCACTTCTCGCGAACTCAATTGTTCGACAGTCGCCATCTCACTCATAACTGACAGCGAAACGGAATGACGGCCCTATTGCCGCGCGAACTCTACCGGCCGCTTCTGAAAACATTACCGCCCGCTCCCGCCGCCCTCCAAAATGTCTGAAATTTCGTCTTTTCATTGGTATAAACCTTACTCATTTCGAATTTGCACTTGAATACATACGAATTTTAGAAAATACGTCCATCGTTTTGAATAATCCTGTAGTTCAGTTCATTACAACATAGATAAGACGAATTACTTAACTTTGTACAATCCATTTCCACAGGAATGTCACTAGTATTTGCAACTATGTATAAACATTAACGTATCATTTTATATAGACAAAATACAAGTGTATCAGAGTGTACTGAACAATAATTTTCACGTAGAGCTCTGTCTAGCAGATTGATTATACTGCTGGTCTGCTAGAGGACAATGCCACCGTCTCAGTCGTTGACTACGGATTGAGCTCGGCATAACTGCGAGAGCGGGTGTAGCGGCGTAGAGAAACAGTCGAGGGCGTGGCTACACCGGTGTCGCTGCAGCTTGTTTTCCCTGTGGTTGCGTTTCGGGGTACCACGCTTGCTTTGGCACGTTGCTCTTCGAACGACACCACACAGGAAGTCACTGCAGACCATGTCAGGAAAACAGAGGACTGAAGCACAATCTGATGACTCGAAGCAACATGTTTGACTGTGTCCTGTTCAGAGCGAGCTAAGTGTCCAGAGGTTTCGGTGGTGGCGGATCGGCTGTCTTCCACTGCTCGCTTTGTCTCGTGGCCATAGCGGTGTTCCCAGCATGCGTCCACGGTGAAATGAAACGGCCTGGAGGTTCCGTCTGGGTTTGTTTGGCTGCCTGGTGCTAGACATTCTACCTGGCGCCACTTTGGCGAAACGCACGTCGATGAATACGAGATGAAATGTTCGTGACAACGGAAACACATAGTCCATGTTGAAAATCTCCATCCCAACCGGGAATCGAACCAAGGACCTCGCGATACACGAGCAGCGACACTGCCCACTTTTATTTTCGGTCTGTGTGATGTGCGTACTGTAAGACCTTCCGTACACACACCGTCAGATTATTTGACTTGTCGCTCTAACGAAGTATGAGAGTGTCAGCTATATGTCTCGTGGTCTTATCGTCACGTGTTTATCTTCTGCCGTTAGGTCAGACGACAGAAATACCACTTGCACGCTTAGAGTAGCAGATTGACGGTGACCAACTTTAAACAGAACTTGATTAATTTTCACACACATTTATTAAAATAATAAAAAGCATAGACATTATGTAACTTGATTCTGGATGCTATTTACAATTGACAATCTGAAGTTTCTTTGGTCTGGGTACGTTAATCTTATTATCAAATATCTCTGAAACTTGACAAAATGTCTATACATTTATATTCCTGGCTATGTACAGGAATATGGTAATCTTATTAGGCGCAGACTGAAACCGGACTATATACTGCTACAGACAAATGCAGACTCGTACAGACTAATGCAGACTGACTAATCGGAAGTCTGTACACTCGTTATAATACCTCGCGCGTTCAAGTATCACTGCGCGAGTGTGATCCTTGAGGAGAAAAGGTTCTACGTTAGCAGCAATCTCATTGGCTGCGTTACATATTAATAGGCGGATCGGCGGAAGCAGAATTTGGTCTGTCTCTAAGGCAGCGCCATCTCGTAGTGTGGAGACGGACGAGCGCTGCGCCTGCGCTGTTGTGCTTAGCGGGGCGCGCTCTAGTGGGAAAGTTGTGTACGCGCTGACTATGCGGAACTATGTACACAACAGTCTGTTTCTTTGTTGGCTTTTCGTATGTGTTTCTGTGCGGATTGCGCAAGAAATTTTTCAAATTCTGCCGATGAGAGCTTCACTCACGTTTATTTCCATTGCCTAGGGTAGCCACTTCCATGACCAATGTACCGCGTCAGCTACAGATAGACTAGTAGCTGCGTGTTCATGCACGGGTATGGAATCCACCTGGACTGTCCTGAAATAGTGGCAACATTTCCGCTGTTGCGTCAATCCGGTGGGCTCTCTGATTGACTGTAGCTGTCATGGGCGGCATTCTTTGTCATGATGACGCTGTCGTGACAAGGTGTTGGAAACTGCTCCATGACTGATTTTCTGTTCTCCTAGTATACCCACGACAGTTGTACGCCGACCTTCGATCACCAGATCTCCCTAATCTCAGACGGTAACCACTTCTTTAGAGGGAGATGGTCTGAAACTTGATTCTTTGTCACTAAAATTCACTGCAACACTTTGAAGTTTATCCGTCACCTAATCACTGCTATGCAGCTCCACCGGGCTAGCGGGAAGTGTAGGTGCGTTGTTCTCCTTCAGAAGCAGAAAAAGAATTGCAGCTACTGGTGAGCTGCAGTAGTGTGACGTGAAGTTGTCAGTGTGTACTGCGACTGCACACCAGGTCCGACAAACAACAAGCCTCATGTTGTTTGCATGATTATGATTTTTCCGTTTATAGGTCTCTGGAAATTAACAGTTTCGTAATCAAAGTCGATAATTAACACTTTCCAGTCGTGAGCGTCTTTGTGGGAAATTTCTGCGTATAAGCATGTGAACTGGATTCATATCATTGTCATCGCCGTCAGAGCTATTTGGTTTATGGAACTCGCCTATTCGGAACGTATATCTGTTGTAATGTACGTGATTGTATTGTGGTCTTGCAATAAGTGTATAAGCGTTCAGTTCTCGGGGTTCGTGGTGTCGAGACTTCTCTGGTTGAACACTGCCTGAAAAAGATTAGTACAACCTTTTAGAGGCTCCCAGTTTCCTCAAGATTTATTGTTGCAACAGTGCACATGGAGTACATGTAAAGGTCACACATACATGGAGTGAGGTGGCGCGGTGGTTAGACACTGGACTCGCATTCGGGAGGACGACGTTCAATCCCGCGTCCGGTCTTCCTGATTTGGGTCTTTCGTGATTTCTCTAAATCGCTCCAGGCAAATGTCGGGTAGGTTCCTCTGAAAAGGGCACGGCCGACTTCCTTCTCCATCCTTCCCTAATCCGATGAGATCGATGACCTCACTGTCTGGTCTCCTTCCCAAAACAACCAAACACTTACAGCTGAGTAGCATAAGCGATCGTGAGGTACCAGGTATAGGTTCATGCTGAAATACCTATATCAGTGCGGGGATCCGCAGCTCGTGGTCTCGTGGCTAACGTTGCTCCGTTTGAATCAAGGGGTCCCAGGTTCGATTCCCGACCGGGTTGGGGATTTTCTCTGCCCAGGGACTAGGTGTTTGTGTTGTCTTCATCATTTTATCACCATCATCATCATTCTTGACAGTGGCTAGATTTGATTGCGTAAAAATTGGGACTTTGTATGGGCGTTGACGACCGTGCAGCTGAGCGCCCCACAAACATCATCACCAGTGCGAGGCAGTTCAGCTGCTGACTCTGGGATCCAGTCGATCGTACAGATGGCGAATCCTGTCCTGGTATACATTATGCCACGCGACCTTAACCTGTTCACACAGTTCTGTAAAAGTTGTTGGGTGAAGAGTCAGACGAGTCACTTCTCGTCCCATCTTATCTCACACGTGCTCCATTGGAGACAAGTCCAGAGATCGTGCTGGCCAGGCTTCTTGCGCGTCCCGCAGAGCACGTTGAGTTTCGAGGGCAGTGTGTGGGTGAGTATTATCCTGTTGGAGCGACACATCACCTTCCTGTAGCAAGAACGGTTCTTACAATATTCTGCCCGTAACGAGCTCTGGTTTGCGTCGCCTCCAGAAACACTAGAGGCGAACGAGAGTTGTAGCTCATTTCACTCCAGTCCATAAGGTGTGGGGCCAGTGTGTCTCGGATGGGTGCACTTCCTAGGTCTTCGTCGCACGTGTTACGACCATCACTTCCTTGCTCCCAGAATCCGCTTCATGCGTGAAAAACATGGCGCGTCATTCCTCTTCCAAGTGATCATGTGACGGCACTAGTCGAGCCGAGCACGTCGATGCTGTGGCGTGATTGGGAAACGGGCTGGAGGTGTGCGTTCGCAGCAGTTCGTGTTGACACTTCTGGGTTCACAAGCCCTCTTATCTCCGCTGTGGTAGCTGTACGATCTGCCACTGCTGCCCTTATAATATGAAGATCCTGGCGGGCGTCTAGGCTGCGTTGAAGTCCAGAACCTCTTTGATTCTATCCATACTGGATGAGAGGTCGTGGTTGTGAATGTCAATGTTAAAAAGTATATCGGCTCAACCACTTGTTTATAGTGTAAAACACTAAGATTGACGCGTTTCGGAAGTCAAGCTTCCATCATCAGAATAATAATAAGTAATAGAAGCTGTTAAAACTCGCTAAAATGGAACATGCACCAGGCACAGTAAAACTGATAATAAAATTAATACATCGTGGCCACTTCTCTTGTAGCAGCCGTGTCTTCCAAGGTGCATTTCCACATAGTCGTCAAAATATAAAAAACTGTAAAATGGTGTCGCCTATGGTGTTTAACATCTAACCACTTGGCTCTCTCCTCTATCGTCGTAAACAGCCCGTGCGTCTTCGTTGATACCACACACCACGTAGCCAAACACGACACTGAAACGCGAGTGAGCTCACGCACAAGTAAACAAGGAAGTCACAGAGATGTCTATACAAACACATAACGTATACATGTTCCAAGGACCTCATGAAATGATGGTATCCTTCCAATTGCTAAAAATGTAGTTACTAAAAGAAACCAGTGAAATGTTTGAAAGAGTTATTTGTATCACCAGTTGGCTGTTCATTCAGTGTGTTCTGATCATCCACGCTATGTATCGTAATTTCCAGCTGTTCTAGTAATGCAGCTTTTTACCTTTGTCCTGTCTATGTAAAACAACGAGATCCTGATCTATTCCCAACATGGGGTGCCCGTTTCCCAAATATGCGTGGCTACAGCTGACTTTTCGAAATTATTAAGCCGGAAAGCATCGCTATGTTCTTTGTAACGTACTTTAAAGGACCTACCAGTGTGGCCTACATAGCTGGCCTTGCACGTGTTACACTGAATTTTGTAGACCCCAGCTCTCTCATATTTATCGCTTTCCTGCTGTAAATTATTCCTTAGTTTAAATCGCAGCGTATTATTGGTCTGAAAAGCGGTCTCAACTTTAAAAGGTTTGAAAATGTTAGCCACTTTCTGCGAAGTATCACCGAAGTATGGTATTGTGACTCTCGTAGTATTATGTGCGGTATTCTTCCTTGCATTTGCGCGCTATTTCTGTCGGTTTAATTTATTGACAACGTTTTGGTGATATCCGTTAGCTCTGGCTAGTTGTTACACGATGTTCAGCTCAGTCATTCTGTCTTCTTCATTCATAGGGACTCTAAAGGCTCTATCTATCGAAGATCTAAAAGCAGAAAGTTTCTGGCTGTTAAGATGGCAGAAATTATTTTGTATCAACACATCAGTTGTGGTAGGTTTCCTGAATACTTTAAAAACATGCCCACCATTTTGTTTCCTAATACTTAGGTCGAGAACTTGCAGTTCACCATTTTTCTCTTCTTCCACAATGAATTCAATTTTACCGTGTAACTCGTTAAATTAATTCTAATAGCCACTATAAAAAGGTGGTTGAGCCGATATATTTTTTAACATTTCCAGAACGTCTTTTTCGGGAGTGAGAATGTTCACGTGACCATTTATCCTAGCATCGTTGCACAACTGAGGAAGCACGTCTTACTTGGGTGGCAATTTTCCGGAAGGACCGTCCCACCACTCGGAAGGACATAATTTGATCCATAGAACGTATTCGCAGTTGTGATTAAGGACAATCATCAGCAGTAGAATGGAATGATGGCATTGACAATTCGCGCCGGACCGTTAGCCCAATCCAGATTTATCGCGAGCGGTCACCTTACCACTTGGTAAGGCACGATTCACAATCATACTCAAACTTCCATATATGAAGCTGGTATCTGTACAGATGCCATTGGCGATCTTGCAGCTCTCGAAGAATGAAATTATAATGAACTCTAGACATTTAGCTGCTCACAGGCGACGAAAAATATAAACAGGGACTGTTGAAAAATGTGTGCCTCGACCGCGACTCGAATCCAGGACCTCCTGCTTACATGACAGACGCTCTATCCGACTGATCCATGAAGGAGACAGAGGATAGTGCGACTGCAGGGAGCTGGCCGCTCTGGCCGAGCGGTTCTAGGCGCTTCAGTCCGGAATCGCGCTGCTGCTACGGTCGCAGGTTCGAATACTGCCTCGGGGCATGGATGTGTGTGATGCGCTTGGGTTAGTTAGGTTCAAGTAGTTCTAAGTCCTGAGGACTGATGATCTCAGATGTTAAGTTCCATAGTGCTTAGAGCCATTTGAACCATTTGATCGACTGCAGGGACTTATCTCTGGCACGCTCCCCATGAGACCCACGTTTCCGACCTACTGTCTTCACACTACATTTGTAGTGCCCCTGCCCACTATACTCATTAGTCACGGCCGTCAGTCTATCCATTCCCGCAAGAGTTGGAGCAACGTGAGTGCATCCGCACTGAAGAAGATCACTGGCCGATAAGGCTAACCTGTCAATGATCTTCGAACATGTCCGAAAGAATAGATGCCATCTTCATATAGATAAGGCTAACCAACCAATGATCTTCTTCAGTGTGGATGCACTCACATTGCTCAAAGCCTTACGGGAATCGGTAGATTAGCTGCCGCGAGTAATGAGTATACCGGGCAGCAGCACTACAAAAATTAATGTAGTGTGTGGAAAGTAAGACGGAAATGTGGGTTTCCCGGGGAGTGTACCAGTGATAAGTCCCTGCAGTAGCTCTATCCTCTCTTTGTTGGCTCAGTCGGATGCCGCACGGTAGCTCAGCGTGTTCGGTCAGAGGGTTTAGCTTTCCTCTGTAATAAAAAACTGAGTGAACGGATCAAAGAACAAACTGAACGAGTGTCATCGGACGTTCGCCACGAACAAATTCAACGAACAATATAGAACAAAATCAGATAAAAAAAAGATAGAGCGTGTGCCATGTAAGCAGGGGATCCCGAGTTCGAGTCCCAGTCGGGACACTCATTTTTCAACTGTCTCCGTTGATATATATCAATGCCTGTAAGCAGCTAAAGGTCTAGATTTGATTACAATTTCAAACTTCCATATGTCTTCAACCACGTACCCGCTTCCTGTACTTGTTGATACAATTATACATATTCCCGTTATAACGGTACTTTGCGGGCAGGCGTGTCAATTAGCATCTTAATTAAAATTGGGGATAAATAGACTTTATTTTGGAAGAATTAAAAAGGGGAAAGTAATACGAAACTTTAATAACTGCACAGTATTACTAAGAAGCAATATAATGAAAAGTAATAAACAGCAAAGTAGCAAAGACCAAGCGGGACAGAAAGACATAGGGGCGCGTTTGTTTTTTAATACGTATAAAAGAACATGTAACACATAATTGAGCTCTCTACCTTCAGTTATCGCGATCGGGCTAGTCGATGAAATAGTGGTACGCGACTGCGAAATTCGTTTAGGAGACTATTTTAAGACTCTTCAAGTACGTTGCACGTTTAAAATACATTACGTGTGACGAAGTGATCAGAGACGTTTATTGTCGGGTGGAGTGAAAATGAATCCGACAACATAATTCGAACTTTGTGTTAGCTGGGAAAAATACTCTTGGGAAACTATTATGGTTGTGGAACCCACGAAAGTTGTGCGCAACGGAAAGCTATAGTTTATGTAATTCTGCATTTTATAAAATGGTGAAGCGCGTGTGCGCGGAACATTAATAGAATCTTATCCTTTGACGGTTGCGGGGGTAATTGATACAAACAACGTGCCAGCATAAAAAATAGTTCGCTTATCAACTACCAAATATTAATTAACGGATACCTAAAATCTTAAATAAGAAGGATAGGGTCATCACCTCCAATTCCGATTCATATTTCATATTTAATTAGTGAAAAGAGAAGTGTTAAATAAATAAACTACATTTCAATTTTATCCACGATTTTGGCTTCATTACGTAGTCTTGACTACATGATGAACAATATCTGGGGAAGTTGTATGCAACGTATCGTCATAATATTTAGCCAACCAATGCATGAAATTATTCTTATAGCGGATGTATAATGTGTGAGTGCGACGAACTATATTGAGAAAATGAACATCCATTACGTACTTGCATGTTTATCTGCGAAAATGGTCCTTGTCGGTACATCAGCATAGAGTTCTAATAGAATCGCTGGAACATTGCAAACTATTCAGATTAATCGATCATCTAAATACGCATAATGCTGGTACCACCAGGATGTGTTCTTTCTCCTCAACCCCGCGGCAGTAATTGAATTAAGAGTCAGCCGAGAAATACATTTAAATCAATTGACGACCATTGAGCTAGCGTCACGAATTTTCAGACGTCTACTGCCATGTATGAAGGCGAGTGACACCACGAGTGTTACCGTCGATCGAGGGGTGTCATCATGATCGTATTGAATGACATTGAGCGGTGAGACATTTTACTTGAAAGTCGCTTGCACGGTATCGGCAGGTAAATACGAAACTGCGGTGCCTGTGTTATTCCGAATTGCGATGCACTGTTCCTTCGGGCGTCAACGAATGTACAAAGGAACAGGCCCTGCAGCGACTACAGCATTATGAAATACATGAAATGTATTCGCAGTTGTGAATATGAACTACCATCAGCTGTATAATTCATCCACCGACGCTGGACAAGAGAGTTCCAAGTAAATTGTCTCCCTTGTACGTGAATATACATGATGGAAGTAAGAGTACAGGCTGTAGACACGTGGTTGTCGACATATGGGAGTTTGAATCTGACCATGAGGCGTGCTCCAGTAGTCAAATTTTAGTTTGTTTTATTACTTTTAAATGTCAGTTGAAAATTATGTACGCCGGCCGGGGTGGCCGAGCCGTTCTAGGCGCTACAGTCTGGAACCGCGCGACCGTTGCCGTCGGCGGTTCGAATCCTGCCTCGGGCATGGATGTTTGTGATGTTAGGTTTAAGTAGTTCTAGGGGACTGATGACCTTAGAAGTTAAGTCCCATAGTGATAAGAGCCATTTTGAAAATTATGTACTAATGTAGAATGTTATGTCCAAAAAATTGAACATCTTTCTAAAAAAAAAAAAAAGAAATTGGTAAGGTGATCGCTAGCAATCCGGTTTCGAGTCCCGGGTCACGGTCCAGCACAAGTTTTCACTGTCGTCATTCCGTTCTATATCTGAGGGTAGTCACTATTTCATGATGCCTACAGTAACCGCAGTACCTGTTCCTTCGGAAATTCGTGCGTGTCTGAAGCAACTTTACATCATAATTCGGAAATACTAGAGCGCAGTACAATCTGATACCTTTCAAACTCACCCAGTTGGCTATAGGGAGAACGTATGTGTCTATGTGGCATGGTTGTCTGCCTGCTTCCCACGTTTGAATCACACTGAGCCTTCTGGCTGTGAGCATTCACTATCAAAAGAGTAGAAACAGATGGCTCTATTGTAGCTATGCCATTACGTTTTATGTATGCAGAAGACGCTGAAACCATTATCTGTACATCTACTTTCATATGCCACCATCGGGTCGAAATTGACGTCGTCTTTGCCGATGTACTAATTTTCTTTTCGGGCCGTGTATATGTCTCTGACTTCCTTGCTTAACTTAGCTTATTGCCTGTTGATGGTGTTCAGTCTGCTCTGGCGATACATAAGGACTTTACTAGCAATAACTAAAAATATGTCGGTTGTATACATTTTGAAAATCGTTATTTTTATAATAAACTACATGCTGATACCTTGCGTATTACACTACTGGCCATTAAAATTGCTACACCAAGAAGAAATGCGGATGATAAACGGGTATTCATTGGACAAATATATTATAGTAGAACCAACATGTGATTACATTTTCACGCAATTTGGGTGCATAGATCCTGAGAAATCAGTACCCAGAACAACCACCTCTGGCCGTAACAACGGCCTTGATACGCCTGGGCATTGAGTCAAACAGAGCTTGGATGGCGTGTACAGGTACAGCTGCCCATGCAGCTTCAACACGATACCACAGTGCACCAGGAGCCAGTTGCTCGACCACCATTGACCAGATGTTTTCAATCGATGAGAGTTTTGGAGAATGTGCTGGCCAAGGCAGCAGTCGAACATTTTCTGTATCCAGAAAGGCTGAAATGTAGGGTTTCGCAGGGTTCGAATGAATGGTAGAGCCACGGGTCGTAACACATCTGAAATATAACGTCCACTGTTCAAATTGCGGTCAATGTGAACAAGAGGTGACCGAGACGTGTAACCTGTGGCACCCCATACGATCACACAGGGTGATACGCCAGTATGGCGATGACGAATACACGCTTCCAATGTGCGTTCACCGCGATGTCGCCAAACACGGATGCGACCATCATGATGCTGTACACAGAACCCGGATTCATCCGAAAACATGACGTTTTGCCATTCGTGCACCCAGCTTCGTCGTTGAGTACACCATCGCAGGCGCTCCTGTCTGATGCAGCGTCAAGGGTACCGGCAGCCACGGTCTCCGAGCTGGTAATCCATGCTTGTGCAAACGCCGTCGAACTGTTCGTGCAGATGGTTGTTGTTTTGCAAACAGCCCCATCTGTTGACTCAGGGATCGAGACGTGGCTGCACGATCCGTTACAGCCATGCGGATAAGATGCCTGTCATCTCGACTGCTAGTGATACGAGGCCGTTGGGATCCAGCACGGCGCTCCGTATTACCCTCCTGAACCCACCGATTCCATACTCGCCTAACAGTCATTGGATCTCGACAGACGCGAGCAGAAATGTCGCCATACGATAAACCGCAATCGCGATAGGCTACAATCCGACCTTTATCAAAGCCGGAAACGTGATGGTACGCATTTCACCTCCTTACACGAGGCATCACAACAACGTTTCACCAGGTAACGCCGGTGAACTGCTGTTTGTGTATGAGAAATCGGTTGGAAACTTTCCTCATGTCAGCTCGTTGTAGGTGTCGCCACCGGCGCCAACCTTGTGTGAATGCCTTGAAAAGTTAATAATTTGCATATCACAGCATCTTCTTCCTGTCGGTTAAATTTCGCGTCTGTAGTACGTCATTTTCGTGGTGTAGCAATTTTAATAGTTAGTAGTGTATTTCATGATTTAAAAGCTACCGGGATTTTACACTAACGTAAAAAAAAGAACCTTGTAACAAACACCAGAAGCCGATACAAGTATTCACCTTATGCATGATGGCCTTAGAACCCCGCTGTTGTATACTGAAACGCCGCTGAAGAAAAACGTGCTGCCATTTTTCTAAATGTTTGATTAATTCCACCGTAACTTGTTCCGGCAAACGCCCATAATTAGGCGGCAGCGAGTACGCCTCGCACAAACTTGACGTTTCTCTCTTATATTACAACAGATGGTATGTGCTTATGCGGTTTAAGATTTTATAGTATGTGTTACGTATACAAATGTTACCACTACTTGTGGAAAAGTTTTGCCTTTTGTACAGCGTAATTCACAAAATATTGACGATTTCAAACTGGAATAACGCGCGCCAAAAACATAATACAGCGGCGGTGAGGCCGTATGTTAGTAGTGCGCCGTGTCAGTTTTCAACTTATATACATCATATACAGGTCAGTAATCATGTCGTACTGGTCGAAGGAAAATCGTGCGTTCGCAGTGAAGTGCTATTTTCGCTACGGCGTATCAG
Source organism: Schistocerca americana (assembly GCF_021461395.2). NCBI lineage: Eukaryota > Metazoa > Arthropoda > Insecta > Orthoptera > Acrididae > Schistocerca > Schistocerca americana. The sequence goes on from NC_060127.1 coordinate 112,663,059, forward strand.
TAGTGGCCGTGCAACGTGCGTTTCGTAATGCGGCGTTCGCTGTGTTATTCAGTGGTTTGGTATTTAACTAATTTGTAAATGAAAATGATAATCTTATTTTATTACATTGAGTGGTTACTAAATAATTTTTCTCCCGGCTAAAGATTTGGTCAAGTTGCTAAAGAACTCCAAGTTAACGTCGTGTTAAAGTGTTGTCTGTAAGTTGTGTAAGTGTCACTAAATCACAGTTCATACAACGGATTCTATACAACTATGGATTATGATGGAAGCAGTTATCTTCAGCAAAATGATCATTAAAACCACCGAATATCAGCAGCGCACAACACTGACGTATGTTACCTGAAACAATATTCTTCGCTACTCGTGCTTAATTAATTTCGGCTCTATACATCAGCTAGAAAAGTTTGTTATAAGGATCGTGCTGTGAGCACTGTTTTTAAAGAACCAATCTGATTCGAATTATTTTTATTAAAATGAGTTCGGGACCACCGGTGCACATTTATTTTTACACATTTATATTACCTTCGGCATTTATGTCTGCAGAGTTGCGTAATTTGAATTTGCCGCAGAGATAATTGTTAAGATGGGAGCAGACAATTGATAGAGACTTTCTATTGTTAGAGCAAATAGGATAAGTATTTGAAATGCTTATTAAACTTTAATTACGTATTGTGCGCTATTTAGACTTCATCAAGCAAACATTTGATTTTTTCTAAGGAAAACACACACAAAAGACGCGATACAAATCGCTATCATCAATGGCTGCGCTCCTTGCAGCGGAAAGAAGTAATTAACACAGATAATGCTTATTGAGTGAGGAATTAAAGTTACAAATAATTATTCACTCATATTTATAATAATAATGAACTCTATTCTCAAGTAATAATTAACAAATAATTACAATTTCTTAACAGACCTCAGTTTGATATGCGTCCGGAACTTACAAAAGCCATCCAACAAAAGGTAAAAACAAAGGAAGACAAACGCAGATCATAAAAGGAATTTACAATTATTACTGTCTTTGTATGATACACATCGATATGTCCAATTACATCATAAAATATCACATAAATAATATTTATCATCATTTCCACTGTTTTTTCATATGTTGAATAGATAATGTTTATAATTGTTAGTGGCATAATTTCCTCTCGTCGCACTGTAGCTAAAATTTATCTCGTGGATGTTACAGTAAGCATTTCAAGCTTCAGTAGCGATATCCAAATCCTGCTCGTTGAACAATGTTGACGTGGGTAATAAATTTCCGTACAACTGCTAGTTCATCGAATAGAAAACCAACCGGCCTTCGGAAAACCGCCCGAACCCCCAAGAACATAGAATGTGTGTGTAGTTGTTTACAGGCAGGCGCTCGAAGTTCGTTACGAAAACTTGGTTGCAACAATATGACGCGACATTCCACACGTCCTAGAAGACCTTGTAAATCCTCCGTGGAGCGTTTGGAAACCGCCTAACTTCCAAACGCACTGGTGTCGAATGGCAGCCTCGCCCGCTTGATTTAACCATAACAGACTTTCACCTGTAATTTTGAAAGGAAGAGTGTATTCCGATAGGCGGAGAAGCTTGCAACAGTTAAACGATCGCCCTTAGAATAAAATTTTAGAATTACTCCCGCATTTACGGAGGATGTGTTCAGAAAGTGGATGAATCACCTCGAGTGTTGTGTAGCTGCGAATGGTCGTCAGTTTTCCGATGTAGTATTTCATAAGTTAACTTGTATACACGTCGCACCTTGTTCATCTTTGTTTCGACATTAGTTTGCACGTCATTAAAATTTTGAATCGTCAATACACTGTGAAACATACTGTATTACAACAAAGCGATGCACTTCGTTTACGTGTAAAATGCTCAGCTGTGAGCCACAATGAGACAACACGGGGGGTACAAACGTCCCTTATACTTACATCTGAAGTCATCTCAGCTAAGTGATTGGGATGGCTGTACCAAAGAACAAGATGGAATAGTGGTCAAATAAATCAATAATCTCTATGTCTCATACTGATAATATTCTCATTTATAATGCATATCGTTAGAAACCTACTCATTTTTTAAAATAAGTTTTTGTTATACTTTAAGTTTTCAAAAGTACTGAATCTACAGAGCATAACTTTTCCCTTTCTCTATGAACTTCATGAAATGGGAAGAAGAAAAGGTAGAATTAATAGCACACAAGATGAATGGAATACAGATATGAGAGGACGCGACGCATTGCCTGCCCCTTTCTGATATCCGCAGATTTCGCCTCTACAGTTTCCATTTAATCGGATGAGGAGGCGATGCTCTTGTTACACATGTCTAACACTCCTGAAATGAAGCGGGAAATCACCTTAGAAAATAAAATGATCTCAAATAAATATTTCATTAATAGACCCTGATAGATAAGAATTTAAAAATAGAGGGAACGGGAGTATAGACATTGAAATGACCCCTTGACGGCAAAACAGAGACTAAGTGAAACAACAGTACGCATATCTGAAAGGTTGTTGAAACCTGTCACCAACATAATAGACTGTAAGAAAAGGATCAGGGGCTCAGCTCGAAGCAGGCTTATCACTCAAGACAGTTCTGCTCCACTCAATGAAGTTCCACCCCGACAAAGTGTCTGGAGACCCCCAGGATAGTGGTGGGATACCAAACGGACAACCCGACTGTCGCTCGTCATACGGTCCAACAAGGAGGAATTACGGTCTGGGGTGCCATTTCACTTCATAGCAGAAAATCTTTGGTTCTCATTTGTGACACCCTTACAGGACAGCGCTTCGTCGACGATATTCTACAAAACATTTCGTTGTCGTTCGTGGCAAGCCATCCTGGGCTTGCATTTCTGCAAGGTAATGCCCGCACGCAAACGGCCGGAGTTTCTACTGCTTGCCTCCGTGTTTGCCAAATCCTAACATGGTCAGCAAGGTTGCCGGACACCTTCCAACTGAGACCGATTGGATCACTATGGGTAGGACAATCCAATCATTTCGCAATTTTGACGATCTACCACACCGGGTGGACAGAATTTGACACGATATCCCCTCAGCACGACAACTCTGTCAATGAATAACTGCTTGCATAATGGCCAGAGGTGGACCAACGCGATATTAACTTGCTCAGTTTGTCAAACTCTTACCCTTGAATGAATCATCCAGTTTTTCTGTACATGTACCGGATGGTTATAATTAAAGTTTCCTTACTTAACACGTTATAACACGGAAACTAATTACTGTACGAATACCAGACTTGGTAACATTAATTTCCAGAGTATGGGGTGCATGATTTCCATGTATCCATCACAACGCCACCGTTCAGTTCCAACTATGGCCACCAGGCGCCGTGATCAGTCATCGTGATTCGTAGTCTCACACACTTGAGCTGTCGCAGTGCACTTGTTAATCTGTCAACGTGAGCTTGAACGAAAGGAGCAGGGCATTACTGGTGAAGCTCTGCTATCGTCGTCGGCTGATACTCGTATCCGAGTTTTCATTTCTCTCCTCAGATTTCCTTTGTCACGGTTCAGGCGTGGAAGTTTCGTTGATGACTTAGTAATCAAATCCTAGAGTGGAACAGGCGGCCACAGACATTACAGCTGAAGGAAGGTGGAAGACGTGGCTGAGCCTGGAGCAGTTTACTTCCCTTGCGTTTGTCATTCTCCATTCTTCGACGTTCCAGCTCAAAGTTTTGAAGAGCATTTGAGGTAACTGAGCGCCAGCGGCTTCGATCTTCTGCTATTGTGGACCAGTTACTCGGATCGATGTTCAAGTTTTTCAGATTTTTCTTGGACTGATCCTTGTAACGTTTGAGAGGGGCACCTCGTGGACTTTTACCTGTGCTCACTTCGCTGTACAGCATTTGGCGTGGAATTCTGTCATTTTTCATCCGCTGGACATGTCTGACCCACTTGAGGTGATTCCCATTGATAAGAGTTTCCATGCTATACATTTTTGCTTTCTCAAGAACAGCCGTGTTGGATATGAAGTCATCTAATTTCAGGTTCATGATATATCTTAGCTTCTGTAGGTTGAAGCGTTCTAGTTTCTTCAGATCACAGCAATATAACGTCCAGGTTTCGCAACCCTATAGCAGGGTGGAAATGAATGGTTCAAATGGCTCTGAGCACTATGGGACTTAACATCTGTGGTCATCAGTCCCCTATAACTTAGAACCACTCAAATCTAACCAACCTAAGGACATCACACACATCCATGCTCAATTAAGGATTCGAACCTGCGACCGTAGCAGTCGTGCGGTTCCGGACTGAGCGCCTAGAACCGCTAGACCACCGCGGCCGGCGGTGGAAATGACTACAGCTTTGTACACCATCAGTTTGGTGTACAGTGTTAGGCCTTTATTCAGGAAGACACGCTTTGTAAGACGTCCAAATGCTACATGGGCATCATTCTCCACATCTTTCCAGATGAGCAGTTAGATGACAGTATGCTTCCTAGGTAGAGGAAATGATCCACTTGTTCCAAGGGTGTATCGTAAATAGATATGCTGAAATCAGGAACGGAGGAGCCAGGAGTTGGCTGCGCCATCACCTTTGTCTTTGGAATATTGATGGAGAGACCAAAACAAAGCAATATTAATGCTGCAGCTGTGCTTTGAGGATATCGCAGGATGAGAGGATTACGGAGGGGTCCACTTTTTCCTCTGGTGTGAGAGCACGATGAAGAAGTTCGAATCGACTGGAGAACTGGGTGTCACTACGAGAAGAGGCCGACTATCGGTTACACCACAGGTGGTTGAGGAAATCGCTGTTGTTATGGTAGACAACGCTGCGCTCAATTCCTGATCGTCAGGCAGTGCTCGTTCTCTGTCACGACAGTTGAACATCCTGCGGTCCACTGTAAGGAAGGTGCCTCGAACCATTCTCAAATGGTATCCGTGCGAGATCCATATCGTACAGCAACTTGTACCTCAGGACGCACAACAACGTGTTGACTTCGCTTTTCATTTCTCGCAAGGATTGAAGTTTACGAGGGCTGGCACTGGACCATCCTAAGGACAGACGAAGTTCATTTTTCTGTGATGGGTCATGTGAATACACAGAATTGCTGAGTGTGCGGACCTTCACCCCCAGTCACTGCGCATGAAGTTCCTCTGCGTGGTGAACTTGTCACCATATGTTGTGGATTCACAGCTACCTTCATCATTGGCCCATTCCTTTTTGAACAGGTTGGCGCTCAGGGACGAAAGACGTGCGGCGTGACTGGCCAGTGTTACTGCGATATGCTTCAACAACATGTCATACTCGCCCTACAGGGGAGAGACGCATTACTCTACAATTTTCATGCAAGATGGGACCCCACCGCACATCGCTCGTGAAGTTCCCTGCTTCTCCGAAACGCATCGGAAAACGATCGAATTAATTCTACCAAGTTTGGTACGCGTACGGTAACCAGGTTCCGTGTTATAAAGCGTTAAATAGGGAATGTTTTACTATAACCACCCGGTACATAATATCCAAAAGGTTCTGTTCTATTCAGGTAATTCCTCCTTTCCTTCCACAGAGTGTGTACGAATTGTCACTGCACAAAGTTACTGCAAAATATTAAACATAATGCCAGTAAATAAACACAGTGCCACTAAATCTACTTTGAATACCAGGAGAAGCTACGTCAAAAATATCTCTTACTCGGAACAAATTCAAATAAAGGAAAATCGTTAGTGATGAACAACGTCACAATCTGAATTAAAAATTTTCGCAACCAGTAGGTACATTTACAGTGACTGAATTTTGATTACAAATAATGCGAAATACAAACGAAGTGACTTAGTTTTGCTTCCGAGCCGGCCGCTGCGGCCGAGTGGTTCCAGGCGCTTCTGTCTGGAACCGCGCGACAGCTACGGTCGCAGGTTTGAATCCTGCTTCGGGCATGGATGTGTGTGATGTCCTTAGGTTAGTTAGGTTTAAGTAGTTCTAAGCTCTAGGGGAATGATGACCTCAGATGTTAAGTCCCACAGTGCTCAGAGCCATTTGAACCATTTCTTTGTAGTCGGTGAATACTGTCGGTTGTCCAAAACGTTCACAAGTTCAATAATTTGTGCACCACCAAATACATTAAGAATGTGGTGACGAATTTTTATTCCGCAAAACGAGTTCATTTTTACTTTCCTCAAGTAGTTTTGCAATTCAATGAGTGATATTTCCATGACACTGCCTTGAATCATCTGTGAGCACAATGTGCGTTCAAAATTACGTGTCCACACACGAACACATTGCTAGCACAGAACCAACACAATATTATTATGTATTAACACGGAGCATATTTAGATGAACTGAAAACAGTTCAGTCTTGCTCCGTGTAATGTTAATCTTTTATTCTACACTTTAAAAGTCATTTATTACGCACCTTGCAGTCTCACGATTTTCCATCAGCGAATGTCCAGTTATTGTGTAACGGGTTCGCTTTCGTGGCCAGTAACACAATTAGTCCTAGTAGAAAGTCGTATTTTACGTTTTTACTCAGCTTTCCAGTTATTAACAGCTACATTTTCGCGTAAGTGTATTATACTGAGCAAACAATCCTGAAGTGTCCACCAGTTATCCCTGCACGTGACAAAAAAAGTAGTGTGTAATCTCCCCACATTGATTGTATCTTGACGTATTATTTATTTGCAAGCAACCACTGCTACCTCTACATCCTTATAATTACGCACAACAAAAAAATATGAAATCAGAATCCAAGCATACTGTATTATCTTCAACCCTGAATACTGGTGTCTCCCCTAATTTCACCCGTTTGTGTCAGACGAAATCGTCTATGATTTCCCCTATGCCGGTTAGTTTGTGAGGCAGCACTTTTGAATTCGCGCCACAGCCACCGATACACCCCCCAGGGGATCCACAACTCTTTTGCGGATACGTCCGTAGCCAGCACGGGACCCCGAGCTAATGTGGCCTTCCTTCCTTTCTGGGCTGCATACCTCCCATTTCCGCATCCTTCCCCATCCCCCATCCTCGCCCCCACTCATCTCTGGTTCTTTCCTTCCCTTTCTCCCCCTCTGGGAGTATGGTTTGTGCCTACGTCCGGAGACGGACGCTTGTAAATGTACCGCATTCTTCGCCTTCCTTGCTTGTATGTCTTCATCCTTCCTTTGTCCTTCTCTTTTCCTTACCTCTTCTCTTTACCCTTTTCTCCACTGCGGCGTTTGAGACCTCTCTTCTTTCCTTTCCCTTTCTCTTTCTTCCTCCCTGTGCGTGTCTGAAGGCAGACCCACGCACTTCCATGCGTAGCCGGTGACGGGGTAACGCGTAATTCCCCGCCCCGGGTAGACAGGTAGCACACGTACGTACCCCCTGGTAACGGCCAGGCCCAGGGAGGGGTGATTACCCGAGCTGATACCTTCCGAAAGTGCCGATTGGTCCCTCCGTCCGTTTGTCGGGAGGTGTGACCTGAGGTGTGAACAATCACCTAAGGCGGGAGTGCCCTCAGAGAGGGCCTCCACAAGGGAGGAGCGCGCCATCGGAGACGCCGGTAATCATGGGGGATTCTTCCGCAATGGTTTCCTCACCTTCCACTATGTCTGCTCACAACCGTAAGTTCACTGAGTCCCAGCCACAGTCAGTTCTTCCATCGTTGCCACAGTTCCTTGTTGTTTCTCGGTCTGACGAAGGCACAAAAATTGCTGCGTACCTCACTATTACACACCTTCCCTGCCCGGGTGGAACCGCATCGTACTTTAAATTCCTCGTGTGGAGTCGTTTATACACGCTCCCTTGATGGATTGTCTGATGAAGAAATTCAGCACTACCTGTCTGACCAGGGCGTAACGGCTGTTCATAGGGTTATGAAAAGGGTTGACACGAACATCATTCCAACCCGCACTGTCTTCTTGACATTTGACAAAGTTCAACTCCCGTCGAAAATCAAAGCAGGCTATGAGATAATTTCCGTTCGCCCTTACGTCCCTAACCCTGCGCGTTGCTATCGGTGTCAGCGGTTCAATCACACCAGCCAGTCCTGTTCCGATCCGGCCAAATGTGTTACATGTGGCAAGGATGCCCATGAGGGTGCTTGTCCACCTCCATCCCCTCGCTGCATCAACTGTATGGGTCACCACGCTGCTTCCTCTCGAGATTGTCCCGTTTTTAAGGACGAAAAGCTCATCCAGGAAATCAGAGTGAAGGAAAAGGTGTCGATCTTTGCTGCTCGAAAGTTATTCGCCAGTCGACAGCCCACCATGCCTCAGAAAGGAAAATACAGCACTGTCCTTGCTTCTCCTCGGCCAACAAAGGAGGCGGCCACGCAGACTTGCGACCTCACCTTTAGTGCCACGGTCGTCAGATTGGCCAGCGCAAAGATCGCCCGTTCAAACTCACCACTTTCGCCTGCCCACTCTCTGGCTCACCCTTCGTCGAGTTCTGCTAAATCTCGAGCCCAAAAGTCAGACACCAAGACTTCGAAAAAAGAGCATACTCGTGAAGAGTTTTTATGTACGGCTACTTCCCAACCATCGGTTCCTCCTTCCTCTAAACATCATACTTCCAAGAAGGCTACAAAGAAACCCAGTTCCTCTCCTTCTCCGCCAAGGCGTGTCCCATCTACAGCACCACCTGGCGGAAATCGCACTCGGCCGTCTTCTGTGTCGCCGAGGCGCACTGCTGGCGGCCGATCAACCGGCCGATCGCTGGTGGCAGGAGCTGCTCCTGACCAACCTATGGATCAGGATCTTCTGCCTTCGGCTGAATGCCATTCCATGCTGTCGGTCGCCAGCTCTGAGCAGTCGTTGAGTTGACAGCGACCTTGGTCACATTCCTCCATTTTCTGTTCACCCTATGTCCATTATCCACTGGAATATCCGCGGTATTCGAGCCAATCGGGATGAACTGTCGAGCCTCTTACGATCCTACTCGCCGATCATTTTCTGTCTCCAGGAAACAAAGCTGTGTCCCCATGACCGCTTTGTTCTCCCACATTTTCAGTCCGTCCAATATGATTTCCCCTCTGTTGAAGGCACTCCAGCACATGGAGGACTCATGATTCTTCTCCATGAAACTCTCCATTATAACCCAATCCATTTAAACACTTCCTTCCAAGCTGTCAGCGTCCGTCTTTCCCTTTCCGGATACGCGTTCCCTCTTTGTACTGTATACATTCTATTGTCCACACAAATGGCACGAGCTGATCTCCTTCATCTTCTTGGTCAGCTTTCACCCCCATATTTGCTGGTTGGGGACTTCAATGCCCACCACCCGCTTTGGGGATCTTCACATCCTTGTCCACGTGGCTCATTGTTGCTAGACGTCTTCCACCAAACAGATCTAGTTTGTCTTAACACTGGGGTCCCTACATTTTGTCTGCCTCCACGACAAATTTATCTCATTTGGACCTTGCGGTCGGTACTGTTCCGCTAGCTCGGCGCTTCGAATGGTTTTCCCTTGATGATACACACTCGAGTGGCCACTTTCCATGTGTCCTTAGACTGCAGCCTCAACTGCCCTACATGCAACCACGACGCTGGAAGTTTGCCCAAGCCGATTGGATACTTTTCCGTCTCTAGCGACATTCGATGACCGTCACTTTCCCAGCGTCGATGATGAGGTCACACATATTACCGACGTTATTCTTACAGCTGCGGAACATTCAATACCACGCACCTCCGAATTGCCCCGGCGCCCCCCAGTTCGTTGGTGGAACGAGGCATGCCGTGATGCAATACGTGAGCGGCGACGTGCTCTCCGCGTTTTCCGCCACCATCCTACTTTGGCCAACTGTATCCGCTATAAGCAGTTCCGAGCGCGATGCCGTCGTGTCATCCGCGATAGCAAGAAGGCAAGCTGGAAATTCTTTATTAGCTCATTTAACACCTTCACTCCCTCCTCGGAAGTTTGGAGTCGGCTTCGACGGTTCTCAGGCGCGCCTAGTTTCTCCCCGGTCTCTGGGCTCACTGTCGCGCATGACACATTAGTGGACCCCTCGCAATTTCTGACTCGTTGGGTCAGCACTTTGCTGAGATTTCGAGCTCTTCAAATTACCCGCCAGCGCTTCTCCCGAAGAAACGTGTGGCGGAAGTGCGACCTCTTGCTTTCTCCTCTCAAAATCGCGAAAGCTACAATACTGTTTTCTCCTTGCGGGAACTCCAACATGCACTCTCTTCTTCTCGCTCCTCCGCCCCAGGACCAGATGGTATCCATGTCCAAATGTTGCTGCATTTATCAACCCAGAGTCTGCGTTACCTCCTTCGCCTTTATAATCGAATTTGGACCGACAGTACTTTTCCCACAAGATGGCGGGAAGCTATCGTCGTTCCTGTTCCGAAACCTGGAAAGGACAAACATCTGCCCTCTAGCTATCGCCCCATTTCTCTCACGAGTAGTGTCTGTAAGGTTTTGGAGCGTATGGTGAATTACCGTTTAGCGTGGTGGCTGGAATCCCGCAGTCTTTTAACACCTGCCCAATGCGGATTTCGGAAGCATCGTTCTGCAGTTGACCATCTTGTTGCTCTCTCCGGAAACGCCAAACAGTAGCAATATTTTTTGATCTGGAGAGAGCATACGATACCTGTTGGAGGACAGGCATCCTCCGCACACTGTTCTCTTGGGGCTTTCGAGGTCGGCTGCCCTTTTTCTTCGCGAATTTATGGCAGAGCGCACATTTAGGGTGCGGGTGAACACTACTCTCTCCCATACTTTCTCCCAAGAAAACGGGGTACCCCAGGGCTCCGTGCTGAGTGTTGTACTGTTTGCCATTGCCATCAATCCAATTATGGATTGTCTCCTTCCTGATGTCTCGGGCTCCCTCTTTGTGGACGATTTTGCGATCTACTACAGCTCTCAACGGACCAGCCTTCTTGAACGACGTCTTCAAGGATGTCTCGATCGCCTCCACTCTTGGAGCATCGAAACCGGCTTCCGTTTTTCTCCCAGTAAGACCGTTAATTTTTGGCGACGTAAGGAGTTTCTTCCGCCCTCCTTACATCTACGTCCTGTCAACCTTCCGTTTTCAAACGTCACTAAATTCTTGGGTCTTATGTTTGACAGAAAACTGTGCTGGTCCTCCCACATTTCCTATCTTTCGGCTCGCTGTCTGCAATCCCTCAACACCCTCCGTGTCCTGAATGGTACCTCCTGGGGAGCGGACCGAATGGTCCTTCTCCGCCTCTATCGCACCTTAGTGCGCTCGAAATTGGACTATGGAAGCATAGTCTACTCCTCTGCTCGGCCGTCTATTCTTCGGCGTCTCGACTCTATCCACCACCGTGGATTACGTTTAGTGTCTGGAGCTTTTTACACCAGGCCTGTGGAAAGCCTTTATGCTGCTGAACCTCCGCTGTCCAATCGGCGAGCAGTCCTTCTGAGTCGTTATGCTAGCCATCTGTCTTCCACGCCTGCTAATCCAGCCCATGACATTTTTTTCGACGCCTCCTTTGACGTAGGGTATGCAGGCCGCCCCTCCTCCCTACTACCACCGGGAGTCCGCTGCCGTCAACTGCTCCATTCTCTTTCCTTCCTCTTTCCTAAAACCTTCTTGACAACTTGGGGTACAGCACCGCCTTGGCTCCGTCCCCGGATCTGCCTGCTCCGTGACCTTTGTCGATTTCCCAAGGATGGTACCCCTTCACTTGTTAATCGTCGGGCATTTGCTGCTCTATGTTCACAAATGACGGACGCCACATTTATTTACACCGACGGCTCGAAAACATCGTTAGGTGTAGTGAGTGCCTATATTGTTGGCGACACCCCAAATCACTTTCGGCTTCCCGACCAGTGTTCAGTTTATACTGCGGAGCTTTACGCTGTTCTTCAGGCTGTCCACTACATCCGCCGCCATCAGCGTATACAATACGTTATCTGCTCAGATTCTCTCAGTTCTCTCCTCAGTCTCCAAGCTCTTTATCCTGTGCACCCTCTGGTCCACCGGATTCAGGACTGTCTGCGCTGGGGGGAGTCTCGGTGGCGTTCCTCTGGCTCCCGGGACACGTTGGTATCTGTGGAAATGAGGCGGCCGATATTGCGGCCAAGGCTGCAGTCTCTCTTCCTCGGCCAGCTATTCAATCGATTCCCTTCGCCGATCTACGGAGCGTTCTATGTCGACGTGTTGTTCATTTATGACACACGCATTGGTCGACACTTACCCATAATAAATTGTGGGACATGAATGCTCTTCCTTGTGCTTGGACCTCTTCCTCCCGAACGCGTCGTCGGGAGGAGGTAATTTTAACTAGACTCCGGATAGGGCACTGTCTTTTTAGCCATCGACATCTTTTAAGCGGCGATCTTCAACCACTCTGTCCCCACTGCTCTCAGCTGTGGACGGTAAGACGCCTTTTAATTGAGTGCCCCTATTTTAATCCGTTACGCTCCCGTCTACAGCTATCACCTGATATATCGTCGATTTTAGCAGATGACACGCGCTCAGCCGACCGCGTTCTCAAGTTTATTAGTGCCAGTGAAATGACGTCAGTCATTTGAAGTTTTTTTTGGGGACAACCAACCCCTTTCTGTCGCGGATTTTTAAGCCTTCCTTCTGCGTTTAGTTTCTCCAATTTTATGACTTTCGTTCCCATTGCTGCTGGTTTTCAATTTCGGTTTTTTACTGTTTCCTAAGTCACGGACTGGGCGCTAATGACCATAGACGTTTTGCGCCCTAAAACCAAAACAAAAAAAAAACCACCGATATAAATAGATCCTCTGCCCACTCCATCGTGAGCCGTGTTTCTTCCTTTCTTTGGGCCTTTTCCCACGTCACGCAGGTTCGGCCTTGTTATTACGGATTTGGCAGTGTTAGTTGGAGAGGGTGGCCATATCCCATTCCTGCCGCCACCCTGAAACCTCCCCTCCCAGGACACAAGTAGTGTACCCCAGCTGTTTGCCTCTAGGGCAAGCCATGAAGTAGTGCGAACGTCCACAAATCTCTGTGAGACGTGTAACTGAGTCGGACGTGGGGACCAGCCAGGTATTCACCTATCAGGATGTGGAAAACCGCCTAAAAACCACATTCTGGCCGGCATCTCAGCCCTCGACAATAATCCGCCGGGCGGATTCGATCCGGGGCCGGGCGCTCACACGAGTCCAGGAAACAGAGCATTATTGGTCTCGGCTACCCTGGCGTGTCTTGTGAGCCGTGTTACGGACGCTGATGTCGTGAGGCGCTGTCGGCGGACAGAGTGGTCGCGAGACGAGGAAATCTGTGGGGTGTTTTCTCAGTGCCTGACCGGAGGCGAACGCAGTAAGAGCGTTGTCTAGGGGCTCTGCAGTTATGGCTTGCCGTTCTACGGTGATTGACTTGATTCTGTTCTTGATGGTCGTAACCCGGCTGTCTGGAGTTCAAGATTCCACCTATTGTGTGATTCACACTCTGCTACTTGTAATATCTACATTGTGGATTACAGAGAAGGTACAGGCCTTGATAATTCTGTGATGAATGGTGTTGGTTCCGAATGTTCACTGGGGTGTTGGCCAACTGCGATACCACCATCAATGGAGTGATTAGGGGTGTTTTAATTGCCGAGTTAGCACTCAGCAACTGAGTAACTCCACTACAAGAACATGAGCACAGCCGCAATACGGAGTTTTCATTGTGTTGTTACAGTGTATTTCCAATAATGGCAAACTGTGTCTAAAAGCTTGGTTAGTGTCTACTTGGTTGCTGGGTATTGAGTGGTCCATGTGGTTGGGCGTAGATACCGAGCGTTAAAGCGTTGTGAACATCAGCAAGCTAATAGATTTCAGTTCTTTACTTCTAGTTTCTTGGAGATTCTGCATTTGTTATGTGTGTACATATTGTAGAGCGTTTATCGAGTGATAAAGTCATCATAATAAATGTCGGGTGATTAGGGCCTCCCGTCGGGTAGACCATTCGCCGGGTGCAAGTCCTTCGATTTGACGCCACTTCGGCGACTTGCGCGTCGATGGGGATGAAATGATGATGATTAGGACAACACAACACCCAGTCCCTGAGCGGAGAAAATATCCGACCGAGCCAGGAATCGAACCCAGGACCTTAGGATTGACACTGACCACTCAGCTACCGGGGGTGGAAAGTCATCATAAGATCAAAAAATGGCAGAACAACTTAGTAAAGAAATATCTGTGTGGTGAAAAAATTGACAATTGACCCTAAATAACGAAAAGTGTGAAGACATTCACATGAGTGCTAAAAGGAATCCGTTAAACTACGGTTACACGATAAATTAGTCAAACCCCAAATGTCGTGAATTCAACAAAATACCTAGCAATTACAGTTACGAACAACTTAAATAGGAAGGAACACATAGAAAATGTTGTGAGGAAGTCTAACCAAAGACTGTGTTTTTTTGGCAGAACTCTTAGAAAATTTGTCGGGTCTACTAGACTGCCTACACTACGCTTGTCCGTCCTGTTTTACGATATTGCTGGGTGGAGTGGCATCCTTACCAGATGGGACCGACGAAGTACGTAGAGAAAGTGCAAAGAAGGGCAGCACGTTTTGTATCATCGCGAAATAGTGGAGAGAGTGTCACTGAAATGATTCAGGATTTGGGGTGGACACCATTAAAACAAAGGCGTTTTTCGTTGCGGCAGAAGCTTTTCACGAAATTTCAATCACCAACCTCCTCCTCAGAATGCGAAAATTTTTATATTGACACTGACCTACATAGGGTAAACCATAATCACAGTAAAAATAAGGGAAATCAGAGCTCGTATGCGAAGATATACATGTTATTCATTCCGCGAGATGTGCGAGATTGGAATAATAGAAAATTATTGTGTAGGTGGTTCGATGAACCCTCTGCGAGTCACTTAAATGTGATTCGCAGAGTATTCATGCAGATGTATATATTTCAGGTTGATTATTAGCCAGCGGACGTTGTAGTCCGGAACGACCGCTGTACTTCTGAATAAGGTTATGCATGCTCTGAAGTTTTTGCGAAAGGGGCATTTTGGTTTTCACTGATTGACGTTTGTTGATTGATGTAAGGATGCAGAGACAGTACAGCGTCAGGCTCCAAGTGGAACCTTGCCGTGAAGTAGCGTACTAGTTTGTCGTCGATTAGTTGTGGTGCACGACTGTAGCGAGATACCTAATCTATCTGCAGGCTATAATTACTGACCTGGGTACGGTCGCGTTGTGAGCGTCAACATCATCTATGTAGTCGGCGATTCTGTTGGAAAGGTACTTGTGATGAGCGAACGCCATATTGTGAAGTTGTTTTCTGAGGCGACGTAGCCGATCTGTTATACTAAGCAGTCTGTGGGTAGGAGGTTGGGATGGATTGTGCTGGTGTTGGCCGTGGAAGTTCAGTGCTTCATGCACCTTGATATTAAGATTTTTTCCGTCGGAAATGACTTCCGCCATTTACGGTTTGTCAGCGTTTTTCTCTAACAGACCTAGTGGTCGTAGTTAAAATCTTTTATATATGTATACATAATCCATTTCATTGTTTTCTTTTTTAATTGTATAGGCAATTGTGATTTAAATTAAGTTGTTCAATAAAAGTTCCATGTGATAAAATCACTATCTGAGTGTTACATTGACGGGGTAGTTTAATTAAAAGGAAATTTGCTGTATTCCGTTGGCACATGGGACTTTTAAATTGTGGCTCCAGTCTTAAAAAAACTACCTGTAAGTTTCTAACTTTATACACAATTATCTGTCCTAAACCCTAGTGCATTTTGGTTGGAGGTTTTAATGTTTTGCAGAGTAGTAGGCTTCTCCTCTTTATTCTCATGGTTTGCCAGCCATGGTAATCTGATCTCTTGTTTTGATCTCTTCTACGTGTTTCTTGCGTCTCTATGTGGTTTTCTTGTCCAATTTTGTCCATTTTAGTGTTTGTTGCTCTATTGTCATTATTGTGGGTTTCTCCTTTCGTTCAGCTATGTTTCGTGTGTCTCGATTATTTTACTCCCACACTTGTGAAATTATTTTAATCAGAACGAGAGACTGATAACCTAGCAGTTTGCTCCCTCCCGCCCCCCCCCCCCTCATTTAAATCAACCAACCAACCAATAAAAAACGCTTTTCTTGCCATTGCCAGTGAGCATTTTATATCCTCTTTACTTCGACCATCAACCTTTATTTTGCTTCCCAAATAGCAAAATTCATTTACTACTCTAAATGTCTCATTTACTAATCTAATTGCCTGTGCATCACCTTATTTAATTCGACTACATTCCGCTATCCTCGCTTTGTTTTTGTTGATGTTTATCTTACATCCTCCTTTGAAGATACTGTCCACTCGGCTTAGCTGCTCTTCCAGGTTCTTTGCTTTCTCTGACAGATTTACAATGTTGTCGGCAAACCTCAAAGTTTTTAATTTTTCTCAATGGATTTTAATTCCTACTCCAGTTTTTTTTTGTTTCATTTACTACTTGCTCAATATAAAGATTGAATAACATCGGGTATAGGCTACAACCTTGTCTCACTTCCTTCTCATCCACTGCTTCCCTTTCGTGCCCCTTGACTCTTATAACTGCCATCTGGCTTCTGTACAAATTGTAAACAGCCTATCACTCCCTATATTTTACCCCTGCCATCTTCAGAATTTGAAAGAGTATTCCAGTCAACATTTCCAAAACCTTTCTCTAAGTCTACAAATGCTAGAAACGTAGGTTTGCCTTTCCCTAAGCTATCTTCTAAGATAAGTCATAGGGTCAGTATTGCCGCACATGTTCCAACATTTCTGCGGCATCGAAGCTGATCTTCCCAGACGTCAGCTTTTACGACTTTTTCCATTCGTGTGTAAAAAATTCCTGTTAGTGTTTTGGAACTGTGACTTATTAAACTGATAGTTCGGTAATTTTCACGCCAGTCAACACCTGCTTTCTTTGGGATAGGAATTATTATATTCTTCTTGAAGTTTGAGGGTATTCCGTCAGTCTTATACAGCTTACTTACCAGAAGGAAGAGTATCGTCGTGGTTGGCTCTGCAAAGGCTATCAGTAGCTCCAATGGGATGCTGTCTACTCCCGGGACCTTGCTTCGACTCAGGTCTTTAAGTGGTCTGTCAAATGCTTCACACAGTATCATATCTTCCATTTCATCTTCATCTACGTCCTCTTCCATTTCCAAAATATTGCACTCAAGTACATTGCTCTAGATCCTCTATACACTCATTCCACTTTTCTGCTTTCCCTCCTTATCTTAGAACTAGTTTTCCGTCTGAGACCTCGGTATTCATACACGTAGTCCTCTTTTCTCCAAATGTCTCTTCAGTTTTTCTGTGGGGAATATCTGTCTTATCTCTAGTGATACACGCTTCTACATCCTTACATTTGTCCTCTAGCCATCAATGCTTAGCCATTTTGCATTTCCTGTCGACATCATTTTTGAGGCGTTTGTATTCCTTTCCGGCTGCTTAATTTACTGCATTTTTATAATTTCTACTTTATCAGTTAAATTCAGAATCACTTCTGTTTCTCAAGGATTTCTGCTAGCCCTCGTCCTTTTATCTACTAGATCCTCTGCTGCCTTCCCTGTTTCAAAGCTACCCAGTCTTCTTCTACTGTCTCTCTTTCCCCTGGTCTTGTCAGTTGTTTCCTAATGCAGTCTCTGAAACTCTTCACAGCCTCTGGTTCTTTCAGCTTATCCAGGTCTCATCTCCTTAAATTCCTACCTTTTTGCACTTTCTTCAGTTTTAGTTTGCAGTTCATAACCAATAAATTGTGGTCACAGTCCACAACTGCTCCTGGAAAATTTTTGCTGTTTAAATCCTGGTTCCTCAATCTCTTTCTTACCAATATATAATCTTGCTAAAAGCTTTGAGTGTCTCCACGCCTCTTCCACGTACACAAACTTCTGTCATGATTCTTAAACCAAGTGTTAGCTATGATTAAGTTATGCTCTGTGCGTAATTCTACCTAGAGGTTTCCCCTTTCATTCTTTATCCCCATTCCATGTTCACCTACTACGTTTCCTTCACTTTCTTTTCCTACTATCGAATTCCAATCCCCCGTGACTATTTTCGTCTCCCTTAACTATCTGAATAATTTCTTTCATCGGATCACACATTTCTTCGTCATCTGCGCAGCTAGTAGGCATGTAAACTTGTAGTACTGTGGTATTCCTTGGTTTCGTGTCTATCTTTGCTACAATAATGCGTTCTTTCACTTAACCATAAATCTTGTACCTCCTGCCACCGAACTTCACTATTACCAACTATATCTGACTTTAACCTATCCATTTCCATTTTTAAATATTCTAACCTACCTGCCCGATTAAGGAATCTGACATTCCACACTCCGATCTGTAGTAGTTTTGTTTCTGATGATAACGATGTCGTCCTGAGTAGTCTGCTCCCAGAGATCCGAATAGGGGACTATTTTGCCTCTGCAATATTTTACCCAAGAGACGCCATCCTCATTTAACCATACAGTAATGCTGTGTGCCCTCGGGAATAATTACAGCTGTAGTTTCCCCTTGCTTCTAATTGTTCGCGCTACCAGCACATCAAGACTATTTTGGTTGATGTTACAAGGCCAGATTAGTCAATCATCCCAACTGTTGCCCCTGAAACTACCGAAAACGCTGCTACGCCTCTTGAGGAACCACGTATTTGTTTGGCCTCTCAACAGATAGCCCTCCGTTGTGGCTGCACCTTCGGTATGGCTATCTGTATCACTGAGGCACGCAAGCCTTCCCACCAACGGCAAGGTGCATGGTTCATGGGTGGATGTATTTTGCATATTTACACCCAATACTTTCTTATGAGATAAATTTCTGTGGTAAATCACAGCTTAGAAAGGAGATACTGGTTGTTCAGAAGCGGCAGAACAAAAATTGGACTTGGGACGATAGTAGGGATTTAACCCAAGCCACAGCTGAGCCGTCTCGTGCGGGGTCATCTACACTATCCCGAGTGACATTAATTGTATCTGGTGGGACGTTTGAATCTGCGCACGCAACGGCCTGATTGGATAACTTCAGTGCTAATAAACTCGGAAACGGCACAACGTACGGAATTATTCCTTAACAATTGGTTCAGTCTACCTTGCGACCCTCTTGCAAGCTTTCGAGACTGTTTATACAACCTGTATATACGCTAATGGAATCCGTCATCAATCATCCTTCAGTTTTACAAGAGTGGTGATGTCTGTTCCTACAATACTAAGGAAAATGACCTCCTTTTACCTATGGTTACAACTGTCAGTGGCTCAGAAAGGAGTTCAGTACGCAGCAACAAAATTTATCATTTGTGGACCAATATAAAGGTCTTGCAGGTAGGAAAGTCAGTTTTACATCTAACCTAGAATCATTGCTCCTGGGAAACTCGTATTCAGTGGACGAATTTGAGTTTAGAAATTATCAGTCTGAAAAAAAAACTGTAGTTGCATGAGTAACACAAAAAATGTGTTCATAATTGTTAAAACTAATCATGTACATGTTTGCTATAAACTAACTCATTTCATGTCTTTCCAGTAAATGAATCGTTCGAATGATCTATGGAACATGTCAGTTACCATCTGTGTAACATATAAAACTATTGTCTTATTGAGCAAGTTGATTATTTTGTACCAACACATTCACCAATCCATAAGCAGTTAATATTTTTCTGTCTACACACATTAAGATATGTATATGTGTACGTATGTTTGCAAAGACATAAATGTATTATTTTATTCGTACCAGCTTATATACAGTGACAGGAAAAAATCGCAACTCTAAAAATATCTGGGTGACATATTTAAGTTGTAATATCACAAGTTAATGTAAGCACGAAATAAGCCATTACTTACGTGAAATGCTGGAAAATTAAAAAGAGGTATACACGCAAAAATGTTGCATTCAAGCATGCAACCGTGCATGCACTGTATTATAAAGGCGTTGGATGTCAGTTCGTGAAATGGAGTTCCATGCCTGTAGCACGTGGTCAGTGAATATAGTGATAGTTAATGCTGTTTGTGGATTATGCTGTAGTGCTTATGATGTCCCCTACGTGATCTATTGGAGACAGACCGGGCGATTAAGCAAAACAAAGAAACATATGATTCTATGTGGAGTATATTGGGTTACATCAGCGGGATGTGGGCGAGCGTTATCCTGTTGGAAAACACTACCTGGATTGCTGCTCATCAATAGCAGCACAAGAAGTCAAATAACCAGACTGAAGGACAAATTCGCAATCAGGGTGTTTTGGATAATCACCAGAGTGCTCGCCGGCCGAAGTGGCCGTGCGGTTCTAGGCGCTGCAGTCTGGAACCGCAAGACCGCTACGGTCGCAGGTTCGAATCCTGCCTCGGGCATGGATGTTAGTGATGTCCTTAGGTTAGTTAGGTTTAACTAGTTCTAAGTTCTAGGGGACTAATGACCTCAGAAGTTGAGTCCCATAGTGCTCAGAGCCATTTGAACTATTTTTGAACCAGAGTGCTCCTGCTGTCATACAAAGTCACATCCCAGACCACAACTCGAGGTGTAGGTCCCATGTGTCTACCACGCAGACAGGTTTATTGGCCCCACCATAACCAACACATGGCCATCACTTACACCGAGCAGAACCAGCTTTACTCAGAAAACCCAACAGACCTCCGCTCTGCAATCACATGAGACCTAGCTTGACACTACTGAAGTCCCAAAAGTGGTTCAGATGGCTCGAAGCACTATGGGACTTAACATTTGATGTTATCAGTCCCCTAGACTTAGAACCACTTAAACCTAACTAACCTAAGGACATCATACGCATACATGCCCGAGGCAGTATTCGAACCGGCGACCGTAGCAGCAGCGCGGTTCCGGACTGAAGCGCCTAAAACTGCTCGGCCACACCGGCTTGCTCTGAACTCGCAAATGGTGGTGGTCTGGCTTTAATGGTATGCACGTTACAGGGCGCCTGGCAGGAGCTGAATTTTACATAACCACTTTGTAACAGTTCGTTATGTCACTGTGGTGCCAAACGCCGCTCAAATTGCAGATGCAGATTCAATGTGATGCGCCACAGCGATATGTCGAAGATGATGGTCTCCCCTCTGTAGTGCCACGTGGACCTCTAGAGTCCAGTTTTCTTGCGACGGTACATTCACATGACCACCATGCCGGAAACCGTGTACAGTGGCAAAATCCCTGCCAAGTCCTTTTGCAGTACTGCAGAAGGAACATCCAGCTTCTAACTCTATTATAAGATCTCGTTCTATCGGCCGGCCAGAGTGGCAGACCGCTACGGTCGCAGGTACGAACCCTCCCTCGGGCACGGCTGTGTGTGACGTCCTTAGGTTAGTTAGGTTTAAGAAGCTCTAAATTCTAGGTGACTGATGACCTCAGAAGTTAAGTCCCATAGTGCTCAGAACCATTTGAACCATTTTGAACTCGTTAAATCTCAGGTCCCCCCATGAACCGTGGACCTTGCCGTTGGTGGGGAGGCTTGCGTGCCTCAGCGATGCAAATGGCCGTACCGTAGGTGCAACCACAACGGAGGGGTATCTGTTGAGAGGCCAGACAAACATGTGGTTCTGGAAGTGGGGCAGCAGCCTTTTCAGTAGTTGCAGGGGCAACAGTCTGGATGATTGACTGATCTGGCCCTGTAACACTAACCAAAACGGCCTTGCTGTGCTGGTAGTGCGAACGGCTGAAAGCAAGGGGAAACTACAGCCGTAATTTTTCCCGAGGACATGCAGCTTTACTGTATGATTAAATGATGATGGCGTCCTCTTGGGTAAAATATTCCAGAGGTAAAATAGTCCCCCATTCGGATCTCCGGGCGGGGACTACTCAAGAGGACGTCGTTATCAGGAGAAAGGAAACTGGCGTTCTACGGATCGGAGCGTGGAATGTCAGATCCCTTAATCGGGCAGGTAGGTTAGAAAATTTAAAAAGGGAAATGGATAGGTTAAAGTTAGATATAGTGGGAATTAGTGAAGTTCGGTGGCAGGAGGAACAAGACTTTTGGTCAGGGGATTACAGGGTTATAAATACAAAATCAAATAGGGGTAATGCAGGAGTAGGTTTAATAATGAATAAAAAAATAGGAGTGCGGGTTAGCTACTACAAACAGCATAGTGAACGCATTATTGTGGCCAAGATAGACACAAGGCCCATGCCTACTACAGTAGTACAAGTTTATATGCCAACTAGCTCTGCAGATGATGAAGAAATAGATGAAACGTATGACGAGGTCAAAGAAATTATTCAGGTAGTGAAGGGAGACGAAAATTTAATAGTCATGGGTGACGGGAATTCGTCAGTAGGAAATGGGAGAGAAGGAAACATAGTAGTTGAATATGGATTGGGGGGAAGAAATGAAAGAGGAAGCCGCCTTGTAGAATTTTGCACAGAGCATAACTTAATCATTGCTAACACTTGGTTCAAGAATCATAAAAGAAGGTTGTATACCTGGATAAATCCTGGAGATACTAAAAGGTATCAGATAGATTATATAATGGTAAGACAGAGATTTAGGAACAAGGTTTTAAATTGTAAGACATTTCCAGTGGCAGATGTGGATTCTGACCACAATCTATTGGTTATGAACTGCGGATTGAAACTGAAGAAACTGCAAAAAGGTGGGAATCTAAGGAGATGGGACCTGGATAAACTGAAAGAACCAGAGGTTGTAGAGAGTTTCAGGGAGGGCATAAGGGAACAATTGACAGGAATGGGGGAAAGAAATACAGTAGAAGAAGAATGAGTAGCTCTGAGAGATGAAGTAGTGAAGGCAGCAGACGGTCAAGTAGGTAAAAAGGCGAGGGCTAATAGAAATCCTTGGGTAACAGAAGAAATATGGAATTTAATTGATGAAAGGAGAAAATATAAAAATGCAGTAAATGAAGCAGGCAAAAAGGAATACAAACGTCTCAAAAATGAGATCGACAGGAAGTGCAAAATGGCTAAGCAGGGATGGCTAGAGGACAAATGTAAAGATGTAGAGGCTTGTCTCACTAGGGGTAAGATTGATACTGCCTACAGGAAAATTAAAGAGACCTTTGGAGAGAAGAGAACCACTTGTATGAATATCAAGAGCTCAGATGGCAACCCAGTTCTAAGCAAAGAAGGGAAGGCAGAAAGGTAGAAGGAGTATATAGAGGGTTTATACAAGGGCGATGTACTTGAGGACAATATTATGGAAATGGAAGAGGATGTAGATGAACACGAAATGGGATATAAGATACTGCGTGAAGAGTTTGACAGAGCACTGAAAGACCTGAGTCGAAATAAGGCCCCGGGAGTAGACAACATTCCATTAGAACTACTGATGGCCTTGGGAGAGCCAGTCATGACAAAACTCTACCATCTGGTGAGCAAGATGTATGAGACAGGCGAAATACCCTCAGACTTCAAGAAGAATATAATAATTCCAGTCCCAAAGAAAGCAGGTGTTGACAGATGTGAAAATTACCGAACTATCAGTTTAATAAGTCACAACTGCAAAATACTAACACGAATTCTTTACAGACGAGTGGAAAAACCGGCAGAAGCGGACCTCGGGGAAGATCAGTTTGGATTCCGTAGAAATGTTGGAACACGTGAGACAATACTAACCTTACGACTTATCTTAGAAGAAAGATTAAGAAAAGGCAAACCTACGTTTCTAGCATTTGTAGACTTAGAGAAAGCTTTTGACAATGTTAACTGGAATACTCTCTTTCAAATTCTGAAGGTGGCAGGTATAAAATACAGGGAGCGAAAGGCTATTTACTATTTGTACAGAAATCAGATGGCAGTTATAAGAGTCGAGGGGCATGAAAGGGAAGCAGTGGTTGGGAAAGGAGTGAGACAAGGTTGTAGCCTCTCCCCGATGTTATTCAATCTGTATATTGAGCAAGCAGTAAAGGAAACAAAAGAAAAATTCGGAGTAGGTATTAAAATTCATGGAGAAGAAGTAAAAACTTTGAGGTTCGCCAATGACATTGTAATTCTGTCACAGACAGCAAACGACTTGGAAGAGCGGTTGAACGGAATGGACAGTGTCTTGAAAGGAGGATATAAGATGAACATCAACAAAAGCAAAAGGAGGATAATGGAATGTAGTCAATTTAAAGCGGGTGATGCTGAGGGAATTAGATTAGGAAATGAGACACTTAAAGTAGTAAAGGAGTTTTGCTACTTAGGGAGTAAAATAACTGATGATGGTCGAAGTAGAGAGGATATAAAATGTAGACTGGCAATGGCAAGGAAATCGTTTCTGAAGAAGAAAAGTTTGTTAACAACGAGTATAGATTTAAGTGTCAGGAAGTAGTTTCTGAAAGTATTTGTATGGAATGTAGCCATGTATGGAAGTGAAACATGGACGATAACTAGTTTGGACAAGAAGAGAATAGAAGCTTTCGAAATGTGGTGCTACAGAAGAATGCTGAAGATAAGGTGGGTAGATCACGTAACTAATGAGGAGGTATTGGATAGGATTGGGGAGAAGAGAAGTTTGTGGCACAACTTGACTAGAAGAAGGGATCGGTTGGTAGGACATGTTTTGAGGCATCAAGGGATCACAAATTCAGCATTGGAGGGCAGCATGGAGGGTAAAAATCGTATAGGGAGACCAAGAGATAAATACACTAAGTAGATTCAGAAGGATGTAGGTTGCAGTAGGTACTGGGAGATGAAGAAGCTTGCACAGGATAGAGTAGCATGGAGAGCTGCATCAAACCAGTCTCAGGACTGAAGACCACCACAACAACAACAACAAATCTCAGGTGTTGATAGTGATGTCTGGGTAGCCTTAAGGGCGTTCTCGAGTGACGTCAACATATCACGTGCAGTCTACAATAACTAATGTTCAGGACTGCTACAGATTCTATTTAAAGCAAACCTGATTTGCCTGCTCATAATGGCGCCGATAGGGAAACGTTTATGCAACTGGAGCGAAATCTGAATAGGCATCATCTTTCAGCTGTAGAAGCATACCTACCAGTCGTCAGTTATGTCGCACAACTCCTTCTGGGTGTTACAATTTTTTACGACAATATATATGTATACACAGGGTGAAGCGAAATTCGCGCACTCGGGCTTCGCAGTACGACTCCTCACATGCCAGCGATAAAAACATGTCTGTCACAAAATTTCGTCCAGTGAGTACATCCGGCAGAAAAAGGACATTAAAGAGTGGCAGTCTGGCAACACTGTAACCACATGAATGGTAACTATCTCTGTCAGCCCATATTAGTAGTGCTGTACAATTGGTCCAGTGAATAGAGTTTTGGTTTAGCATACAGGATCTCGATGGTTCCATCCTGGGTTGAGGCATATGTTTTTTATTTGGTAAATGTAGTCTAGGTGGTATGGTATCTGGCATCTTAATCGTCAACAGCAGTTGCAGTGGGTGCTCTAGAAAGCATTTGCAGTTACATACTACAATCGTAGAAATGGAAGATTGGTCAGCCTTGAAAGAAGTCCTTTCTGCATCGTGGGTGTGAATGTATTCGCACAACTTTATCTACTAGATGTGAAACCTGTTTTATTTGTTCTCTCTTCCAGTGGTCCCATAGACTATTACCAACTATTATTCTTGCCTCAGGCCCCTGACATTTCGTTACAGCCGTACGTTACCAGTAGGACTCCCACGTTCTTTGCAAATAACGTCCATACTCGGTTACTATTTGTCTGTGTTATTACCATACCTCTAGTTAGGCGTTTCAACACAGAGTCTGGTAACCGCATGCTATTTAGTACGTATCTCAATGCATTATCATATTGTTATTATTGTATTGATGGTATTTTTGAAACATCATGTCAATTACCGTTAGGGAAACAATGTAATTCTAAACCGGACATTTCACATTTAGCAGTGTCGGGATGAATCATGCAGAACAATATCTGTCAGACGGGTAATGCCTGTTAGGTGGTACAGCACACAGGACTGACGGCGTGTTTATACTGTACACGCTGTGCACCATCCAGGGACTAGTTACAAGCGGAGTAAGGCGCCCGGGATAGACTCCAATGCACATATGTACGCACATCGAATTTTCTCGTTGTAAATCTCTAAATCAGTATGGCAGACGTATGGCATACACATACAATGAATATGTGGATATGCTCTGGTCCTTGGTGCATCTGGTAAGCGGGATGGTGTTGCCTCTCGTGTTTCTTCACCTGGAGCTGCACCTTCGGGAGTCAGGTTCCCTCGTTCCACCATCGCGTGACAGAGGTCGTTCACGGACTCGCCACACTCCAGCTACTGAGGAAGCTATTCTGGAGGTCATGCACCAAGAACCTCAGTGAAGTACACGTAGCGTAGCAAGGCAGCAGCGTGTCTCACATGGTCGATAACGTGCTGCACGAGCATGGGTTGCACCCCTATCATTATGCTTTCATGCAACACCTGGTTCCTGTAGATCTCCATCAGCGGATTTAGTTCTGCGAATGGTTCCTACAGCAACAGGAAGCCAACGATGAATTCATGAACACCATAATACGGTCGGCTGAAGCAGCTTTAACTCGTGAGGGTGTCTTCAATATGCACAGTGCCCACCATTGATATGAGATTAACCCGCACATCACTTGTGACCGTGGATATCCAGTCTTTGATCAATGTCTGGGCCGGAATATTGGGCGACAAGTGTTTGGGTTCCTACATGTTGCCTGACCATTTGACAGCACGAAGGTGTCATGCATTCCTCTCAAACTATCTGTCTGATGCACTGGAAGATGTTCCACTACATGTTCGGCAGAGGATATGGTTTCAACATGATGGTGCACCTCCACACTCTGGAATTATTGTGCGACAGTATTTGAACCGAACAATTCCAGGGAAATGTATTGGACATGAAGGTCCAGCTGTATGGCCACCGCGTTCACCTGACCTAAATCCCCTGGGTTTCGTCGTGTGGGGCCACTTGAAGGAGCATGTGTACTGTACTCCACCGACGAATGTGGAAGAATTGGTAGTGCGTGTTCATGCTGCTCTTGTTACTGTGGACGCAGCTTTGTTGCGAAGGGTCCAGAGCTGTATGATCTGGGAGGTTGTGCAGAATTTGGACGTGCAGGGAGGTATCTTTGAGGATCTGTTGCTCTGAGGACAACGTTTTCTATTGTAAAGGTCATGGAGTCATTAAAATGGACATTATGATTGTCACTGGTTGCCTATGTGCGACATCTGAGCACCCATATTACATGTACTATAAATGACAGGTATATGTTGTGTTATTGTACTGTGCTTTAATTTTTAGCATCTTAAAATTGATATTGTTTTTGTAGCTACTGTCCTATTACAGGTCATTTGTTTCAACTGCCTATTTCTTATTTGTCTAACCACTTATTTGTTACGTTCAGCGTTAAATAAAGTTGTAAATTTAGGATATGTTACGTAAGAAACGTTGTATGTTACAATATGAAAGGTCAGAATGAAATTGTCAAATAAAGTAACTGCGCCACAACCCAGGATCGAAGCTTCGACCTACTATATATATATATATATATATATATATATATATATATATATATATATATATATATATATATAGTAGGTCGAAGCTTCGATATATATACTATATATATACACTCCTGGAAATGGAAAAAAGAACACATTGACACCGGTGTGTCAGACCCACCATACTTGCTCCGGACACTGCGAGAGGGCTTTACAAGCAATGATCACACGCACGGCACAGCGGACACACCAGGAACCGCGGTGTTGGCCGTCGAATGGCGCTAGCTGCGCAGCATTTGTGCACCGCCGCCGTCAGTGTCAGCCAGTTTGCCGTGGCATACGGAGCTCCATCGCAGTCTTTAACACTGGTAGCATGCCGCGACAGCGTGGACGTGAACCGTATGTGCAGTTGACGGACTTTGAGCGATGGTATATAGTGGGCATGCGGGAGGCCGGGTGGACGTACCGCCGAATTGCTCAACACGTGGGGCGTGAGGTCTCCACAGTACATCGATGTTGTCGCCAGTGGTCCGCGAAAGGTGCACGTGTCCATCGACCTGGGACCGGACCGCAGCGACGCACGGATGCACGCCAAGACCGTAGGATCCTACGCAGTGTCGTAGGGGACCGCACTGCCACTTCCCAGCAAATTAGGGACACTGTTGCTCCTGGGGTATCGGCGAGGACCATTCGCAACCGTCTCCATGAAGCTGGGCTACGGTCCCGCACACCGTTAGGCCGTCTTCCGCTCACGCCCCAACATCGTGCAGCCCGCCTCCAGTGGTGTCGCGACAGGCGTGAATGGAGGGACGAATGGAGACGTGTCGTTTTCAGCGATGAGAGTCGCTTCTGCCTTGGTGCCAATGATGGTCATATGCGTGTTTGGCGCCGTGCAGGTGAGCGCCACAATCAGGACTGCATACGACCGAGGCACACAGGGCCAAAACCCGGCATCATGGTGTGGGGAGTGATCTCCTACACTGGCCGTACACCACTGGTGATCGTCGAGGGGACACTGAATAGTGCACGGTACATCCAAACCGTCATCGAACCCATCGTTCTACCATTCCTAGACCGGCAAGGGAACTTGCTGTTCCAACAGGACAATGCACGCCCGCATGTATCCCGTGCCACCCAACGTGCTCTAGAAGGTGTAAGTCAACTACCCTGGCCAGCAAGATCTCCGGATCTGTCCCCCATTGAGCATGTTTGGGACTGGATAAACCGTCGTCTCACGCGGTCTGCACGTCCAGCACGAACGCTGGTCCTACTGAGGCGCCAGGTGGAAATGGCATGGCAAGCCGTTCCACAGGACTACATCCAGCATCTCTACGATCGTCTCCATGGGAGAATAGCAGCCTGCATTGCTGCGAAAGGTGGATATACACTGTACTAGTGCCGACATTGTGCATGCTCTGTTGCCTGTGTCTATGTGCCTGTGGTTCTGTCAGTGTGATCATGTGATGTATCTGACCCCAGGAATGTGTCAATAAAGTTTCCCCTTCCTGGGACAATGAATTCAAGGTGTTCTCATTTCAATTTCCAGGAGTATATATATATATATATATATATATATATATATATATATATATATATATATATATATAGTGTGTGTGTGTAATAGTTATTTGTTAGTGTATATATGTTAAGGCCGAAGCCAGAAATCGAACAAAGTGGGAACTCTCCGGCCATGTCACGAAGTGGCCAATGTCGCTTTAAATTGGTCAGCCAATGTCCGATCTTTCCCTGGTTTCGGTCGGTATTCGGCCGGCCTGTTTGCGAAGTGGCTGGGATCTATCAGCCAAACTCAGAAGGAAGAAACAAAGCAGATTTGACTGAAGACTTTCAAATTGTATACGCCAGAAAGTGGCCAATATCGCTCTAAATTGAGGGGCCAATGCCCGATCGTTTTTTAAGTTTTGGATCCGGCGTGCCAGTTTTGGAAGTAATGTAGCTGGATCGGCCAGAATCGGAAGATAAATAAAGAATGGTTAAATTTGTATAATTTCAAGCTGCATACAGTCTATTTATTTCATTAATCTCACTTATAAAAAATATAAAATTTATTAAATCTATTCACTTCGTAATTTTGTTTTTAACGACCGGTATTCACTTATAACAACAAGTTAAGCTTTTATGACATTTAGAATCACACAATATTTTTTTCTATTTCTGCATTTGCAACGATTTGTGGCGCATTACTAGAGCGATTGCATCGTTTGCCACTAGTCAGTGACTGTGAAGATGATACGGTTCGTAAAGTTTTTTCTTCTTTGACCACGGATTAAAGCGTGAGCAGTATCTCGTGCAGAATAGAGAACGCGTTTCCGGGATACAGTTGCCTGAGAAGAAGAAGTTCTGTTACCAGCTTGTAGAAAGTTCATTTCATGATCATGACTACTGCAAGAACGCTACTGGCATCTCCACACCTCATGTAAAGTCTGATATACGGATGTGAATAATGTCTCCAACTTCTGCAAGTGGGAATTTGGCACCTGAACGTTTAAACATCTTTGTGCTTGAAAACTGTCGTAATTTCCGACCCTCTTCTTCCTGACTTCTTGATTACTGTAAAATAGTTTGCATGTAATTTTCCCTCCATATCCTTCCTTTACTTCGTTACTTCCTCCACAAATTGCATGGACATCTTTGCCTCAGTCTGCAGCAATGAGCTGGACTACAGTCTTCTTCACAGACCACACAGAATACTTTCACCTTGTTATTGTCAGGTGACTGGTCTCGACTTTCCGATGATTCCATCTCCACAGCGGCAGTATGATTGTTGTCAGTAGTACGTACACTTATAGCATCCTCAATTTCTTGATCGATTTTCTCGAGGTCTTCCTCTGTCACTATGTTATGAATAGTTTCTTTAGGCAGATTTGAAGTACTCAGCCCCACTTTTGGTTTACAGCCAAACATTGAATTCCTTGTTGAAAAGAACGGTTTTTCTTTAAGTGAATGACTCGAAGACTCTCAGGCCAATGTCCTGAGTACTTTGTCTGGATCCACGTCATTATCATATTCTGTAGATCCTGATTGGCTTGTTCGATGGAACCTTGGCTCTGGCTATGTCTGTGTTTTCCATGTACTAATTTCAATTCATGTCACATGTTATTTAACTCATCTGTAACTTGGCTCGAAAACCCTCTACAATTATCTGACTGAAGCACACTTAGAGCATCTGTATTGGTAAAGAAGTCAGGCGAATGGTGAGCAACTTCGTCTTCTATTTTGTTTCTCAACTGTCGCGATAATATAAACTTTGTTAAGTGATATTGGTAATTGAGTATGGACTTGTCCTCCCCATCAGAGCTACTTTACACGTCTATCAAATCTACCTGCCATCTTGAATTAAATTCGTTGAGTATTAGAAGTTTGGAAACTAAATCTTTCTTTGGACTAGACAATTTAGTCTGACAAGGTTTGCATAAGCGAAGGTACAATGTAAAGAACTCCTTCGTGAGACTTTTGCTTAAACTATACTTTCTTTTCTATCCGTGTGCAACCTCCATACTCTATTTTGAAGTGCGTATCTTAAAGTATTTCGAACAGTTCTTCTGTATGGACATAGTACAAAGTAGCGCCGTTGTCTCTTGTTACTGGTGCAATAAGTTTTTCTTTTCCGTCTACTTCAATAACGTGGCATTTTCTTAGACGACGACAGTCAACACTCGCTTTTCGCTGCTTTCCTTTGGCTTCTTTAACATCCTGTATTAAGGAACTGTATTTATCTCTTGTGATTAATGCGCTATTATTTGCTTTTTATTGGAGCAGCGTATTCAAAGTGTCCAGGAACCTGCTTTTCATATCAAATGTCGTTTCTTCATTTGCATGTATCCTACCTTCATCGTGAATATCGTTTCCGTGCGACGTAGCCATCGGTTAGCCTACAGAAGAATGATATGAACAACTGAAATCCAATGCCATTACATGTTATCAACGTAGATCCTATTACCAAATAATTAGTACTGGTATGTTCGATTACTGATTTCGGGCACGTCCATTAATTACGTGAGCTCAAAATAGAGGAAGTTAGTGCGTTAAAATCTCACCAACTCTCGTTTAAAGGGGAAGGTCAATTAAAATCTCATTTTAACTTATTAACTCAGAAAATCCCCACTATTATAAAAGGTAACGACTGGTTTTATAAAATTAATCCCGAGCGTAGACAATATTACAGTACGCGCCAGCCTTTATTAGACTGTGACTCGAGCTGAATGCATTATACGTGCGTATGCTCTTGATTCGCCGATTTGATAGGCGTGCCGCACAAGTGCCAGATTTTATTTGGGAAGTTCCCTTCCAGAGCAGCCGAATTCACGCTTGTCAGTTGAGTCGTGATAACCTGCAACTCTCATATGTGTGTTATTGTGTTTAAAACGAATTTGTACCAAAGCATTTATAATTTTTTTGTTAACTGGCCTGCTGAAAAGTTGAAACAAACGTCCCTGAGAGAGAATAACCTTCCGCAAAAGGAAAATGAGCTCATGTTCACTGACAAGAAATATATTTACAATTTGAGAAAGTACGCAACGGATGACGGTACAAATAATGTTTTTTTCATATAAATTGTAAGGTTCAGTGACATTAGTTTACCAGTAAATGGTCAAGTTTTTAGGGATCTGTTAAAATAGTTAGTACTACTATTTTCAGGAATCCTTTTGTCGGTCTCCCCGATGGTTATAAACATGAATGCTAGGGCATACTCAGCGTTGGTGGGTTTAAAGTAAGGAGTTTAAGGCCTTAAAAGATTGTTTAATACATGTTCTCTACAAATACATGTTTTTAATAAAGTGTTTTAATAAATGTTTGAAGCAGATAAAAAGCTTTTCAGTTTACGTGTGTGTTATAATGTTCGTTTGTAGAGTGTTTTGCACAGATTACAGTAAACGAAGCACACGAATGACGATGAACAGAGTCAGGATTTAGGGAGGGTGATATCGATGCTTAATTTGTATTTACTTATTTGAAGACATTATTTTCGAAAAATCGCGTTCGTGGAGAGCCACTTGCAGCAGTCGAAACCATCAGTTTACTTAAACCCGTTACACTGAACCTTAAAATAATAGTTATTTTTCTCACCCGCTTTCACAGAAGAAATGTAATACGCGAAAGACCAGCTTTAAATATGTTTAGTAAATATGTTTTCTATTTAAAATGGCCACGATAGACCACAAGTAAGGGGGGCGGTACATCACATTTCACGAAACTGCACAAATGGGCGAGTTAGGAGGGAAAAAATAGCACCATTTCTTGTAGTCAACCGGCGTTCCGCTACCACATCTGGAAGATACACAAATATCATAAACAAAAATACCAGGTAATGTAGCACTACTCACATTTACATCAGTTTGTTAGGAGGAAAAACAAGCCGCAAAGGCAGGACCTTGTCTGGAAAGCAGCAGCTACAGCGTGTACAGCATAGTTAACACAGTCAGGGAAGTGCTGTCTATCGCACATTTTTACCTTATCACAGTACGGAGTACGATTTAGCCAGGGATTTCCTGACGTATGGGCAATCACATCGCACTTTGGCCAGGAATCTTCGTCCAACTCGCGAAACGGCTGGAAAAAGCCGGACATACGCCGATTCTTTCAGGTAATCGGACTTCGGCCAATCTTCTCGACCAGAGTGGGAAATGGCCAGCAAATTCGAGATCTGGCCGGTCTTCAGGCTTTGGCCGTAACATATATATAAATAAGAGCCAACTGTTGCCCACGTATATATTTCTTTCCATCTTCTAATTCGTCATCTCCCTCTTCCGCCTATTTCTGTAATATCCTGCATCCTCCGTTCTCTGTTTATCTCCTGTACCCCCTCTCTCTATATGTCTCCTGTTATCCTTCTGTCCACCTGCTCCTCCCGTCTTCTGTCGCCTACTGCAACCCCTTCCATCCACATCTACTTCCCCCTCTGTCCACATCCTTCACACCATCTCTAATTACATCTTCTCCTTCCCCACTCTCTATCTATCTCCTCTTCCCCACCCCTCTGTCCATCTACAGTTCATCCCCACCTCTCTGTCCATCTACAGCTCACGTTCTTCCACCCACCTCCTCGTCCTCCCTCTCTCTGCCAATCTCCACCTCCATCCCTCCTCTTTCCATCTCTCCGACTCTCCTATTTCCCCTCCCTGTCGCTCTGTCTATCTTCTCCCACTCACTATCTGTGTCTAACTCTTCATTCCCCTTCTCTCTCCACCCCAGGAGAAGACTGGTGGTTCTTACCTTTACAGTATTTTTTTCCACAACTAATATGTCTATCACATTTCATGGAATTCATTCCAGGAGTTTAGGATGAATCTTTTACCCAAGAATTTACCCACGTGTACAAGTCAAATGTATTTTACATAAATATTCAAAGTATGTCACACATATCTGCACACACATTTCACCTGTATCTGCAACGAATTTAGCCCTTCAGTTTCTCTCCAGCCAGCTTAATGTTTATGGCATCGTATATCCTGAACTATGTGTTGTACAATGACATAATTTTGCAGGTACATACTGTGGGATATCTGAACACTGTCTGCAAAATGTGTTAATAAGAAATAAGCAACAAATTAAAACACTATGCCTAATTCAGCAATTTTATTTGAATGTTGAAAATTTTTTAAGCGATAATCTTTGTTTCCTTAAAGATCTTATGGAGATTTTCAGTGAGAAAAAGCTTCCTAAAGATTTTAAATTATATGTAATGTATTTGGAACGTTAATGAGTACTCTGTTTATGAAGAACTGGACGATGAACGTATGGGTTGTTATGTGCTGCGAACTACTCCTCACTCCTTTAATTGGTGGTTCATAGCCCCACAGCCATTCTTTCCAGACAGTAAATGATATGCATACTAAGTTTGGATGTATTGGACTGAGTGGCTTAGGAGGAGATGTGGAAAACACACACACACACACACACACACACACACACACACACTGGTGTACATAATTAAAGCAACAAACGGAAATTTTAGCTTGGCTGCTTTTACATTGCCACAAAATGGTATAAACAGGTGATAGCAACAAAGTAGAAACACTGCAAAGAATTCAGAACGTGAGCATAGTGCAACATGACGAAAATGTTCCTCCTTTTTTCCAACTTAACGTATTTGCAAACACGTTCTGACAGCTGGTTAATGTGCTAAGTATGTGGTGTGATCCCCTTTGACATCAATACAGGCCTGACACAGACGGGGCACGGTGTGAATCGTGCCATCCGTCTCGTGTTGAGGCAATAACAGCCATTATTTCCGCACAGCTGCTTGCAGTCTTTGAGAGTCGTCAATGGATGTTGACGTTGAAACTTCTTCGTTTTTACTTAAACTGCTGAATGCAACTGAATCATCTTGAACTTCTGAGTGAACTGAACCTATTGTCTCTCTGCTTAATTTTTATCATTTCAACACAGACCTACAAACATTTCCCAGAAAAATGCAACTCAAACTTATCCTATCCATTTATTGCCCACAATATCCGAGCGCAGCGCAATCTGACTGCAAATAATTACACAAAAGAATGGCCCTGAATTAGAAGAAATCCTAACATTAGCCTACACTCTTTCTCGACTCCTTTACTTCACAAAAAATCTTCATAGCACGAACTACTGAAAATACAGCAAGTAACAACTACAGCCAGCTAAATAAAAAGATTCTAACTAGCGTAGGCTCTAATAGGCATGTGGTTAGCAAAGGAAAGATTTTGTTGCAGAGCAAACAATGTATTTAGCAGATTTTACCGTATTAATTTTACATCCAGTTCCTAAATTATATAATTGTCCATAATTCCACTTCCCAAACGTTAGCAGATAAATCAATCATCATTTTACAGTCCAACCAATACTAAATCTCCATGAAGCACACACGTACAAACCGTCCGCTCGCGTTAACACTGCTAACTTCCATCACTGCTAACTATTAACTTACAACTTCGAGACTCTCCAACCACAGAGCGCTGTCAGTGATATTAATGCAGTCTATAGCGCTGCCAACATAGAAACATATAAACAGGCTACATACATAGTCCCCTGCTCCCCTCAAAAAATTTTACAAAATGTTTTGGGCAGTGGCCAATACTGTTTCATTTATTTGATATTAACGATATCAAATAGATCAGATGCACACAAAGGTTAAGTAAGCTGAGGGTCAATAAAGCAACAATTCTACTCACAGTCCCTAAAGACAGTAATCATCATTCATCAGAAGATAAGTGTATGACAGTTTTATGTTAAAAAGCTGAGCAGTAGAAGAAAATGCATACATAAGCAGTGGATCGTCTTGAAGAAGTAGTCTTATGCACCCAATGAAAACACAGTGCTGGCTCTTGATATGGCTGTTGAGAAGATTGGTAATGGGCCACAACAGAGTAGATCGAAAGCAGATTCAGTCGATGTCTTGAAGAATGTTGGTAGAATTTTTAGGTCACCAGACAACAGGCCCGCAGTATTCCTTGTAGAGATTATTCCAGTAATGGGCCACCAAAGGTGCAGACCCACTGTAGTCTTTGTAGAGATTATGATAGTAACGGGCCACCAAAGGTGCACACCCACTGTAGTCCTTGTAGTGATGACCAGCAGCCGTCCATTGCGACTGTGCGGGTGCACAATCACAATCGAAGAGCCTTGAGTATAGCAAATCCATGAACCACCACTTTCGCACTCACTAATGTATTTTACAATGTCCTTAGAACCAGTAATGCTGTTAACCAGTCCCTTGCTGAATTATCAACAAATGGAAGCACCAACACTCTCATATAGTTTGTGACATTTGGTACATACAGTATGACCAACAGACAAACGTGTGCAGTAAAATGAATCCCTAATATTTACCTAAGTTAGAGAACTGGTGTCCATACATTTACAATTTTACAGCATAAGAATACAATTACAAATGTGAAGGCAACATCATTACACTAGAGAACGAGATGATAAAAATAGCATTTGTACCCTCCTGTGGGTTCGGGGGTAAGATAGGCCTGCAGTCTTCCTGCCTGTTGTAAGAGGCGACTAAAAGGAGTCTCAAAAGTTTCAGCCTTATGTGATGGTCCCCTCTCGGGTTTGACCTCCATCTTTCCAAATCCTTCCGCAGAATGAGCCAATTGGGGAAGGGCGGCTTACATGGTGCATTTTGTCCTACATTTACATCTACATCTACATCCACACTCCGCAAGCCACTTGACGGTGTGTGGCGGAGTGTACCTTGAGTACCTCTATCGGTTCTCCCTTCTATTCCAGTCTCGTATTGTTCGTGGAAAGAAGGATTGTCGGTATGCTTCTGTGTGGGCTCTAATCTCTCTGATTTTATCCTCTTGGTCTCTTCGCGAGATATACGTAGGAGGGAGCAATATACTGCTTGACTCTTCGGTGCAGGTATGTTCTCGAAACTTTAACAAAAGCCTGTACCGAGTTACTGAGCGTCTCTCCTGCAGAGTCTTCCACTGGAGTTTATCTATCATCTCCGTAACGCTTTCGCGATTACTAAACGATCCTGTAACGAAGCGCGCTGCTCTCCGTTGGATCTTCTCTATCTCCTCTACCAACCCTATCTGGTACGGATCCCACACTGGTGAGCAGTATTCAAGCGGTGGGCGAACTAGCGTACTGTAACCTACTTCCTTTGTTTTCGGATTGCATTTCCTTAGGATTCTTCCAATGAATCTCAGTCTGGCATCTGCTTTACCGATGATCAACTTTACATGATCATTTCATTTTAAATCACTCCTAATGCGTACTCCCAGATAATTTATGGAATTAACTGCTTCCAGTTACTGACCTGCTATTTTGTAGCTAAATGATAAGGGATGTATCTTTCTATGTATTCGCAGCACATTACACTTGTCTACGTTGAGATTCAATTGCCATTCCCTGCACCATGCTTCAATTCGCTGCAGATTCTCCTGCATTTCTGTACAATTTTCCATTGTTACAACCTCTCGATAAACCACAGCATCATCTGTAAAAAGCCTCAGTGAACTTCCGATGTCATCCATAAGGTCAATGTATGTATATTGTGAATAGCAACGGTCGTACAACACTCCCCTGCGACACACCTAAAATCACTCTTACTTCGGAAGACTTCTCTCCATTGAGAGTGACATGATGCGTTCTGTTATCTAGGAACTCTTCAATCCAATCACACAATTACTTTGTTCATTAAACGACTGTGGGGAACTGTATCGAACGCCTTGCGGAAGTCAAGAAACAAGGCATCTACCTGGGGACCCGTGTCTATGGCCCTCTGAGTCTCGTGGGCGAATAGCGCGAGCTGGGTTTCACACGACCGTCTTTTTCGAAACCCATGCTGATTCCTACAGAGTAGACTTCTAGTCTCCAGAAAAGTCATTATACTCGAACATAATACGTGTTCCAAAATTCTACAACTGATCGACGTTAGAGATATAGGTCTATAGTTCTGCACATCTGTTCGACGTCCCTTCTTGAAAACGGGGATGACTTGTGCCCTTTTCCAATCCTTTGGAACGCTACGCTCTTCTAGAGACCTACGGTACACCGCTGCAAGAAGGGGAGCAAGTTCCTTCGCGTACTCTGTGTAAAATCGAACTGGTATCCCATCAGGTCCAGCGGCGTTTCCTCTTTTGAGCGATTTTAATTGTTTCTCTATCCCTCTGTCGTCTATTTCGATATCTACCATTTTGTCATCTGTGCGACAACCTAGAGAAAGAACTACAGTGCAGTCTTCCTCTGTGAAACAGCTTTGGAAAAAGACATTTAGTATTTCGGCCGTTAGTCTACCCTCTGTCTCAGTACCATTTTGGTCACAGAGTGTCTGGACATTTTGTTTTGATCCACCTACCGCTTTGACATAAGACCAAAATTTCTTAGGCTTCTCTGCCAAGTCAGTACATAGAACATTACTTTCGAATTCATTGAGCGCCTCTCGCATAGCCCTCCTCACACTACATTTCGCTTCGCGTAATTTTTGTTTGTCTGAAAGGCTTTGGCTATGTTTATGTTTGCTGTGAAGTTCCCTTTGCTTCCGCAGCAGTTTTCTAACTTCTCAGCCTTCACCCTTTCTTCTGCATTGCTCTTCAAGAAACTTGGTTTCCAGCGATGCGAACCCTCGCCCTCCGTGGCTATCAGGGTTATTATAAGAACTGGGCAGCTCATGCGAGGGTCTCTGGTGGCGTCTGCATCTACGTCCTTCACTCTCTTCACAGTGTGCCTGTCCCTCTACAAACACCTTTGGAGGCTGTCGCTGTTCAGGTGTGGACGCCCCAGGCTGTTACTGCCTCCAGTTTGCATCTTCCAGCGGATGGTGATGTCCCGCAGCATGTCTTGGCTGTACTGATAGACCAATTGCCGCCTCATTTTCTGTTACTGGGCGACTTCAATACCCATAACCCTCTGTGGGGTGGAACAGTGGCAACGGGCAGAGACACCACAATTGAGCATGTATTGGCACAGCTTGACCTTTCCATATTAAATGATGATGCCTTCACACATTTCAGTGTGGCACATGGCATGTACTCAGCCACCGACCTTTCGATCTAAAGCCCTAGCCTCTAACCGTCTGTCCAATGGAGCGTGCATGACGACTTGTGTGGCAGTGACTACTTTCCGATCTTTCTGTCACTGCCACAGCGTCACTCTTCTTGGCGCCCTTGCAGATGGGCTATGAATAAGGCTAACTGGGTCTTGTTCTCCTCCATTGCCGCTATTGAGCCTCTTTCCAATGAAGCTATTGATGCGGTGGTTCACTCGGTCAACACTGGCATCCTTACTGCCGCAGAATCTGACATTCCCTGTTCTTCTGGGTCCCCTCGGCGAAGGCGTGTGCCTTGGTGGTCGCCCGAGATCGCTGAGGCGATTAAAGATCGCAGTCCGGTGCTCCAGCGTCACAAACGGCATCCATTAGACGCCTCATCGAATTTAAAAGGCTCCATGCGAAGTTCCGCTGCATGATTCGCCAGCACCAGCAGGAGTGCTGGGAAAGGTACGTCTCCATCATTGGCCTCCATATCTCTCCATTGCAGGTTTGGGCCAAGATTAGGCACCTCTATGGCTATCAGACCCCTGTCAGCGTCCCTGCTCTTTCACTGAATCGCGCAGTTTGTGCTGACTCCGACATAATTGCAAACCGTTTAGCAGAGCATTTTGCTCAGAGTTCCACGTCTGCAAATTACCCACTGGCCTTTCACTCCATGAAAGAGCAGTTGGAACGTCGGAGCCTTTCATTTCATCCTATGATGTTCCGTTCAGTGAGTGGGAGTTCCAAAGTGCCCTAGCTGCTTGCGCTGATATGGCTCCCGGGCCGGATCGCTTCCACCGTCAGATGCTCGAACACCTCTCAGTGGACTGCCAGCGACGCCTCCTAGACCTTTACAACCATATTTGGCTTCCCGTCGCAATGGCGGGAAGGCAACTTAAGCCCCGTTTTGAAACCTGGCAAGAACCCACTGTTTCAAGTTGCTCGAACGCGTGGTGAGCTGGCGGTTGAGTTGGGTACTCGAGTCTCGGGGCCTTCTGGATCTGTCTCAGGGTGGGTTCCGTAAAGGCCGCTCTGCCGCCGATAATCTGCTGAGCTTGGAGTCTGCCATCTGTATGGCCTTTGCCCGCCGTCAGCACGTCGTCGCTGTCTTTTTTGACATGCGGAAGGCATACGATACGACATGGCGACATCACATCCTCTCTACACTTCATGGTTGGGGTCTTTGGGGTCCACTGCCGATTATCATTAATGGGCTCGCTCCGGCGGTGGGAACGTCTGTCTCAGCATCCTTGTATGCTGACGACTTCAGCCTCTACTATCGCTCCATTGGCATTGCAGCTGCTGAACGTCAGCTTCAGGGCGCCATCCGCAAGGCACAGTCTTGGGCTGTAGCGCGTGGCTTCCAGTTTTCGGCTGCCAAGACCTGCGTTGTGCATTTCTGCCGGCGACGGACTGTTGGCCCTGAGCCATGGCTTTATCTTGATGGCGAACCTCTTGCTGTGGTGGAGATGCATCGGTTTTTGGGTGTGGTTTTTGATGCCCGGTTGACTTGGCTCCCTCATACTCGGCAGCTTAAACAGATGTCCTGGCGGCATCGTAAAGCTCTGCAATGCAACGTTTACTGGCCGCTTATGCTACGCACGTTTGTAGCTTACCCGGGCATCCTAATTATCGTCTCCTGTTCCCTCAGTCGGTCGTCCATCTCCCAGAACGTCGGCCCCTTTTCGGGTTGTACGATCGCGGTCTACGTCAGAGAGTTTCTCTCCAGGCTTGGGGTTTTCCCTCTTCCACCTCCTTTCTGGGCCCCTCTGCGTGCACCCCCATGGTGTGTGCCCCGCCCATACCTTGAGCTCGAATTGTCACAGGGCCGGAAGGACTCAGTCCTCCAGTGGCCTTCCGCCGCCGCTTTCTTTCCATCCTTTCCATGTATCAGGGCTCTGGCGTTGTTTACACTGACGGTTCGATGGTTGCTGGTCGTGTCGGTTTTGCTCTCACTCTAGGCGACCATTATGAACAACACTCATTGCCGGCTGGCTGCAGCGTTTTCACTGCTGAGCTGCTCGCCATCTTTCGTGCCCTAGAGTATATCCTGCTCAGGTGAGTCCTTCGTTATCTGTAGCGACTCCCTGAGCAGTTTGCAAGCTATCAACCAGTATTTCCCTCGCTCTCGTCTGGTGATGGCTGTCCAAGAGTCCCTCCTTACTCTTGCCCATTGCGGCCGCTCCGTGGTCTTAGTGTGGACGCCGGGTCATGTCGGCATCCCAGGAAATGAACATGTTGACGTGCTGGCCAAACAGGCTGTCGGTGCACCAGCCTTATCGATTGGCCTTTTGGAGAATGACCTCAGATCCGTTTTGCGACAGAACCTACTTCGCACTTGGGGTGAAGAATGGCGCTCCCTGCCTTCTCCCAACAAACTTCGGGTCATCAAGGAGGCTACTGGTGCGTTGCGCTCCTCCTTGCGGATCTCTGGCAAGGAGTCTCTCTGCAGACTGCGCATTGGGCACAACCGGATGACGCACAGCCACTTATTACGCCGTGAGGACCCTCCACATTTTGAAACTTCCTGGCAGATTAAAACTGTGTGCCCGACCGAGACTCGAACTCGGGACCTTTGCCTTTCGCGGGCAAGTGCTCTACCATCTGAGCTACCGAAGCACGACTCACGCCCGGTCCTCACAGCTTTACTTCTGCCAGTACCTCGTCTCCTACCTTCCAAACTTTACAGAAGCTCTCGCAGGAGAGCTTCTGTAAAGTTTGGAAGGTAGGAGAGGAGGTACTGGCAGAAGTAAAGCTGTGAGGACCGGGCGTGAGTCGTGCTTCGGTAGCTCAGATGGTAGAGCACTTGCCCGCGAAAGGCAAAGGTCCCGAGTTTGAGTCTCGGTCGGGCACACAGTTTTAATCTGCCAGGAAGTTTCATATCAGCGCACACTCCGCTGCAGAGTGAAAATCTCATTCCCTCCACATTTTGTTGGCCTCTCCGCTTTTAACTGCGCTCAGGCAGACGTTAGCGCTGCCTGATACGCTCCCTGCACTTTTAACAGATGACACTGCCATGGGAGGCATAGTTTTCCGTTTTATTCGTGCAGGGGGCATTTATCACTTGATCTGTCTTTATTTTGTGTTGAGTCTGGCCTTTGGCCTGCGATTTTAAACTGAGCTTTTTAGTGTGTTTCTTGGTGGTTGGCTTTTACTTTTTTGTCTCTATGGTCGGCCGACCGCTGTCACACTCTGTGTGATTTTAATTCCTTTTGTCTGGTCTCTGTTTAAGTCTCTCTTGTCCTATGTCGTCTCTTGTCGTCTCCATTGTTCGTTTTAATTGTTTGTGGGTGTTTGAAGGTTTTGGGAAAAGGGACCGATGACCCTAGCAGTCTGGTCCCTTCAATCCCACAAACCATAACATTTGTAGTAATACAGGCATTAAAAAAAGAATAGAAATAAGCATATATATGAATATTACAGGAATTATGACATAAGTAAATAAATGAAAAATGAAAATATCCTTAGAAACATTAACTTGACACATGAGCATTAAAAGAAAACATAACAGAATAAATAATATCTGAACATCTTTCTAAAGTTAAGAATGTGGTACAAAAACAGACTAGATTTGATGATAACAGTATTCCTCATTGTAGTGAATGCTGCTTAATATTAGAAGAAAAAGATTCTACCTAATTTATCTTAACAGGTAAACATGCAGAGACAAGAAGAACACAGACACACTAGGGTACACATAAACATAGTGGAATAACACAAACGAAAGGACAGGATCTGTTTTCAGTATAACATTTAGTACTGCAGTACTTGCAGTGCGCATTTTATACTTCTATTTCATTTCATTTTGTCGATAATATCCTTCATGCTGATACCTCTTTAACTTTCTGCCAAAACTACTTCATTTCCAAGCAAAACTTCATTTAATTCTCTTAGATCTCTTCTTATTTCAACATATGTTCCCGCAAAAAAGGCCTATCTAAGGATGCTATCTATAATTTCATACTTTCACATATTTTTTAACCCATCATTCTTTCCCCAATAAAATCCTACCTAAACTTGTTGTCACTATACCCTACTTACCTGTTGATTCCCAAAATAATTGTTCATCATTATACAATAATCTTTGCCTAAACCTTTTCCTTATAGCGTCTCAATGTATTTCTTACCAAATCACCTCAACTCATTTTCTTATATAGGATACCCCCACTTGAGCTAACTTAAATCTACTGAGCTCAGATACGTAAACTAGAGAATGAGCCAATGCTGCAGCACAAAATAATTAACGCAAACAACTACAACAACAAATGCAAATTTGAAAAGCTAGCAGCAGCATATTCAAATTAGAAAAGAAAATCCAACATTATAACTAATATAAAGCAATATGCAGGAAACAAGGAAAATTAATCATTGGTGAAACTTACTTTGCACAGTAATACAATGTGACATTCAGTAAGACACTGCCTGACAAATAG
Organism: Schistocerca americana; assembly: GCF_021461395.2. Taxonomy (NCBI): domain Eukaryota; kingdom Metazoa; phylum Arthropoda; class Insecta; order Orthoptera; family Acrididae; genus Schistocerca; species Schistocerca americana. The sequence continues at coordinate 112,706,196 of NC_060127.1, forward strand.
CAGCAGCAAATGCAATAACTTATACCTAAACATGACAAAGCACTATCAGGGAAAAAATATTATAGGAAAGGCAGCAATGCAGATAAGGGAAATGTCTATTCACATCATAATGTCTATATCACATCTTAACATTAAAGTGGTGCATCACAACAACTTATTCTATCAAAAATTTACAAAGTCCTTTAAAGAAAATTATGAATGCAATGCTGTTACTAGTCCCTTCTCCTTCTTATTGTTCTGTCGTTTCCAAGTGCTCCTTTTTTAGGAATGTGGATCATAAAATTATTATTTAATGGAGCTGTTAACAGAAAGTGTTCACATTACTGTACGCATTAAATGTTATTTTATGGCTCTGAGCACTATGGGACTTAACATCTATGGTCATCAGTCCCCTAGAACATAGAACTACTTAAACCTAACTAACCTAAGGACACCACACAACACCCAGTCATCACGAGGCAGAAAAAATCCCTAACCCCGCCGGGAATCGAACCCGGGAACCCGGACGCGGGAAGCGAGAACGCTACCGCACGACTACGAGCTGCGGACTTCTATTTTACAAAACCAATGCGGTAGCGCAGCTAGAAACCAGGTATCAAATAAAGTAAGCAGATATGTAGAAAGCCAAACATAAAAACATCATTCAATAGCCATGTGGCATTTCATGTCAGTAGAAATTCTCTCGACTCTCGTAGACACTTGTCATAATCAGGTGTGTAAAAGCAAGAACACTTATCATCAATTCATAAGCATTTCAGTAAGTAGAGCAAAGTACAAGCTCCAGAGTGTAGTCATATGTTTCTAAGTAATAGTGTGTCGTGTTTGTGGCGCTTTCTGCAAGTAAATGTCAATAGCGAGGTCAACGACCTCTCTTTTCTACAGCTGTACGAGCGCTTGTGGGAGTACAGTAAGATTAAAAGCGGCTAAAGCGACACCAGCAAAGTTGACAGGCAACACAACAACGGGACTTTCCTGAAGGCTACGTGCAGCCGGACACAGCAGAGCATTACGTCAAGATCATATACAAAATGCATCACTCAAAGCTCTTGCAGTGTTAATACGATTCCTAAAGTAAATGTGAACAGTTCCCAACATGCACACAAAGTACAATTTCATAAGTGCAGAGTAATCAAACTGCGTAATTAATCAGACACATGTCAGAGACATAGTAAAAGAAACATTTAGTTCTTCATTTAAATAACCAAATAGCTGTGTAATTCTGTGTGAAAGAAATATGGCACCGATGTATAAAACTGTATAAACAAATATTATATTAGCTAGGGCTCCGTGCGCTTGCCACCCGCATGGTACTCAAAGTAGACGTATCCCCACAATGTAATTATACCTCAGATGTTATAGTTTAAACTGTGGAATAAAATGTATCACCGAAAACCTTCTCTGCATCATTGTAATTCAAAAATATTTCTAAAAATGTTCCAATTACAAAACTTAATCACTCAAATGCGTGTCACGTAGCGCTTGACTGTACTTCTGGCTGTAAGGGAATTTCTGTCGTTGCTTAGCGGTAAAAATGTGCCAAGTGTCGTAGTTATCGTCGTTCATAAACCAAGTTTTCCAAAATTCAGTATACTTACCTTGTCAGACGCAGAAGTAAAGTGCTATCCATAGAAGTGTCGTAGTTATTATGTTCATTGCTGTAACCTTGAAAGAACTATACTGTAACTTGTTGTTGTGTTAGGAAAATAACTGTCTCATCGTAGCCATGTCTCAAAAGTCATTAAGGAAACATGTTATACTTTTCAGAAGCAAGCCGGCCGGTGTGGCCGTGCGTTTCTAGGAGCATCAGTCTGGAACCGCGTGACAGCTGCGGTCGCAGGTTCGAATCCTGCCTCGGGCATGTATGTGTGTGCTGTCCTTAGGTTAGTTAGGTTTTAGTAGTTCTAGGGGACTGATGACCACAGATGTTAAGTTCCATAGTGCTCAGAGCCATTTGAACCCTTTTTTTTTTTTCAGAAGCACGAAGAAATCTGTGCAGACATAAAACAGAAACAGCAAAAAAGCAATAATGGAAATTATGTTGCTTATAAGTAGCGTCGTAGTATAAACCAAACCAAATACTGTGTCGTCTGTGCCGGCCGGTGTCGCCGAGCGGTTCTAGGCGCTACAGTCTGGGACCACGCAACCGCTACGGTCGCGGGTTCGAATCCTGCCTCGGGCATGGATGTGTATGATGTCCGTAGGTTAGTTAGGTTTAAGTAGTTCTAAGTTTTATGGGACTGATGACCTCAGAAGTTAAGTCCCATAGTGCTCAGAGCCATTTGAACCATTTTTTTGTCGTCTGTGACCTCTCAGAAAGTACTTTAAATAAAAAATCTCATTTCAAGTAAACCACAATGTTGCAGTAACACTCATTAGCAGTATATGTTCCAAGAATGTGAACCTTATGCACAATAAGACTGTGTTGTCTGTTCCCTATAAAAGTGAACTAGCAAAATTACTGTCTTAATAAGTTCCATATGTTCTTGATTAGATAGTTAACTTCAAAACATCGCTGAATACGAAATGTGACAAAGCGTATTAATAGCTTGAAGTGAAAAATTTAATGGCAAAGATTAGGTCAGAAAGCAAGCTTTTTCTCAATAAACGGTTTTACACGAGAAATGTGCTCTAATGACCAATTAGGAGGAAAACAGTAAGAAAATTGATGAAGCCAAGCCTGTGGGTGTATATCATTGCCAGAATTCTTGAATGTTTTAAATTTACGTGTTATGATCAAGAGCTTATATTCAAAGTAATCGTGACGCCGAGTCGCAAATCGGTCATCCTTACATCGTGTCTGCGGTTTCATCTCAAGGCTCGCTGCAACTTGCCGACTTCTATCAAGATCTCCGAAATTCCATATATTATTGCCATGTGACTTTTGTGTCGTAATTATATCTACTGTTTCATTAAGGTTTTCCCGAGTTGTTACATGTTGAGTGTGTATGGGTACATGCAAAGTGTCGTGATTTTCATGTACAATAACCTGCAGTTCTTTTATGGCAGCTTCATGATTCTGTAATGTGTCTTCACGTCGCGAAAAAATAGGCTGAGAATCGTCACAGATTTGTGTTTTTACATCTTCAGAAACTATTTGATATTTCGATTCGATTTCGGGTGTCTCAGCCGTTAAATATTCATGTGTTTGTTGAAGTGGTTGTTCAACTGTGTTAAATTTTTGGAGGTGTTGCAGTATCCGTTCCTGATATTGTTCCATTTGTTGGTGTTGTATTTGTTTCTGATTTTGTTCCATTTGTTGCTATATTACTGCCTGATTTTGAATTATTTTCAATACAAATGCATGAGTGAGTGAAACATGTTCCATTGTGCTATTTGGTAATGCATTTCCATTGGCAACATTGGTATTTTGAAAGGCAGAAAATGAGAATTGATTTAGTTGAGAAAAGTGTAATGACGCAAAACCTTAATCTACAGTATTTGCAAGATTTGGTTCTGACACTTCGCATTCCTGAGGCGGATAGTTACCGACAGATCAATCGACAATAGTTCCCTGTTCACTGATTTCCTCGCTTTCTTCGCCACTATTTACTGCCTGGTGAATGTCCCATGCATTATTACCAAATTATTATCCTGAACATTTGTAAATTCGTTACAAGTTGGTGCTAACTCGGTACGCTCGTCTTCACTGTCATTTCTCAATTTGCTAATATTATGTTTTTCACATGCCATGACTATCAATTTCACACGATAACACACAAAAAACAATTTCAAGAGCAAAAATATAGGAGAACACACTAAATAGCACTGAAAATAAGATATATCTAATTAGTTCCAAATGCGACTGTGAGATACTTAGTGCAGATCCACTTGCACGTCAGAACTGGTTTGCTCATTATAATTTAGTACAACAATAAGAGACTACAACTACAAAGGAAATTCCATATACAATTACGCGGTAGCAGTAAACAATAACTAATCTCTAGTCATGTATTAATTATTCGAACTACAAGAAAATCAGAAGATTCCAGTGAGGTATCCTGGCAGGATCGTTAGGTGAAACTACTTCGTTTTTACTTAAATTGCTGAATGCAACCGAACCTTCTTGGACTACTTAGTAAAGTGAACCTACTGTCTCTTTGCTTAATTTTTATTATTTCAACACTGATCTACAAAATTTTCACTGACAAATACAACTCAAACTTATCCCATTCACTTATTGCCCGCAATATCTAAGCGCCACGCAATCTGACTGCAAATAATAAACACAAAAGATTACCCTGAATTAGAAAAAATCCTAACAATAAGCAACACATTTTCATAACTCACTTACGTCAAGAAAATCTTCACAACACAAACTACAGCCAGCAACAACAACAGCCAGCTAAATAAAAAGATTCTAACTACAAATTGACATGTGGTTAGCAAAGGAAAGATTTTGTAGCCGAGCAAACAATGTATTTAGCAAATTTTATCTTAATCATGTGAGATCCAAGTCCAGAATTATATAATCGTCAATAGTTCCACTTACCAAACATTAGCAGATACATCAGTTATCATTTTACAATCCATATCCAATCAATACTAAATTTCCATGAAGGACACACGTCCACAACGCCCGCTCGCGTTAACATTGCTAAGTTCCATCAATGCTAACTTTTAACTCACAACTGCGAGTCTCTCCAACCACAGAGTCTCTTAGCGAGGGCGCAGAGTGCTGTCGGAGATATTAATGCAGTCTATAGCGCTGCCATCACAGAAACATTTAAACGCGCTACTTACGACTTGATGCAAGCATATCTCAGGTGCATCCGAGACATGTTCTATGGGATTCAAATCGGGAGAGCGAGCAGGCCACGCAATGCATAGAATATCTTCTGCTTCCATAAAACATTAGTCACCTGTGCTCTATAAGGTCGAGCATTATCGTCCATCAGTACGAAGTCTGGGAACACAACACCTCGCAAGGACCACAAATGAGGTCCCAAGATCTTATAACGATACCTGACAGCAGTTAAACCTTGCCTACTCTGCATCTACATCGTACTCCGCAAGTCACCTAATGGTGTGTGGCGAGGATACTTTCGGTACCACCATCTGATCCCTCCAACCCTGCTCCACCCGTGAATAGTGCGTGGGAAGAATGATTGTCGGTGAGTTTCTGTATTGGCTCTAATTTCTCGAATTTCCTCATCACGGTCAATGTTGTTGTTGTTGCGGTCTTCAGTCCTGAGACTGGTTTGATGCAGCTCTCCATGCTACTCTATCCTGTGCAAGCTTTTTCATCTCCCAGTACCTACTGCAACCTACATCCTTCTGAATCTGCTTAGTGGATTCATCTCTTGGTCTCCCTCTACGATTTTTACCCTCCACGCTGCCCTCCAACACTAAATTGGTGATCCATTGATGCCTCAGAACGTGTCCTACCAACCGATCCCTTCTTCTGGTCAAGTTTTGCCACAAACTTCTCTTCTCCCCAATCCTATTCAATACTTTCTCATTAGTTATGTGATCTACCCATCTAATCTTCAGCATTCTTCTGTAGCACCACATTTCGAAAGCTTCTATTCTCTTCTTGTCCAAACTATTTATCGTCCATGTTTCACTTCCATACATGGCTACACTCCATACGAATACTTTCAGAAATGACTTCCTGACACTTAAATCAATACTGGATGTTAACAAATTTCTCTTCTTCAGAAACGCTTTCCTTGCCATTGCCAGTCTACATTTTATATCCTCTCTACTTCGACCATCATCAGTTATTTTGCTCCCCAAATAGCAAAACTCCTTTACTACTTTAAGTGCCTCATTTCCTAATCTAATTCCCTCAGCATCACCCGACTTAATTCGACTATATTCCATTATCCTTGTTTTGCTTTTGTTGATGTTCATCTTATATCCTCCTTTCAAGACACTGTCCATTCCATTCAACTGCTCTTGCAAGTTCTTTGCTGTCTCTGACAGAACTACAATGTCATCGGCGAACCTCAAAGTTTTTATTTCTTCTCCATGAATTTTAATACCTACTCCGAATTTTTCTTTTGTTTCCTTTACTGCTTTCTCAATATACAGATTGAACAACATCGGGGAGAGGCTACAACCCTGTCTTACTCCCTTCCCAACCACTGCTTCCCTGTCATGTCCCTCGACTCTTATAACTGCCATCTGGTTTCTGTACAAATTGTAAATAACCTTTCGCTCCCTGTATTTTACCCCTGCCACCTTTAGAATTTGAAAGAGAGTATTCCAGTCAACATTGTCAAAAGCTTTCTCTAAATCTACAAATGCTAGAAACGTAGGTTTGCCTTTCCTTAATCTTTCTTCTAAGATACGTCGTAAGGTCAGTATTGCCTCACGTGTTCCAGTGTTTCTACGGAATCCAAACTGATATTCCCCGAGGTTGGCTTCTACCGGTTTTTCCATTCGTGTGTAAAGAATTCGTGTTAGTATTTTGCAGCTGTGACTTATTAAGCTGATAGTTCGGTAATTTTCACATCTGTCAACACCTGCTTTCTTTGGGATTGGAATTATTGTATTAGTCTGAGGGCATTTCGCCTATTTCATACATCTTGCTCACCAGATGGTAGAGTTTTGTCAGGACTGGCTCTCCCACGGCCGTCGGTAGTTCCAATGGAATATTGTCTACTCCGGGGGCCTTGTTTCGACTCAGGTCTTTCAGTGCTCTGTCAAACTCTTCACGCAGTATCATATCTCCCATTTCATCTTCATCTACATCCTCTTCCATTTCCATAATATTGTCCTCAAGTACATTGCCCTTGTATAGACCCTCTATATACTCCTTCCACCTTTCTGCTTTCCCTTCTTTGCTTAGAACAGGGTTTCCATCTGAGCTCTTGATATTCATACAAGTTGTTCTCTTATCTCCAAAGGTCTCTTTAATTTTCCTGTAGGCGGTATCTATCTTACCCCTAGTGAGATAGGACTCTACTTCCTTACATTTGTCCTCTAGCCATCCCTGCTTAGCCATTTTGCACTTCCTGTCGATCTCATTTTTGAGACGTTTGTATTCCTTTTTGCCTGTTTCACTTACTGCATTTTTATATTTTCTCCTTTCATCAATTAAATTCAATATTTCTTCTGTTACCCAAGGATTTCTACTAGCCCTCGTCTTTTTACCTACTTGATCCTCTGCTGCCTTCACTACTTCATCCCTCAAAGCTACCCATTCTTCTTCTGCTGTATTTCTTTCCCCCATTCCTGTCAATTGCTCCCTTATGCTCTCCCTGAAACTCTGTACAATCTCTGGTTCTTTTAGTTTATCCAGGTCCCATCTCCTTAAATTCCCACCTTTTTGCAGTTTCTTCAGTTTTAATCTACAGGTCATAACCAATAGATTGTGGTCAGAGTCCACATCTGCCCCTGGAAATGTCTTACAATTTAAAACCTGGTTCCTAAATCTCTGTCTTACCATTATATAATCTATCTGAAACCTTTTAGTATCTCCAGGGTTCTTCCATATATACAACCTTCTTTCATGATTCTTAAACCAAGTGTTAGTTATGATTATGTTGTGCTCTGTGCAAAATTCGACCAGGCGGCTTCCTCTATCATTTCTGTCCCCCAATCCATATTCACCTACTATGTTTCCTTCCCTCCCTTGTCCTACACTCGAATTCCAGTCACCCATGACTATTAAATTTTCGTCTCCCTTCACAATCTGAATAATTTCTTTTATTTCATCATACATTTCTTCAATTTCTTCGTCATCTGCAGAGCTAGTTGGCATATAAACTTGTACTACTGTAGTAGGCGTGGGCTTCGTATCTATCTTGGCCACAATAATGCGTTCACTATGCTGTTTGTAGTAGCTTACCCGCATTCCTATTTTCCTATTCATTATTAAACCTACTCCTGCATTATCCCTATTTGATATTGTGTTTATAACCCTGTAGTCACCTGACCAGAAGTCTTGTTCCTCCTGCCACCGAACTTCACTAATTCCCACTATATCTAACTTCAACCTATCCATTTCCCTTTTTAAATTTTCTAACCTACCTGCCCGATTAAGGGATCTGACATTCCACGCTCCGATCCGTAGACCGCCAGTTTTCTTTCTCCTGATAATGACATCCTCTTGAGTAGTCCCCGCCCGGAGATCCGAATAGGGGACTATTTTACCTCCGGAATATTTTACCCAAGAGGACGCCATCATCATGTAATCATACAGTAAAGCTGCATGCCCTCGGGAAAAATTACGGCTGTAGTTTCCCCTTGCTTTCAGCCGTTCACAGTACCAGTTCGTGGTCAATAAGCGAGATTTATATGGGCGGAAGGGGGGGGGGGGGGGGGGGAAGGTAAAATGTTGTCCGACTCCCCCTTGAAAAGTGATGTCTCGAAATTTGAATAGTAAATCTCTCCGTGATGCACAACGCCTCTCTTGTAATGTCTGCCAATGAAGTTTGTTTAGCATCTCCCTAATACTCACCAGTTAAACGACCTCGTGACGAAACGCGCCGCTCTTCGTTGGACTTCTCTAATTCCTCTATCAGTCCTACCTGATAGGGATACCAGATAGATGAACAGTACTCAAGAATCGGGCGAACAAGCGCCTTATATGACCCTTCATTTGTGGATGTGTTACATTTCCTTCAGATTCTTTCGACGAATCTGAGTCTGGTGTTTGCTTATCCCATTATCTGTTTTACATGCTCATTCAATTTCAGGTCGCTCTTGATAATAACGCCTAGTTATTTTACGGCAGACGTTGTCTCCAGATGTTTGTCATGAATAGTGTAGCTATTTAGTAGTGGATTTCTTTTCCTATGTATGCGCAGTATGTTACATTTATATACGTTCAGGGTCAACTGCAAGAGTCTGCTCCATTCATCAATTCTCTGCAGGTCGTTCTGCATATTCTCTCTATCTTCTTGTGTTGTTACTCTGATATAGACAACTGCATCATCTGTGAATACCCTTAAAGAGCATTCGACGCTTTCTACTAGATGATTTATATATATTGTAAACACCAACGGTCCTATCACACTTCCCTGTGGTGCTAGGGATATTAATTTTACATCGATTTAGTTCCGTTAAGAGCGACTTGTTGAGTTCTATGTGTAAGAAAGTCTTGAATCCAATCAAAGGTCTGCTCCTATACTTAGTGAGTTCGTATTTGTTTCATTAAAGGGCAATTTGGGACGGCTTCAAATGCCTTACTGAATCAATACGGCATCAACCTGAACGCCGTTGTCCACTGTGCTGTGGATCTCATGCAAGAACAGGGTCAGCTAAGTTTCACAGGATCTCTATTAGCGGAACCCACATTGATTTTTACAGAGGAGATTTTCATTTTCCAAAAACGTCATAATTCTTGAGCATAAAACATGTTTCATAATTCGATAAGAGATTGACGTCAACGATATAGGTCTATAATTGTGTGGATCTGTCTTATGGCCTTTCTTAAAAACGAGAATGACCTGCGAATTTTTCCAGTCATTAGGTACCTTCTATTGCTCAAGCGATCTATGATAAATTACTGCTAGAAGGGGAACAAGTTCTCTTGCCCAATCTTTGTAGAATCTTATAGGGTATCTCATCTATTCACGAAGCATTTCCACTACTAAGTGATTGTAGGTGCTTTTCAGTTCCGCGATCAGTTCTCTCAATATCTGCAATTTCGATGTTCGTATGACGATTGAAAGGAGGGACAGTGTTACTATTTTCCGCGGTGAAACAACTTCGGAAGACCGAATTCAGTATTTCGGACTTCTCTCTGTTATCTTCCTTACCGATGCCTGTGTGGTCGCTGGTTTTGACCCACTTACTGATTTTACGCCCGCATCTCGTGGTCGTGCGGTAGCGTTCTCGCTTCCCACGCCCGGGTTCCCGGGTTCGATTCCCGGCGGGGTCAGGGATTTTCACTGCCTCGTGATGGCTGGGTGTTGTGTGCTGTCCTTAGGTTAGTTAGGTTTAAGTAGTTCTAAGTTCTAGGGGACTTATGACCACAGCAGTTGAGTCCCATAGTGCTCAGAGCCATTTGAACCATTTGAACTGATTTTACGTACGACCAAAATCTCTTGGGGTTTTTATTTGGGTCGGTTGACAACATCTTAGTTTCAAAATCATTCAACGCTTCTCTCATTGCTCTCTTTACGCTTATTGTCGCTTCGTTCAGCTTTTATTTGTCAGCTAGTTTTTTTTGCTTCTCTTGAATCTGAGATGAAGTGCTTTTTGTTTACGCAGCGCTTTCCTCAAAATGGTTCAAATGGCTCTGAGCACTATGGGACTTAACTACTTTGGTTATCAGTCCCCTAGAACTTAGAACTACTTAAACCTAACTAACCTAAGGACATCACACACATCCATGCCCGAGGCAGGATTCGAACCTGCTACCGTAGCGTCGCGCGGTTCCGGACTGTAGCGCCTAGAACCGGTCGACCACTCCGGCCGGCGCGCTTTCCCAACGCGGCTATTAAACCAAGGTGGATCTTTCCCATCCCATAAAACCTTACTCGAAACATACTTGTGTAGGGCATATTGATCGATGCTTTTGAATTTTTCCCAGATGTTCTGCACATCTTCGGCCTCATCACCGAATATTTGAAGCTGATTGCTGAGAGATTCTTAAATTTGTATGCACTTACCCTTGCCGAGCAAATATATCTTCCTACTTCTCTTAACATTCCTTGTATGGCCCGTTGTCGTAGATGCGGTCACAGCCTTATGATCAGTGATACTTTCCTCTACATTAATTGATTCGATAAGTTCAGGTCTGTTTGTTGTCAGGAGGCCTAAGACGTTACCCTTAAGAGTTGGTTCTCCAACGATCTGCTCAAGGTAATTTTCGGACAATGCCACACGAATCCCTGTCTCTGGCACCAGATTTGGCGGCATAACACTCCCAATCTATACCTGGCAATTTGAAGTCTCCCCCTATTACAACGGTATGATCAGGAAAATTACTGATGATATTCTGCAAGTTTTGTCTGAAGCGCCCTACAACTAGAGATCCTGACCCAGGTGGTCTATAAAAGCATTCGATCACAATTGTTGACCGTTCTTTCATACTCAGTTTCACCCAGTTTAATTCACATTCGGAATCCGTGATAAACTCGCTAGATTTTATCGAATTTTTTACTGCAATAAACACGCCGCCATCATTGGTAACTGACCAATAAACATTCCAGTCTGAACTTAGGATTTCCTTGTGATTAACGTCTGGTTTCAACCATCTCCCTGTTCACAATACTAATTGTGCATTATAACCTACAGTACGCGATACTAATTCTGGTACTTTTCCTTGGATGCTAGTGCAGTTTACTAAAGTCATATTAATCTTTTCTAGCTATGATCTGCGAGGAAGAAGACTGTCTGTCACTGTAGCTGATTTAACAGGCAAATCGTCTTTGCTCCCAAGGGAGGGATCCTCTAACCTAAAAAATGCCCACGTGTACGCCACACTAACTCCGATACCATAACAGCTGCTTCCTGCGTGTAGTGCACGGCTGACCTATCAAGGGGAACACTACAGTTCTGCACACGATAGCGGAGGTTGAGAAATTAGCATCCGATAGCATCGCAGAGCCGTCTGAGCCTCTGGTTTATACCTTCCACTCAGAGGACCGCGATCAACTCTGGGTTTTTTTCCTTGGTCATCAGTCTACTGGCTGGTTTGATGCGGCCCGCCACGAATTCCTTTCCTGTGCTAACCTCTTCATCTCAGAGTAGCACTTGCAAACTACGTCCTCAATTATTTGCTTGACGTATTCCAATCTCTGTCTTCCTCTACAGTTTTTGCCCTCTACAGCTCCCTCTAGTACCATGGAAGTCATTCCCTCATGTCATAGCAGATGTCCTATCATCCTGTCCCTTCTCCTTATCAGTGTTATCCATATATTCCTTTCCTCTCCGATTCTGCGTAGAACCTCTTCATTCCTTACCTTATCAGTCCACCTAATTTTCAACATTCGTCTATAGCACCACATCTCAGATGCTTCGATTCTCTTCTGTTCCGGTTTTCCCACAGTCCATGTTTCACTACCATACAATGCTGTACTCCAGACGCACATCCTCAGAAATTTCTTCCTTAAATTAAGGCCGGTATTTGATATTAGTAGACTTCTCTTGACCAGAAATGCCTTTTTTGCCATAGCGCGTCTGCTTTTGATGTCCTCCTTGCTCCGTCCGTTATTGGTTATTTTACTGCCTAGGTACCAGAATTCCTTAACTTAATTGACTTCGTGACCATCAATCCTGGTGTTAAGTTTCTCGCTGTTCTCATTTCTACAACTTCTCATTACCCTCGTCTTTCTCCGATTTACTCTCAAACCATACTGTGTACTCATTAGACTGTTCATTCCGTTCAGCAGATCATTTAATTCTTCTTCACTTTCACTCAGGATAGCAATGTCATCAGCGAATCGTATCATTGATATCCTTTCACCTTGTATTTTAATTACACTCCTGAACCTTTCTTTTATTTCCATCACTGCTTCCTCGATGTACAGACTGAAGAGTAGGGGCGAAAGGCTACAGCCTTGTCTTACACCCTTCTTAATACGAGCACTTCGTTCTTGATCGTCCACTCTTATTATTCCCTCTTGGTTGTTGTACATATTGTATATGACCCATCTTTCCCTATAGCCTACCCCTACTTTCTTCAGAATCTCGAACAGCTTGTACCATTTTATATTGTCGAACGCTTTTTCCAGGTCGACAAATCCTACGAAAGTGTCTTGATTTTTCTTTAGCCTTGCTTCCATTATTAGCCTTAACGTCAGAATTGCCTCCTTCGTCCCTTTACTTTTCCTAAAGCCAAACTGATCCTCACCTAGCGCATTCTCAATTTTCTTTTCCATTCTTCTGTATATTATTCTTCTAAGCAGCTTCGATGCATGAGCTGTTAAGCTGATTGTGCGATAATTCTTGCACTTGTCAGCTCTTGCCGTCTTCGGAATTGTGTGGATGATGCTTTTCCGAAAGTCAGATGGTATATTGCCAGACTCATATATTCTACACACCAACGTGAATAGTCGTTTTGTTGCCACTTCCCCCAATGATTTTAGAAATTCTGCCTTATTTGACCGCAAGTCCTCCAAAGCTCTTTTAAATTCCGATTCTAATACTGGATCCCCTACCTCTTCTAAATCGACTCCTGTTTCTTCTTCTATCACATCAGACAAATCTTCACCCTCATAGATGCTTTCAGTGTATTCTTTCCACCTATCTGCTCCCTCCTCTGCATTTAACAGTGGAATTCCCGTTGCACTCTTAATGTTACCACCGTTGCTTTTAATGTCACCAATGGTTGTTTTGACTTTCCTGTATGCTGAGTCTGTCCTTCCGACAATCATATCTTTTTCGATGTCTTCACATTTTTCCTGCAGCCATTTCGTCTTAGCTTCCCTGCACTTCCTATTTGTTTCATTCCTCAGCGACTTGTATTTCTGTATTCCTGATCATGTTTGTACTTCCTCCTTTCATCAATCAACTGAAGTATTTCTTCTTTTACCCATGATTTCTTCGCAGCTACCTTCATTGTACCTATGTTTTCCTTCCCAACTTCTGTGATGGCCCTTTTTAGAGATGTCCGTTCCTCTTCAACTGTACTGCTTACTGCGCTATTCCTTATTGCTGTATCTATAGCGTTAGAGAACTTCAAACGTATCTCGTCATTCCTTAGTACTTCCGTATCGCACTTCTTTGCGTATTGATTCTTCCTGACTAATGTCTTGAACTTCAGCCTACTCTTCATCACTACTATATTGTGATCTGAGTCTATATCTGCTGCTGGGTACGCCTTACAATCCAGTATCTGATTTCGGAATCTCTGTCTGACCATGATGTAATCTAATTGAAATCTTCCCGTATCTCCCGGCCTTTTCCAAGTATACCTCCTCCTCTTGTGATTCGTGAACAGGGTATTCGCAATTACTAGCTGAAACTAGTTACAGAACTCTATTAGTCTTTCTCCTCTTCCATTCTTTCTCCCAAGCCCATATTCTCCTGTAACCTTTTCTTCTACTCCTTCCCCTACAACTGCATTCCAGTCGCCCATGACTATTAGATTTTCGTCCCCCTTTACATACTGCATTACCCTTTCAATATCCTCATACAGTTTCTCAATCTGTTCATCTTCAGCTTGTTACGTCGGCATGTGTACCTGAACTATCGTTGTCGGTGTTGGTCTGCTGTCGATTCTGATTAGAACAACCTGGTCACTGAACTGTTCACAGTAACACACCCTCTGCCCTACCTTCCTATTCATAACGAATCCTACACCTGTTATACCATTTTCTGCTGCTGTTGATATTACCCGATACTCATCTGACAAGAAATCCTTGTCTTCCTTCCACTTCACTTCACTGACCCCTACTATATCTAGATTGAGCTTTTGCATTTCCCTTTTCAGATTTTCTAGTTTCCCTACCACGTTCAAGCTTGTGACATTCCACTCTCCGACTCGTAGAACGTTATCCTTTCGTTGACTATTCAATCTTTTTCTCATGGTAACCTCCCCCTTGGCAGTCCCCTCCCGGAGATCCGAATGGGGGTCTATTCTGGAATCTTTTGCCAATGGAGAGATCACCATGACACTTCTTCAATTACAGGCCACATGTCCTGTGGATACACGTTGCGTGTCTTTAATGCAGTGGTTTCCACTGCCTTCTGCATCCTCATGTTGATCATTGCTGATACTTCCGCCTTTAGGGGCAATTTCCCACCCCTAGGACAAGAGAGTGCCCTGAACCTCTATCCGCTTCTCCGCCCTCTTTGACAAGGCCGTTGGTAGAATGAGGCTGACTTCTTATGCCGCCAATGCTGTTTATTTATCAAAATTTAGGCAGTGGCGGGGATCTAACCCGGGTCCGAAGACGTTTTGATTATTAATCAAAGACGCTACCCCCAGGGGTACGATGCTACAAATAGCTTAGCCTGACCCCACGTGCGTTGCTAGTTGCTTTCACCAAATCAGCCATCCGCCGAAAGGACCCGAGGATGGACTCAGAACCCAAACGGTAGGCGTCATTCGTGCCGACATGTGCCACTACATGCAGCCGGTTGCACCCAGTGCGCTCGATAGCCGCCGGCAGGGCCTCCTCCACATCACGGATGAGACCTCCCGGCAAACATACCGAATGCACACTGGAACTCTTTCCCGCCTTGCCTGCACTCATTGAGGGGCTCTAACACCCGCCCAACACTGGAGCTCCCAATGACTATCATATCCACCCTCGGTACTTGTCCGGACTGGGCAGGAAAATCGACCGCTGACCCAACAGGAGAGGCATCCCATGCTGGCTCAGAGTTATCATCAACACTGGGAAGCACCTCGTACCTGTTGCTAAGACGTAGGGAGCCAGCCGCACGGCCTGCTCCCTCTTTCGCTTTCCGCCCAGTGGCACGCTTACTCATTACTGTCTGCCATCCACTATGGAGTGAGGACGGACCGGTCAGACGTTGCGTGTCGTAAACCGCAGCGACGTCCGGGTCACCAGGGGATTCCAGTGGCACCAAAGGTGTCGCAGGTCTCATCACTGGCGTCCCGACGTCGCCGCTACTTTGGGCATTAGCTAGAAGCTTGTCAACGGTTGCCAACGCAGCTTCCAGCTGTTTACTGATAGCAGACCACTCTCCTAGTATCCGCTCACAAAAGGCACAGTCCAAAGCCATATCGTACTGTGTATAGAATAGATATAAGCTCTCAAATGGCGCTACTGGGTTTGAAAATGTACCAAAGGAGAAAACAGTAACACTAAAAGTTGCTGTGCAGATTTCTCACTGTACTCTGAGATCGCAAGCTATTAAACAGAAATAAATTTCTCTACTGAAGTTAATGTATCAGGTGATTAAAAAGTCAGTATAAATTTCAAAACTTAATAAACCACAGAATAATGTAGATAGAGAGGTAAAAATTGGCACACGTGCTTGGAATGACATGGGGTTTTATTAGAACAAAAAAAACAAAGTTCACAAAATGTCCGACAGATGGCGCCGGACAGCAAAACGTCAGTGATTGCGCATGATAATCGTGTGTAAAAGTAGCTTTAATGAGAGAGAGAATCAGATGCACCAGCAGTCGCAGCATGTTGACGTTACCTGAAGAGGCGCTTTTAATGAAGCTGTATTAACAGAATGGGTAATGTGGTAGTTCAGCGTTACGATCCTATCGCCATAGGAAGGGGATTCGAACGGGTAAAGGTCCGTTGACAAATGCAGCTGTGGCGACAATAATTTCGAAGTTCGAAGCCACGGGTTGTTTAGACGATAGACCCTGTAGTGACCGACCAAGCACAAGGCGTACTGCTGCGGAGACAGTTCAGGAAGAAATGGAGACTGTAGCCGGTCCGCCTATGCACGGGCGTCAGCGCTCGTGCAGTCGCACGTCGCACCGGCATCCCATACACTACTGTTTCTTTGACACTTATCCGTACCCTCCGATGCTATCCCTACAAAATCCATCGGCATCATGAACTGTTACCTGGCGATTTAGTGAAGCGGAGAGCATTTGCGGTGTGGGCGTTTCAAAAGATGGCGGAAGATGACGATTGGTTGAGTAACGTGATGTGGACCGACGAAGCTCATTTCACGCTCCGAGGATCTGTCAACTCCCACAATTGCAGAATTTGGGCTACCGAAAATCCTAGAACTGTCGTGGAAAGTCCATTGCACGACAAGAAAGTCACGGTATGGGTTGTATTTACCACATCTACCATTATCGGGCCTTTTTCGTCGCGGAAATGCGTGATTCTGGTTTTTTAACTGCTACCGTGACGGGTGAGAGGTACTCCGATATGTTACAGAATCGCATCATCACCAGCCTGGTTGAAAAATTCCTGCTGGAACGTACGATGTTTATGCAGGATGGCGCTCCACCCCATACTGCTAGACGCGAGAAAGATCTCTTGCGCATGTCGTTTGGTGATGATCGTGTGCTCAGCCGCCACTTTCGACATGCTTGCCCTCCCAGGTCCCCGGACCTCAGTCCGTGCGATTATTGGCTTTGGGGTTACCTGAAGTTGCAAGTGTGTCGTGATCGAGCGACATCTCTAGGGATGCTGAAAGACAACATCCGACGCCAATGCCTCACCATAACTCCGGACATGCTTTACAGTGCTGTTCACAACATTATTCCTCGACTACAGCTATTGTTGAGGAATGATGGTGGACATATTGAGCATTTCCTATAAAGAACATCATCTTTGCTTTGTCTTACTTTGTTATGCTAATTATTGCGATTCTGATCAAATGAAGCACCACCTGTCGGACATTTTTTGAACTTTTGTATTGTTTTGGTTCTAATAAAACCCCATGTCATTCCAAGCACGTGTGTCAATTTGTACCTCTCTATTTACATCAATCCGTGATTTATTCTCTTTTCAAATTTATACTGACTTTTTGATTACCCGGTATTTACAGATATCTGTTATTAGAATTCCTGTTTGCCGAAAAAAGTAGAATGTACCGATCTAAACTGTGTGCTGTCTACTAGCACAAAATTAAAACTTAATGGCGTGACTGAGTTTATGACGGCGGGAAAATTTACACTAGGAAGCCGCCCCGCTAAGGATATTCAGAAGAGCTACGCAACAACAAAAACTACGATTAATTTTCTTACCACTAGTCTACACATTAAAAAAACACGTACAGTTCATTTCTTTCAAGAAGAACGTGAACAAAAAACAAAGACTAAATTATTTTATAGTTTATCAGACAAATGCTGCTGCTGCTCAGCTGCGCATCCTCTCGGCTCGGCAGCTGCCGCTACACTTTCGTGAATAACGTTTCGAGTGGTAAACGTAATCCTTGCCCACAACATTAGGGATCCTCCTCGATAGCAGTCTCTTTACACAATGCTTGGGTCTCGAAGTCGTGTTTCATGTTCCCTCCAGATGCGAATCCATCGAGAATCAATCTCCAGACTAAATTGGGACTCATCTGCCAAAAGAACATTGGCCAGCTCTTCCACCGCACATGTGGCATTGAGCCGTGGCGGACTGGCACCATGACCGGGTACTCTCGTTATATCATTGCGATCGGTTTTGGAGGGTATATGAGATCTTTGCATATCGTGTGGCTTTCTTCCGAGTTTGCGGGCTTCAAAAGGTGGCCGTTAGCGTTCAAAAGGAAAACGTAGAGAGACGTGGGACGTCTCTGGAGAAAGGAGTGTCGATTGCGACGAGGTGTGTCCTATCAGCGTAATATACCGCGCAATTGTATTGGTCGGCAAGTCTGTGTTTTCGGGCAGCTCGGAGATCCAAGTTTCATGACTTCTAGCAAGGGAAAGGTCCCTGAAAGAATGAGGTTAAGCTGTTTGAGCCGCTGAGTTGTGCTGTGTGCAAACATCAAGTAAGTTGGCCGTTAGTGTATGTGGCTGAGCGGCGCGTTGAGAGGCGTTTCACTTGCTACATGATTGAGGAACTTACACAGCCGTTAATCGAAAAGTATGTGTATCAGCTCCGTGTGAGAAGGTTAAATGCTGGCTTCGCAGTGAAGTCTTAGTTAATACAGTTATAACTAATCGACAGATGTAAAGGTAATATCTGGAGTACCACAGGAAAGTGTGATAGGACCGTTTGTGTTTCCAATATATATAAATGATCTAGTAGAATGCTTCGGATGCTCTTTAATGCTATTCGCAAATGATGCAGTTTCCCTTACCAAAATAGCAACTCCAGACGATAGTGAGAATTTGCAGAACGACCTGCTGAGAATTAATGACTGGTGCAGACTCTGGCAGCTGACCCTGAACGTTAATAAATGTAACATATTGCGCACACATAGGAAAAGAAATCCACTACTGTACACCTACACTATTAATGGCAAACAGCTGGAGACAGCGTCTACCGTAAAAATCTAGACTTAACTATCCAGGGCGACCTTAACTGGAATGACCATATAAAACACATAGAGGGAAAAGCAGACACCAGACTCAGATTCATCGGAAGAATCTGAAGGTAATGTAACTCCTTCACGAATGAAGTGGCTTATAAAGCTCTTGTTCGCCCGATTCTTGAGTACTGTCCACCTATCTGGGATCTATATCAGGAAGGACTGATAAAGGAGATAAAGAAGGTCCAACGAGGAGCGGAGCGTTTCGTCTCCGGGTCGTTTTGCTGGCGAGAGAGGGTTACGGACATGCTAAACAAACTCCACTGGCAGACGCTACAAGAGAGGCGTTGTGCATCACGGATAGATTTACAATTGAAATTTCGAGACACCACTTTTCAGGAGGAGTCGGAAAACATAACTTCACATACATCTCGCGTATTGACCACAGGGAGAAAATTCGAGAAATTCGAGCTAATACAGAAGCTCACCGACAATCATTCTTCTGACGCACAATTCACGAATTGACACTGCTGGAGGGATCGAATAGTGGTACCGAAAGTCCCCTCCACCACACACCATTACGAGTGTGTTGTAGATGTTGAATAGGCAATGTTTAACAGCTGTCATTTATCGTCATGAGATATTGGGACCTCATTTGCTGTTGTTGCGAGCTATTGTGTACCCAGACTTCGTATTAATGGACGATAATGCTCGACCCTGTAGAGCACGGGTGACTAATGTTTTATGAAAGCAGGAGATATTGCATGCATGGCTTTGCCGACTAGCTCTCCCGATTTGAATCGCATAGAGCATGTCTGGTATGCACTAGACAGTTGGCTTGCATCACTTTGTAAGTAGCCTGTTTATACGTTTCTACGATGGTTGGAACTTTAATAGTGGCATCTATTTATTTACAGCTCGTACGAAATAGATACGTGTTTCAAAGATTTATTGACCTTCATAGCAGTCACCAGCATAGTGTAAAAACCGTTGCCAATGATGTGGAATACTCTTTGCGGTGCCAGTTGTGTTGACAGTTCGAGCGGCGCTGTATAATGCCCTGCGAATTTGTAGCAGTTCTGAAGCGAATGCCATGAAGTGTTTCCTTCGGTTTAGAAATCGAGTAGAACTCACGAGGGCTTAATTCAGGGGAGTACAGTAGGTTGTGTAGCACTTAGCAGATCCATAAGTCAAATAAATCAGTAACAGCTTGCAAAGTATGTGCTGAGCATTGTCCTGCAAAATGATGGTCAGGTTCCGCAGAAAGTGTCATCACTTCTGTCTCTATGCAGTTCATTTTTGGAACACAATCTGCGACCAGCTTAGAGACAGAAGTGATGACACTTTCTGCATCACCTGACCATCATTTTGCAGGACAACGCTCAAGCACGTACAGTGCAAGCCGTAACTGATTTGCTTGACTGATGGGGCTGCTAAGTTCTATACCACCTACTGCACTCCCCTGACTTAAGCCCTCGTGATTTCAACTCGATTTCTAAACTGAAGGAAACACTTCACGGCATTTGCCTCAGAACTGCTACAAATTCGGCAGCAATAGACTGCGCCGCTCGAAATGTCAACACAACTGGCACTGCTAAGAGGATCCTACGACTTCCACGTCGCTGGCAACGGTTTATACACAAGTCCATAAAACCAACACACCTATCAGGCCTATTGTGAACTGAATTAATAGCCCATCCTACAAATTAATGAGAGAACTAAATGACATACTTGTAGAAAAATACACATTTGAAAAAATCATATTCCATACAGAACAGCATGGAACTTATTAACAGTTTGAAAGATATGACCGTACCACCTCAAGCCAAGCTTCTATCCCTAGGTATTGTTAACCTTTACAGCAGTATAACTGTAGGTGGAACATTTGAGATAATAATAATGAATCTATTGAGAAACAAGACAATGAGCCAACCAGAAATCATAGAACTTGTAGATGTACTTAATGTAGTGCTCTCACGTAATTACTTCTCTTTTAACAATAAAATTTACAAGCAGGACTGAGGACTAGGAATGGGAAGCCCTCTCAGTCGCCTATTAGCTGAAATATTTATCAACCATATAGAAAATAAAGTTCTACCACTAAATGATAAAATCACAAGCAAACTTAAATTCTATAAGAGATATGTAGATGGCACCCTCATTTATTGATGGCACAGAAGATGAAGTGACAAACCTCTTTAACAAATTCAATAGCCTACATAAAAATATTCAATTCACAATTGAACAGCAAGAAGACAACACCATAACTTTCCTTGACGTAAAAATATCAAAACAGAACCAAAAGGTAGCTTTCAATGTTTACAGAAAACCTACTGGCACTGACACCACTATACCAAATTCCTCAACACATCCCTCCTCCCACAAAAAAGCTGCTTATAGATCAATGCGGTACAGAAGCACACAAATTTCCACCTCAACATACAGAACTCCAACAAGAAATAGAAACCATAACATGTACTGCAATAAACAGTGGATATGACCCTTCTCTAATTAATTCCATGTCACAACAGATAAAAATTATACTGAACAAACAACATCAAACTACACTCACAACTGACAGTGCCCCAGCAGTCAAATATGTAAAAATGCCACCCCTTGGAATAGTATCGGACAAATTATCAAGACTATTCAAAAACACAGAAGTAAAAATTAGCTTCAGCACCAACAACAACCTAAGTTGGAAGCTTATTCACAATAAAACCATCAGATACAAGTCTTGATGCATCTGGAATTTACAAAATTACCTGCAGCCAATGTAATAAA